>NC_138050.1:4890386-5356503 GCF_964194185.1 Rhinolophus hipposideros
CCACAGGGCAGAGTTTGTCTTTGCAAATGAAAGTGGTGTGTCCCAGACAGAGCCTGAGACCCTGAGTCCTGGTTGGGAAGAATCACACCATAATAAGAGTAATGGTTATTGGCTGTTTGGTGTATGTCACTCTGAGTCCAAGTTTATGTCATTTAAGCCTTTCTACAACTCCTTAAGGTGGGTCTACTTGTCGCCTCTGTTTTATAGCCGAGGAAACGGAGGCTCAGAGAGTTTACTTTATCCAAGGTCAAGGAGCAGAAAGACTCCACTGCAGTTTGAAACAAGCCATCTGTGTCTACCACCCTTGCTGCTGACATTTTCCCAACAAACATGATCTAAAAAACACAAATATTACCATGTAATAATTATATAGTTTGTAATTATTACCTCTTTTATTCAGGGGGCATGATGGTAACTGGAATCTTGGAAGGTGTCTCTTCATAAAAATTAGCCTTAGAAATGGCGAAACACAAGCTCTCACACTCTCTTTCCAGGGCCATGTTAGCAGAAGGCTGATGTGAACAAACTTGGTGCCCGAGAGACCACTTGTTTATTTTCCTGCTTCCCAAGACAAATTTAGGCAGTGGGGTGTTTTAGGATTTCTTTTTGCAGTGCTTTTCTTTCTCTACACTTTTCCTGATCACAATGCAGGTGACACCCTTTTGAAGCTTAATTACACCTCTTAATTACCAGAGCCTTGCATTGCATGAAGCATTCTACTCATGACTGTGTTTTTGGAAGCTAAGGGCATGGTAGGAAGGGCATATTTATCTTGGAATTGAGATCGAGAAATGAGTTCCTCCCCTGAACATGGCTTGAGATATATTACCTCCCCATCTGGGAGTTCAACCTCAGGTACATAAGAAGCCAACTGTAAATTTTAAGAGTAAAGGAGAGCAAGAAGCTATTAATTTGGATGACACCTCGTGAGGTAAAGTGCAGCCATCTATCATTTCTTCAGGGGTTTAGTATTAGTATGTCCCCCCACTGCCTCCCCACTCACTCACAGTAGGGAAGGATAAGAATGACTGGTAATTCAGCATTTTAACAATGTCTATTATGGCTTCAGTATGGCCTTTCTGCATCAAGTTGGAATTGGAACAAGTTGATAAAGTACAGAAAATTTATATGCTCATGAGACATGCAGCAATGTATTGGCATGGTATCGGAGGCCCTTTGAACTTGGTTCCCACCCCTTCTGTCTAGCTCTAGCACCTTCAGTTTCCCACCCTACAGCTACACCAGATGGCCTGCTTCCCTTCACTCCAGGTGAGGGACAAGGCAAGTCGAGGCCACATTTCAGAATTCCAAGGACTGGTTTCCTACTTCCTCAAGGCTGCAACTTTGAGACTTAGAAACAAGAGTAGGATGGGTGCTGTGGTCCCAGGATGACTGACTTGGGCAGCCTAACCCTGCAAGAGACAGAAGGAAATCAATGTCATAATTTAAGGTGGGAGGCGGTTCATCCATGTGGCTCCCTCATCCTGGCATGCCTTCCTTTCTTTATCTCTCGAATTATATTTTTCCTTCAATATCCAATCATCTTCCAGTGAGAAGCTTTTCCTGACCCAATCCTCAGACTGAGATACCCCCTTTATGCTTTACTCATCACCTTCTGGACCCTAATCAAGTGCAAATACTTTAAATGCCATCACAGTCTCAGAGGCACCGATCAGGCATCAGGCATTATCGGGTAACCTGAGCTCCCCGTGAGGTCCCCCAAGCGCACTGTGCTCAGCATGAGGGCAGCCCTTCTCACTCCTTGTTTACTTAGAATTAAGTACAAGCCCTTGTAAGTATAAAATATTCTTTATGGTTTCTGGTAACATGCACTATTCTATTGTTAAGTTGTGAACCAAGGCAGAGAACATTTTCAACTTGCTGCCTGTGATCTCTTTTCTCATGCTTCCTGGGATCTGCTTCCGTCATCCTCCTGGAAGCCCAGCTCCTGTGCTAACACTCCACATGTATTTCCCATGACCTCTACAAAGTCTTTCAATAGGTGAGAGAAAACTTACAAGTGTGGCACAACAACTGATCCCAAATCTATAATCTTTTCCATGGGAGGCAGTGGAAACAGGTTGGGCAGGTGCAATTTGATGCTTTATCTCCCTTCTTATATGCTACCATTTCTCTTTCTAGCAAATCAGATTAGAAGGCTGGAAGGGCTAGTGGGGGTGAGCATGGCCTGATGAAGACTGAGTTCTTACTTCTTGGGGCCGCAGGCATTGCAGAACCAAGGCGAAAGGCCAAGAGAGAAGGTGGCACAGCCCGTGTGGCCACTTTGGAATTTCGTCTCCTTGGACATAAAACAGGATAAGATTAATGGGTAATTCCCAGGGATCCTGCTGCCACACAGGACACGACTTCCAGGGCAAAGAGTATTTGAGGTTACCTGAAAAACCTCAAAATGTTCACGTGATCCTTCTACATCGAATCAATGCTTTCCATTGTGGTAAAATATACATCACGTAAAATTTACCATTTGAATATTTTTAAGCGTACAGGTCAGTGGCATTAGATGCATTCACTTTGTTGTGCAGCACCACCATTCATCTCCAGAACGTTTTCATCTCTCCAGATTGAAACTCTGTCCTATTAAATGCGAATTCCCCGTTTGCCCTCCACCCCCACCCTTGGCAACCGCCATTTTACTTTCTGTTTCTATGAATGTGACTCTGGGTACCTCATGTAAGTAGAATTGTACAGTACTTGTCCTTTTGTGACTGGCTTATTTTACTTGGCACAAAGTCCTCAAGGTTCATTATTGTAGCCTGTGTCAGAGTTTCCTTCCTCTCTTTTTGCTGTATCTGCTGTGAGAACGAAGAGCATTTCCATCAGTCAGAGTGTCGGTGTTCCAGAAAATGTCAACCTCACTCTGAAGGGACGCCCAGTTATTGTGAAGCGCCCCAGAGGAACGCTGTGGAGGGACTGCAATCACTTCAGTGTAGAACTCAGTCTCTTTGGACAGAAAAAGAAGAGGCTCTGCGTTGACAAAATGGACACTCCTGGCACCATCTCTAGTCACGGTCAAGGGTGTTGGCCTGGGCTTCCATCACAGGAGGAGGTCTGTGTGTGCCCACTTCCCCATTGGCGTCGTTGTCCAGGAGAATGGGTTTCTTGTTAAAATCTGAGATTTCGTGGGTGAAAAATACATCTTCAGTGTTCAAACAAGGCCGGGGGTTGCTTGTTCAGTATCTCAGGCCCAGAAAGATGAGTTAATTCTTGAAGGAAACACCAGTGGACTTGAACCAAATTCAACTGCCTTGATTCAGCAAGCCATAACCGTTAAAAACAGGATTATCGGAAAAATTTTGGATGGTATTTATGTTTCTGAAAAAGGAGCAGTGCTGTGGGCTAATGAATAATATCTAAGTTATCCAGCTACAGAAATGGCAAAATGCTAGATGATTCTTAGGACCTAGTTTAAAGACCCCATAAAAGCCCTGTATAGAAAAAGCATTTTTTCCCTTCCTTTCTAAGGCTGAGTAATGTTCCATTGTATGTATAGACCACACTTTGTTTATCCGTTCATCTAAGGATACTTGGGTTGCTTCCACCTTTTGGCTACTGTGACTAATACCACCATGAACATGGGTGTACAAATATCTGTTTGAGTCCATGCTTTCAGAGCTTGTGGGTATATTCCCAGAAGTGGAATTGCTGGATCATATGGTAATTTTGTGTTTAAGTTTTTGAGGAACCGCCATATTGTTTTCCATAACGGCTGCACCATTCTGACACTTTTGATAGTACAGGTCTCAGCAAGCGGTCAGCCTGGAGAAGACATGAATTTTCTTCTTTAATTTTCCAAGGACTTGCTGATGCTGGGGATATTACCAAGTTTCTGCCTTTGGTCCCCATCTGCAGAAGGAAGATGGCAATTACTGCTCCTCTCAGGAAAACCAGGGAACATGGGAAGTTGTTGAGACAGGCTGGGAGAAGAAATCTGATTCAAAATACCCTGAGTTCTCAGGGCCAGGGTCTGAGCTGTCCAATGCACAGTGGAGGCCACTTTGGCGTGGCTTAGTTCTCATATCTGTCCTGCTTATCAGACATGCATATCAAAGGCTTCTCTGAGGTCCTTGTATAAAGGACCATCCTCAGCCAGCAGACCGTTATGCCTCCATTTCCAACTTTTGCCTAACTTGCCATCTTCCTTTTCCTTTGGTGTGGCATACAGTTCTAGAAAGGAGTGTCTACCAAACGTCCATCAAAATCCAATGAAGATTTGTGAATGTGACAGCTGCATCTTTTCCCTCAGCCTCTCCCTTCCCGACACCTGGCCAGTTCTTCTTCAGGCTGCCAGTTTCAGAACACACTTTTGCTTTCTGATCCAGAGCAGGCCCTGTCAACGTAGACAAGGCCCCATACCTGTCTCTCATTGAGGAAGCAAGTCGGAAGGCCGCCCCTCTAGCACTCCGGACAGGCCTGGCCTTTGGGGCATCTCTGGCCAGAGTTGCTCAGGTGTCCTCTGAAGGAGGGCTGTGGAGAAATGGAGGGCGCCCGTGCTCTGGCTGGGACTGTGTTGTGGTCACAGCTCACAGAGACATCACTCCCGCAGGGCTCTGCTGATTTTGTAGCCAGCCACGAGCCATCTACACAAAGACTCTTGCCCGTGCAAGATCAGAAATAGAGGTGTGCGGACTCCTCAGTGCTGACTAGGAGGTCTCTGAGAAACAAGATCCCACCTGTATCTGCCAGCAAAGATGTACCTCTTGTTTCCAAAGCATTAGCTGGCAAATTCCTTAGGCCTTGGTGGCCAGTAGGGGAGGGCTCCTGTCATCTGAGCAGTGGCCACGATGCAGAAGGGAGTCTCACGTGTTGTGCCCCCATCCCAGTCCCCTGGCCAGGCCCGGCCTCCTGGGCATGGCCTCTTGGAGATGACTTGGTCTCACTGGAGTGAGGCTCTGAAGGTGGGAGCAGGGGTCTGTCCCTTGGTCCCTTGTTCACATGTGCTTCCTCAGCACCTGGAATAGCGCCAGGCAGGAGGCGCTCAGTTGGGACTGGTGGAATGCCTGAATCCCTAGCTGAAATTGGCCTGCGCTGGTAAATGGCTCCTCCCCTCCGCTCCCCCTCCCCCGTGTTCTAGAGGACAGGCGCTGCTGGGAAAGCCACTGCTATGGAGAAGCCCTTTGCAGTTCTGTTCAGAGGAGACCTTGGGCTGAGATAACAAGCGCCTTCCTCCCTTGTTTTTCTCAGGAACTGAGCCATTGCTGAAGACTATCCTTAGAGACAGGGGAAAGCAAAACATTGCCAGGCTTCTTCTACAAAGGGGGGTAGGCGTGGGGGGCGGAAGACTGTATTAAAATGTTAATAGTAAGGGTGTCACCCTGTGTGTGTGTGTGTGTGTGTGTGTGTGTGTGTGTGTGTGGCTTTTGAGGCAAATCTGCATATTTGCATACATTGCACACATACTCCCCAACCTGCAAAGGGATAGCCAGCTCTTTCCTCCTATAAAGCGATTAATCCTTCTGCTCTCTCCTTTGCAGGTTGTGCTGAATCAAAATTTAACTGTTAATGTTTTAGAAATCTTAGGGGAAAAAAATACCACAAACTGAACATGCCGTTTAAAATATAAATTTAAAAATGTCCTTTTTGTTTTACCTTTTTTGTAAGTAGGAAAGAGCACATTTGGAAGACTTTCCAGGGAGGGAGAAAGAGCCTGATCAATCCTGAACGTTCAGCTGGAAAGGAGGTTGGGGTTATTTACTCTTTCCTTCTTTATGTCTCTGTGTATCATCCTGCTTTCTCCCAGCAAGAGAGCTAACACAGCGAGGAGAAATGGAGCCGCTTCTTTTTCTGGGCTCATGTACATTTTCCAAGGGGAAAATGGACTCTCACTTGCAAAACCATGAAGCTGTGTTTGTTTTCTGTTCCTGGGCGCGGGTGTGGGGGGAGGTGGCAGGCTGCAGCGCGTGGTGTGACCCACCCAGAATCACGTTGCACCGCCGAGCTGCACAGGCTTTTAGTGCAATAATAAGCTTGATCTTTTTATTCAGATACGGGGAGCAACCACAGCAGCTCTGAGTCACGTGTCCCTGTCACGTGGTGCCCAGACGAGACACAGAAACCGGCTGGCAGTCATTAACTAATGCTGACTCCCTGGAGAAAATGCAGGTTTTAAAGACACGAGCTCTATTTTTATAAAAGAGCCAGGACTGCAGTGGAAGGTATACGGGTGGGTGGGGTGTCTTAATCTTGCTGAGTGTTTTCCAATGAAAGGAAAAAAGCCGGCATCCATTCTCTGGCTTACTCTGCTGCAGACTTTCTAGAGGGGAGCCCCCTTTTGCAAATCTGGAGGGGCCCTGGGCTGCAGCATCCTGGGCTTTGAACAGAAGGAGGGGCAGGCCGCTTGGCACTGGGCACTGGTGCCTGAGAAGTGGAAGACCCAACTCAGAAATTAGCAGAAACCCAAATCTTCTCCTTCTTATGAAATTCATACTTCTGCGTGGATGACGTTTGGGTTGGGGTGAGGGGTGCATAAGACACAGTGAGCCTGTGGGCCTTTCTGGCGTTTTCATGAAAATGAAATCCGACATCCAGCATTCAGCAACTTTCAGTCCTTCTGTGGTTAAGAACAGAAACTGCCAGGACTCTGCCTGCCTGAATATTTCCTTGTTCAGTCGTTTGAATTTAGAAAGAAGTTCTTTCACTTTCTCCAACTTGTATGATGTTGCTCTGTGCTTTCAAAAACTGTAATTATCAAGCGGAGTTTATTTGATTTTAGTGTAGCAGTGACAATAGTGGGAATGAATAGAGCTTAGAATCTTTGCTGGAGGAACGGGATAGACACAGATAAAAGGCCTTAGCAGAAACTGACTTTTTTTTTTTTTTAAACCTGGGTGTTTTATTTCACATTATACAAAAAGTACTTTCCAAAAACACTATGCAATCTGGACTCAGCCTTCCAAGAAAATCCACCCGTGCAGTCTGGAGCCTTATATTCTTATTTCATTTAACTCTTTGCAGAAAGAACAAATATGTAAAGAATTTCCAATTTTCTCGGTTCACTGTACCGCTGAAATATAAATGTTTCAGGAAATTTAGTTAGGGAGCTTACTTGTCTCCCTCCTTACCTTTATCTTACTCCAGTCTTTTCAAAGAGATAAAAATATGTGACATAAAGAGATGCATCTGGGTTTTGCAAGACCTGAAACTTATATAAATTGGGAGGCCCTTTTGAAGAGAATGTAAAGTTATATATACAAAATTAGGTATTAAAGCATCACAAAATTCAGAAAAAACATTCTTTACATAACACACTTCTAAAATTTGTTGATGCTGCATTTTTGGGTGCATGTTTTTTGATGGTCTCATATTCTTGAAAGGAGAGGACTTTCATCTTGACCAGTGGTTAATTTTAAATGTGCTCAGAACTGTACAAGTTCGATGATTGGAAAATTTTCCCCCACTAGCTTCGGACTAGTGTGTTCTGGCTCTGTTTCCCATCTTGCTTCCACTCGGTGCTGGGATCGGGAACTGCAGGAAGAGCTCCTACCATGACATGACCTCTGGGCCTGAGCTGTCACATCTCCATGCTGGTTAGTGGGCACAGTGGGCCGTAGGAATATTCCTGGAAACCTTCCTTACTCCAGAACAGCCAGCAGTAACTTGACTATAAGTACAGTTTATAAATTTATCAGTATATCATAACTCAAAGTAAAGGTACCTTTAATTCAGATTCCTCTTGGTCGGATCCCAAAATTGCCCATGGCCACTCTGAAGTGGCCCAAAGAGGCAGCGATCTTAAGCAATAAAGATCGTAATATCTTACTACGGCCAAGTTTACAAAAGCAAATGGCCATGAATGTGTTGCTGGGGCTCTAGTCCCCTCCAAAGTGGGGGTGGAGACTGTCAGGGAGAGGCCTGGAATTTCATTCTCATTAGCTTCCTGGTAAATCTGCTTCTGGTGACCTCGGGACATAATAAGTATATCTCAAGTAGTCATTTTCTGGGTCTTTGAATCAAAGATACTTGTTTGAGGCAAGCTGGCTTATGTGGACGTGTCACACCAGATGATTTGTCAGGGTAAATTCCCTTTAATAAGGAGCCCTTGTTGGGCTGTGATTCAGCCCTCGCACGTGTCCTTCTGGGCCCAGGCTCTTGGGGAAACCAGGCTCCTGTTGTCAGCTCACAGCAAAGGGGGGAGTGGAGGAGGGGCAGGGAAGCAAGCGGGAAGCAAGCGGCTGTACTCCCTACATCACACCCTGGCGGCACAGGACGCCCCTGCGAGCTGGCTGTTATAATTAGTCCTGTTGTGCAGATGACAAACCGAGGCTCAGAGGCTGTTTCCTGCCTACAGTCACAGGATGAGAGCCTTTGAAAGTCTGCACTTAAAACCAGGCCTGTCAGACTCCCCAGGCTGGCTCCTTCTATGCAGAACTCTGACCTCATACTTTCTGTGAAGTAAATGCAACATGTATCTTGTTTTAGTTTCTGGAGTGGCACCCACTGTCCTTCCGGTGCTGGCCCCCCTTTTTTTAACCTCTGTGCTAGCTGAGTGTGATTTCATTGCCTGCTCAAATAGTTCGGGAATGGGGCCCACAAGGTTCCTTGAAGTTCCCCCTCCCCCTCTGATGGAATGTTCTCTCCTGGCCTTACCTGTCAATGCCCCTTTAACCTTATCAATGCCACTCTTCACTCTCTCCATACCACGCCTTGATGTCCTAAGATATGCCACCGCTTATATGCCACACAGCAGAAGGAGTCACCTTGTTGAATCACTCTCTTAGCTTGTCAGGATGGTATTTTGAATTTGGAAAGGCTTACCAATGTGCTGTGTAAGAGGGAAAGGGGGCTGTCCGTTCACAGTTCGTAAATGTACTAATTGGCTGGATGGAAAGCACCCAGGTAGGTGCAAGCTACCTCCCCCAACGCCCCTCTCCGCCCCCCCAGATGAGATAACCCTTCTGATAGTTTCCTGACTGCAAGAGCAATTCCTTGTCCAGGCCAGACTGCAGACAGGGCCCCAAAGCATTGGTGATTTTTTTTAGCCCAGGGCATCTCAACCTCAACACCATCGACATTTTGGTCTGGACTGGGGCTGGAGGACTGGGGCAACTGCTGTGTGCCTTGTAGGATGTTTGGTAACACTACTGGGTAGCATCTCTGGCTGCTACCCAGTAGTGTTCTTTCACTCCCAAATTGTGATAATCAAAAATATCTTCAGATATTGTCAGATGTCCTTGGGGGGCAAAATCACCCCTGGCTGAGAGCCACTGCGTGAGCCCTGTCAGCAGACTGCCACCATCAGCTTCTGGGTCAGGAGACAGAGGGGCTCTTGGCTGTCACAAGGATGTGACCCATGGTGGGTGGAGCCCTGAGGTAGACACAAGGCTCATGGTGCCAGACCTCTGGGGTGAAAGCATTGAGGAAAATGGTGATACTTGTGAGTGTGAAAGCACACTCATTTCTCCAGTCAGAGGTAACCTGAGAGGAAGTGGTTAACTTAAATGTTTAGCTTGGAGCTTAAGAGTTCTGCAGTCAGAGACCCAGATTTGAATCCCAGTGTTGCCCCAAATTAGCTGTGTGACTTTGGACAAGTTACTTTACTTATCTGTGTCTTGGTTTCCTCATTTGTGATATGGAAATGATAATGTAATCTAATATCATTCTCAGATATCTCTTACACTTGTTCTAAGAATTCGATGAGGTAATGCATGCTTGACACATAGTGCTTAACCAATGCAATCCATTTAAACTTTTTCATTTACATTTCATTTTTTTAAATTAAATTTATTGGGGTCACATTGATGGACAACATTATATAAATTTCCACTTATAATATGTGTACCACTTTATAATATGACACCTGTGTACTCCATTGCGTGCTCACCACCCGAGTCTAGTCTCCTGTCACCATGTATGCTATCCCCTTTACCTTCTTCAGTCTCCCCCCACCCTCTTCCCCTCTGGTGACCACCATGCTGTTGTCTATGTCTGTGAGTTTGTTGTGGTTGTTGGTTTGCTGCTTTTTGTTTTCTATCCCAGATAGGAGTGATATCATACATTTC
Organism: Rhinolophus hipposideros; assembly: GCF_964194185.1. Taxonomy (NCBI): domain Eukaryota; kingdom Metazoa; phylum Chordata; class Mammalia; order Chiroptera; family Rhinolophidae; genus Rhinolophus; species Rhinolophus hipposideros. Next base: position 4,900,403 of record NC_138050.1, read on the forward strand.
CAGACCAATCTTTGATACTTATTAAAAATTATGTAGATAGGTAGATTGTTGCCCATACTCTCTAGATAATTGCGTCAACCTCCTGCTTGGTTGATTCTGGAAACGGTGTACCAAGCATCACCTTTAGCATCTCCTTCTTGCTCTTTCTGGGAAGTTACAGATGCCCTGTCTTTGAAGATATCTGTGGTTATCAGCGAGCTCCACCACTGACCCAGCAGGGGTCTCGGCCACACAGGTACCTCGGTCTACAGTGTGCCTTCTTCTTCTTCTTCTTTTTTTTTTTTTAAAAGATTTTATTGGGGAAGGGGAACAGGACCTTACTGGGGAACAGTGTGTACTTCCAGGACTTTTTTCCAAGTCAAGTTGTCCTTTCAATCTTAGTTGTGGAGGACGCAGCTCAGATCCAGGTCCAGTTGCCGTTGCTAGTTGCAGGGGGCGCAGCCCACCCTCCCTTGCAGGACTTGAGGAATTGAACCTGCAACCTTGTGGTTCAGAGCCCACTGGCCCATGTGGGAATCGAACTGGTAGCCTTCAGAGTTAGGAGCACGGAGCTCTAACCACCTGAGCCACCGGGCTGGCCCTACAGTGTGCCTTCTTTACTCAGCCTGAGCATGAGGTGTTCTAAACTCCATCATGTCCACGAAAGTGTTTACTAACATATTCAATTACAGACAAGATATAATTTAAAGAAAAGGAAAACAGTGAAGAAATAATGAACATTGCCCTCGTTATGTATGGGCCGAGTCATTCAACGTCAGGTGAGGCTCTAAAGGACAAAGGGCAGTGTGCCATGTATAAAAGCTGTCTTGCTCTCTAGTCAACAGTAGTCATCACGAGACAGATCTAGGAACCGACTACAAGGGAGGGATTTGAGGTGTCACGGCCAGAAGGCCCCACGTCCGACCGCGAAGGCTCTACCAGCCTCCTGCAGGAGCATGCCAGCACTTTCTTTGAAGACTTAGAGGCTACAGTGATGAAATGTTTGCCCCAAGCCATGGATATTTTCTCTGCACAAGGCCCCTTTGAATTTGCCTGACTTCAAAGTGCAGTGTGGGGCGGTGGATGTGAACCTGCCTACAATATCTGTAGATACGATCTCCCTGGATGCATTTTCAGTGGAGGGGGAAGTGTACCTGAGTGAGCTCCTACCACTTAGGGGAGGAGTGCATGCTTGCTTTTAAAACACTCCTGTGTGGTGGAAGCCAGTCTGCAGCTGCAAGTGTGAACCCCTCCTAGGCAACTGGATGACAAACAGGGTTCCTAAGAACAGCCGTTCAGGACCCAACCTGCTTTTGCAGGAGGAGCTTCTGAACTTGAACGGTCTTGCCACTGCCTGGCAGCTGCTTAGTCGTTTCCTCACAAATGTGACATGGAAGCTCAGATTTATAAAGAGGGGATCAGTTTTAAAACTCTGAAGGCAGTGGTGTGGTTCCAACATCAACTATATCATCCTGTAATCTCTTGGATGCGCTTAAAGTTTGGAGCTCCACAGGGCCGGAGGGGAAAGTGGCTTAGAAGAGCGTAGGAAAACAGCTCCCGTCCCTGTGGCTATTGGTCTCCCTTTCCTCTTCCTTTTTCTAGTCCAGCAAAGTCCACAGCCTTGGAATTCGAGCCAAACCTATTGGCTGATGTAGAAAAATGAGCAAGGAAAACCAGCCAGACAGCTGGCCCAGGCACCAGCTCAGCGATGTGCATTAAGATGGAACTCTGGTGCGATTTACATTTGCAAGTCACGTTGTTCCTGCACAAGCCTTAGAAGTTAGCTATGATGGATCAGCGCGGGATGTCAGATGGGTTATTTTAGCATAGTATGTACTTTGGAAACGTTTTTATTTTGAAATAATTTTAGACTTACAGAGAAGTGAAAGTTGTACGGAGGATTTCCACCTATTCTTTGCCTAGCTTCCCCTTGTGTTTACATCCTATAGAACCACAGTACAGTGCTTGAAACGAAGAAATTAACTTTGGTACAATACCATTAACTAAACTGCAGATTTCTTTGAAGTTTACCGGGTTTTCCTCTAATGTCCTTTTTCCTGCCCCAGATCGCAGTTGCGTTGGGTTATGATTTCTCCTTAGTCTCTTCCAATCTGGGACAGTTCCTCAGTCGTCCCTTGCTGACCATGATTTTGTCACTACTGAAAAATACCAGTCGGTTATTTTGCAGATGTCCCTCCACTTGGGTTTGCCTGGTGAGTCCTCACAGAGTTTTAACAAGGAGACCACAGAAAGGCTGTGCCCTTCTCAGTGTATCATATCAAGAGATTCACGATGTCAGTAATTCTTATTACCAGTGATGTTGACCTTGATCATTTGAGTAAAGGGCTGGTGTTCTCTGCTGTAAGGTTACTGTTTTCCCTTTTTTCAGTTAATAAATATCTCGGGGGAGAGACTTAGATTATGCAAATATCTTGTTTCTCCTCCAACTTTTGTCCACTAATTGTAGTATCTATTGGTGAATCTTGCCTGCGGTAATTATTACTGTGGTGGTTAATGGTGATTTGGTACTTTTCCTCATTTCTTCTACATTTTTTAATTGGAATTTTTCTGTAAGGAAGAGCTGCCCTCCCCTTATTTATGTATTTAATTATTTACTCATATCAGAATGGACTCATGGGTATATATTTTATCCCACGGGCTCTAATCTAATTATATTGCCATGTATGCTGTACTTCAGATTGTCCCAGCTTTGGCTATTGGGAGCTCTTTCAGGTTGGATCCTGTGTTCTTTCAATCCTGTGCCTCCATCCTCTTTTGAGCACTTTCTTACCTTCTGACACCACAAGATCCTGTAGTCTCACCTTATGTTTCCCCTTTCCCAGCCGGCTCAACCACTTCTCCAAAGAGCCCTGGTTCCCTTTTATGGACCACGGTATTTAGAGACCAACATTTGGCACTAGATGTGCTGTCTGTGATTGGGGTGTCATTTCTTCTAGGCCTTCTCAGCAGACAGAGATAGGAAGTATATGTATGTATGATGACCATGTAGATACACATACGTGTACTTCATCTGTCAATCTGCACACATATTTGAAAAATATGGCTTCATACTGATACTTCTGATTCCAACCCAACACCACAGGGTTCATGCTAGCCTTCTCCCTTTCCCTATTTGTAATTTCTCATTCTGACAGTCAGAAGCCTGGCTCTCATATACACTGTGTTTACTGTTTTGTAAACACATCGTATGCACAGAAAGTAATTTGAGAATTGCTAATCCATACCCCTCTGAGAAACAAATTTAATAACTAGAGTATAGTATCTGTGTAGAGTTTCTTTTGTTTTAATTCTTATGGTATCTTGTTAAAGTAGTGTTTTCAAAGTTCCAACATTCTTTTCTTCACCCCTTTTGGTGTGGTTATCTTATTCATTTGTAATACATTTATTTGTTACAGTTTATATTCCTTTTTGGATTCCCCCACATCCTGGTTGGTTTGTTTGCTTGTTCTAATTCATTACAGAAAATTTCATTCTTTGTGGTGTATAGGTTTATGGGTTTTGACAAATGCATAGAGTTGTGTATCCATCACCACAGTCATGATACAGAATGATGCTGTTGTAAACATCCCCTTATGCTGCCCCTTTATAGTCAGCCCCTTTCTACACCCCATTCCCTAGCAATCACTGATCTGTTTTCTGTCCCTATAGTGTGGCCTTTCCCCAAAATGTTAAATAAACGGAACCATACTTGGATCCGGCTTATTTCATGTAGCAAAATGCATGTCAGAGTCATCCATTCTATTGCATGAATCAAGAATTTGCTCCTTGTTATTGCTGAACAATATGCCATTTTTTAGGCACTTCAGACTATTGCTGCCATCATTGTCATGTTTCCTTGAGTCAGGCTGGGTATTTCAAAGGAAAAAAATGATACTCCCCCTGCTGGTTTGGTGGTACTTTGGATTCTGGTCTTCCTCAATCTGCCTGCTACGATTTATTTTGCAGAGTCCTGAAACGGCTGCTCTATCGCTCTGTCCAGCTGTTATAATGGCAATCCATGGGAAGTCCTGGTGGCGGGTGTGTTGCCATCTTACCCAGAACTAGAACCTCTGCGCATTGTCCTTTTGCTTTTAAAAATCTGAAGTCAGTATGTTTCCTGATCCTTGTAACTGACCGATTTTTATCTGTATGGAAACTCATAGGATCTCTTCTTGGTCCCAGTGGTCTCCAGTGTTTAGAAATTTCCCAGTGATGTTCCTTGGTCGATTTGTGTTGGGTACTTGCTGGCCCCATTCATTTGTGAAACTTATATCTTTCTGTTATGGGAAAGCTTCTTGAATAATTTTGTTGATGATTTTCTTTCTACTTATCTATTCTCTCTTGGAGACTTCTTCTATTACTTAAATGTAAGATTTCCTGGACTCATCCTCTACATTTCTTTTGTCTTTCATTATCTATCTCTTTGTCTTTTTGCTCTAGTTTTTGGGATATTTGTTACTAATGTTATTTTCCAGCCTCTCTATTTAATTTATCATCTGTGCTTTCATGTTTTTAATTTCTAAGGGCTGATTTTGTTGTTGTTCTCCACACGTTTCTTTTTTCTTTCTTCTTCTTTGTTTAAATAGCATTCTGTTCTTTTTACATGGATCTTCTGTTGTCTCTCCGAGGATATTAAATTTGGGGGAACATTATTTTCTCTCTACATAGACTCCAAGTTGCTTTTTCCTTTTGCTTGTTTTGTATCTATCGTCATGATAAAGAGTTGAGGACCAAAAATCTAACTGGAAGCTCCAAGCTCAGGGTCGGGCTTGTTGACAATGAGCTTCCCTGCAGAACCAACTGGCTGGGTGAACTGTTTCTTGAGCATCCCCCAACTTCGATATCTTTGGGCCATTTCTCTTGGACTGGTCAGATTCTCCAGAGTAGAATTTCAGTCTCTTGCCCAGAAGCTTAAGATCTGCCTGCCAGTGTTCTGGGAGCCAAGTTGAAGGAAGAGGGCTGGGTGTCTAAACATTCAGCATTCATTGCGCATGTAGTCACCTAGTCTTTTTGGTTTTCACTTGGTGCTTTCAACTTCCCAGTCCAGACACTTCTATTTTGCACTCTTAAGAGAGTGAAATCTCTAGATGCACAGAAAGCAATCTCCCAGTGGTGTACAGTGGGGGAAGGAATCTAGAGATCTGTGTCTCTGGGTGGGTTTCACCCAATCCTTATTTTAGCCATCCACTTTGTACATTCATTTCCAGAGGTACCTGGTTCAATCAGTTCCTGAGCTTTTTGAAGATTCTGTACTGTAAAATACGTCCATCCTTAGCTTTACCTATGGCCAACTCAAGGTCTGCTTCATCGCTTCTATAATTTTGTGCTGTTGTTTTCATTTCTGTCCTGCCTGTCCTTGTGAGGTATGTCTTTTTAAAAAATCTCTTTACTGTAGTTTTAGTGTGTTTTGGGAAGAAGCAAGTGAGATGTGTATATTCAATCTTGCATCGTAGAGTGGAGGGCTAAAATGTGTGGTGGTTTTTTGTTGTTGTTGTTGTTGTTTTGGAAATTAAAGGAATCATAACTCTTGATGCTAAAATGGGACCTAGGGATCATCTCGACTTTGCCAGGCAAAGTGACGTGTACAAAGCCACACAGCTAGTTATTGAAGAGCAGCTTTAGAATGTAGGACCTGACTTGCCTAATTCTGTTTGTTCTGTACCGCTCTGGTATCGCTTGTTATCATGATCAAATAACATTTAAAAAATAGTTTTATTTTGACCTAGTTTAAGGCTTATAAGAAGTTGTAAAAATAGTACAGAATTCTCAAATGCCCTTCACTCAGCCCCGCACAGTGATAAAATTTTATATTACAACTGTACATTGTCAAAATCAGGAGCTCGATATTGGCATAATACACTTAAGTCAGATACAAACGTTTCAGTAACATTTTTAACATATAAATTTGTGTATTCTGCTAAGCAAAAGCCAGGAAAAGACTCAATCTTTTCACATTAGAGCGTTTACAATCGAAAGAGGCATAACTAGCCAAATAGCAACACTCAAATGTAGTCCAAAATATATTTTAGGGCTTTCTTTCAGAAGAGTGAGAGGTGATGGAGAAAGTATGGGCTTTGAAATCAGAGAAATCTAGGTCCGACTTCAGCTTTACTGCTTAAGAATTGTGTGTTCCTGGGCAAGGAATTTTCCCAATCCTCATTTTCTTGATGTGAAATGGAGAATATTATTATCTACTTCTTAGGATAGGGAGAATTAAATTTTTATATATATAAATAAATATATATATACTTGTTGGCCCCATTCATTTAATCTATATATATATATTCATATATATATATATTTATATATATTTTCTAGAACAGTGCTTGGCACATAGATATTTAATAAATGGTCCACATAATAATAATTATTAATAAAATAATCATCTGTAATAATCATAATTCTCTAGTTGCCCACTTGATCTTCAGTCCAGCTCAGATACCACGTGGACCCTACTACCTCATAATTTATTCTGTGAGGTTTAGATAGAAATCAAAGAACCAGCAGTCTTTGAAGAAAGAGAAGCTGAGGGAGGACAGAATGACTTTCTCAAGGTGGTGACAAGGAGGATCCTCCGATCCTCCGACTCCATATCCGTGTTTCAATCAAGTCTGGGAAGATTGTCAGATAGTTGACAAAATGAAGTAATTTACCTTTTCTTTTAAAGAAACCTTTGGATAAGTGTCTGTGATTCTTTTGGGGATAGTATGAGGTAGGGGTGCCTATCTAACAGCCCCAAGAATAATGTTTATCTCTCACGCACACGCTTAGTTTATAAGCCTTTTGACTGAAGCCCAGGGTAAAATAGTGGTTTGTTCCATTCCCAACCTCCCCAATTCCACATACAAGTCCACGGGTCTCACCCAAAGTTGCCCAACTGAGGCCTGGCAAAGTCAAGATGATATCCAGTTCCTATTTTAGCATCAAGGGCTATGATTTCTGTAATAATAATAATAAAAAAGCCCCAACACATTTTAGACCTCCACTCTAGAATGCAAGACTGAATATACACATCTTACTTGCTCCTTCCCATAACACACAGTAAGAATGCTTTGGAATTTAGAAACCCATGCAAATTCTAAATTGAGCTTTATTAGATGATCTGAACACAGGCACTTACATTCAGTGTGTAAACTGGCCACTTGGGGCTTTTCAAAGGCTCCCACTTGGGGCTCACTCAGCAGGTGTTTGTCAGATAAGCACGCTGCTTCACACCACACTTGATCTCCCCACTGCCTCACTCTGGCTTGAATTTCCTGCCCTTGGAATCAACAGAAAGCGGGGCTCACAGGCAGCAACTGCCAGTTTGACCCCACAGCAGAGAAGGGGCTGTCTCTGGAAACCTGACTGTTTGTTTCAATAGTAAAGTCATGATTTTCCTTTGGAGGTGGGGGCGTCAGTGGGGACTAATAGGCCTCAGACCAGACTAGACAAACCTCTCAAGCAGGGTGCTGGAGAGACAGGATCCGAGGATAGAGAGAAAGCTCCTTTGTGATAGTGTCTCTCTCTGGTTCCGATTGCATGTTACTGGAGTGAGTAACTTCCAGGCCTTACTTTATGTCTCCAAGCCTGTCCCTCCCCCACCACCTCCCCAAAGATCACATTTCCCTCCGCCTGTTTAATCTCCTGTCTGCCTGTGGGTTTTTCAGAGGCTCAGGTATAGCTTTTGGTATAGGCTCAGGTATAGTTTAGTAGAATGGCTAATTCAAGAAAATCTCTCTTCTGTTAATCACGCAATACTCGTAACCGGAATATCTTACAAGAAATTAGGCTATGTCTTAATTAACTATCTAGTAAGTGCTGTGATATAAATGGAAAACAAGGTTTGTTATGGGCTGACTTGTGGCTCCCCCAAATACCTATGTTGAAGTCCTAGCCCCCAGTAGCTCAGAAGGTGACTGTATTTGAAGAGAGGGTCTTTAAAGAGGTGATTAAGTTAAAACGAAGTTTTTAGGGATCCTAATCCCATCTGACTACATCCTTATACAAAGAAATGAGGCCACAGACATGCACATGGTACAGAAGGACCACTGTGGGAGGACACGGGGAGAAGGTGGCCATCTGCCAGCCAATGCAGTAACAAGTCCACCGGAGGCGATTCCCATCGAGGAGTTAGTCCCACTTGTTTCACCTGGTATTCAGGCCACTGTCTTTCAGACTGATCTCCTCCCAGCTCCTTCTCTTCCCATCCTCATCCCCAGAGACCGGAACCTAGGTGGGCCACGTCTGTCATGAGAGGCTCTGAGACAGATTCCATTAGTGGAAAGGAGCTGAGGTGTTAAAGGGGTTTGCAGTGAGCCCTCTCTCCCTGGGGCTTGTAGATCTTAACAGTTGTCCCCACGGTAACCTCTAGACAACAGATGCGAACAGCCTTGCTGCCTGTTCTCCACCACTATTTGCGGTCAAGGTTCTCCTAGGCAGCTTCCATGGCCGTCTCCTGCGTGTGAGCCTGCATGTGTGGGTTTGGGGGGAAGAGCAGGTGTGATCAGAGTTCAGGGTATAAGTTCCATAAGTGTCACGCACAGCTTTTGCCGACCACGACATAAGCAAACTTCTCTAAAATCCTGGCAGTGTGTACAGTGTCAGAAGCCAGGCTTTAAACAGAGGGGGGCATGACGAGTGAGGTCAGCGTGGGAGGGGAGGTCGAAGGTCTCCAGGACTGGCTGGTTGTGTAACTCTGGCCACATTTCTCAACCTTCCCTTGCCTCAGTTTCTTCACCTGTACAAAGAGAAAACTGCCTCAGAGACTGGTGAGGATGTAATAGAAAGCGCTTGATACACATTGTCATATGGTCCTGGTCGGTACTACTTAGTGAAGAGCCCTGCAGATGGTCACAGGTCTCATTGCTGACTGGATACGCTCAGAAGCTTGTGTCCTCGTCTTAGTATAGGCACGGTCTAAGCGGGGTAGAGACGATACCTGTGGACCCGACTCCTTTACCACCTCAATCCCTTTCTGGAATGAGGCAGGGTCTAAAAATTACTTTTGGTGTTCTACATCCATCGAGTAAGTGAGCCTTTCCCATGTTAGGTGCTGGAGACTCGGCTCTGACAGACAGCGCCTGCTGTCAGGGAGCTCACAGCCGGGGGTCCAGCCCGACTGGCACGCAGCTAATCACCTGACAGGGAGGCCTGTGTGTCACAGGGGCGCACGCGGTGCGGAGCCCAGAGGGGCGGCGGAACCGGGTGGTGCAAGTCTTTGGGTGCGAAGCTAAGTAGTTGGGGCTCTGCTTTGTAGGTGGCGTGGTGCCCCGCGAGGAGAGAGCACTGGCTGACTTCCTATTTGGAGCTGTCACTATTGTAGCTGTGGCTGGAGGGAGGGGATGGGCAGGACTGCAGGCCCAGAGACCACCAGTCCAGGGGCCCGGAGAGAGGATGGAGCCCCTGAGTGGAAGCGAGGGCTGGTGACAGGTGCACTCAGCAGGACCCCGGACTGACTGGTGGTAGGGATAAAGCCGAGGGGCAAGGACCTGGGTGACTTCTGGGTTTCCGGCTCGTGTGCCTGGGTGGATGGGCCTGCTTTCCGCCACACTTTCTTTGAACACAACAACAAAAATCATGGGATAGTCTTAAAAATTCTGTGGGTTACTTTTGGAATGAGAGTTTATGTAATCTTTTCTAATAGAATTCCATACGATCACAAGTGGGGACTGTGACTAAGGCAGGGTAAGGCAGGAGTCTTTGCCTTTCCCCCTCCACTAGGAAGCAGTCCAGGGTCGTCTGTGTGCTGTGACCTTACGTAGCCTGATGGAGAACAGAGGGAGGGGTGGGACAGCTGCTGCGGGGCAAGTAGTCAAAGCTGCTTCTGGCTTAGCCACCTGCCAGGCACAACCCCACAGGTTATGACATACTGCATACGGCATTTGTATGGCAGAAGTGCATGAGGAGAAAGACGTGCTGGAAAGGTGGTCTGACCAGATATTGCTCCACTGACTGGCTTAAAGAACAGGAAACTTTCTGGCCCATGCATTGAAGGAAAAGAAATGAAACTCCAAACAATCAAATTGTACCTTTCTTGGATTTGGGTAAACTTGGAGGGAAGCTGTTTCCTCAGTGTGAAAGAGAATTTTTCGTCCAATTCAGATGAACGGATTTTAATCAGTTTAATTACAAAGAACCCAGTTCAACTAAAATCTCCTGTCATGAATTTTAAAAGGTAAGGGAATTCAGGTTGGAAGAACTAGGCTCTACTGAGTCTGAGACGATTCAAGTGTTTTGCATTATTGGTCACTGAGACTTTAAGCTGCAAAGCATATGTGCTTACTTCAGGTGAGTGTGTGTGTGTGTTTGTCTCACACCAAAGACTGAAATCGCAGAGAAGCCCCAGTCATGCAGCTGTAACGATTCTGCTACAAACACACAGGTCTGCTTGGATGGCTGCCACATCGTTATTTTCTTTAAACATGTCTTTCTGGTGTAATGTTCTCTTCCTGAAAGCAAAGAGCTTCTAATATTGGATTCTTGAGTGTATCATTAAGCCTCGCCAAACACAAATGCAGCAACGACGCGTTCAAAGTCCTGGCCCCCACAGCTTCTTATGTCTGTGACTGGTGACGCACACAGCAGTGGTATCTAGGGGACGTGAATGAAGTAGCCACCCCTGAACAATGAACAGTCAGAACTCAGCCCTCAAATGCACACCACAGCATGTAGGAAGGGGAAAGGACGCTTTAGGTCGAATCCTACCTGAGTTACCTGCGACCACAAAGAGCAGCCTGGACAGAGGTGTACCTCGGGCTCTGTGGGCTGCTTGGAACTCCCCGCTGGTGGTGTGGAAGTTGTTTGCTCACTGTCTTCAAAACAAGAGGTGTAAAGGGACAACAACAGAAAGATGACTGGTAATTTGTCACTGGCTGGCTATGCTTGACGAGCCTGATGTATTTCTAATTGTTCAAAACCAAACATCAGGCCTCCTGCTTGTCATGAATCGTCCCACGGCGAACGCTCCTGTTTATCATGCTGTGTGTCACCACAAAACTGAAACTATAGGCAGCTTTTTCTTCCCGAGTGTTCCCTTGTAGTAGAATAGCTACTGCTTTAGCCTTTCTAAATCATAGCAACCATGGTCTGTTACGCGCGGCTGGTCCCTGGGGGCTGGGACTACAGAAGTGTAACCTGGCAGTTATGTCACACAGACCAAGAAACCACCAGGGTACCAAGTGCTTCCTGCCAGGTGACCTTTGGCAGCTGAAGGGCCCTGTGCCCCCTGTGCAGTCGCTGTCTGTGTGTGAGCACAGCCCATGCGAGTCCCAGGGCGTAATGCAGGTGCCTGCTGGAAACCTCAAGTCAACTTGCTCTGCCACCGGCTCCTTTCCTGTTATTGGAGTGGCTCGGTCAGGGGTTCATCGGTGAGGGTATTTGTTTGTTTGCTTTTGTTTTTCTAAAAAGAACTGGTTTTTCTGTACACCTGAAGCTGAAGCTGAACAATAATGAATGTCAACTACAATTTTATATACATATATAGTTACAAGAAGCAGAGTACAGCATTAGGAATAGAGACAGTGGAAATGTAATGTCTGTGTCATGTCAGAGGGGTGGTGAATGGGGGGAGGAGGGTTGTCACGGTGTGAGGAATATAAATGATAAATGTCTAACTATTACATTGTTTTGTGCACCTGAAACTAACAAAAAAAGTTTAAAAAATAAATAAAAATGAAAAAGAACTGGTGTTTAGTGTGAGACATTTCCTAGTTCTGAATTAGCTTAGAGCACGTTTCCTATGACAAAGACAAGCAATAGCTTCATGAGGATGCAGAGCATCTTGCCCAGTGTAACCCTCGGGAAGGCTCTTCCTGAGAGCAAACAGCTTCTAGTATTGGATTCCTGCGTGTATCATTAAGCCTCGCCAAACACAAATGCAGCTACAAGGCATTCAAAGTCAGGGCCCACACAGCCAGTTATGGCTGTGACTGGCCATGCTTGCTTCTCGGCTGAGGCCATTCTTTGTGGTGGAGGACGTGGATATTGGAGACCTCCGGCCCTTGTCTGGTTCACATCTCAAGCATCAATTTCCTCATCTTTAAAATGAGGTGTCTGTGAGGAGTCCATAAGATAATACACAAATGACAGCTAGAACATGTGTGACCCTCCTGGCTTCCCAGGCGTGGTGCTTTCATTAAATCGCTTATTCCTCAGAGTAGTCCTATGACGGAGGTGCCCTTGCCATGCTGTCATCCCCCTTTACAGACGGTGAGCTGAGACACAGAAAGGGATACACAGTAACTGGCCCCCAGTCACACAACTGCTAAGTGGCACACCCGGGATTTGAACCCCAGCTTGTCAATGGAGCTCATGTTCTTACTCCTGACAATAAACTGCCTTTTGTAGGATGGTTGGTGAGTGCTGTGCTCTCGGAAATACAGGCACACCTCACTTTATTGCACTTTACAGATACTGCATTTTTTACAAATTGGAGGTTTGTGGCAACCCTGCCTCGAGCAAGTCTATAAGTACCATTTTTTCAACAGGCTCAGGTGATGGCTAGCATTTTTTAGCAATAAAGTATTTTTAATTGAGGTATGTACTTTGCTTTTATAGACATAACACTGTTGCACACTTAATAGTCTGCAGTATAGTGTAAACATAACTTTTATGTGCAGTGGGAAACCAAAAGATTTGTGTGACTCATTTTATTGTAATAGTCACTTTATTGTGATGGTCTGCAACTGAACCCACAATATCTCTAAAGTCTGCCTGTACCCAGTAAACATCAGAAGGGGGTACAGAGCAGATTTGCTGTGCCGGAAGCCATGTTTCTCCTCTCCGGATGCTATGTTAAGAGGCATGATGGCCCTTCAAAGACCCAATGGAGTCAACTGCTTCTCAAAGGGTCAGTTCCTTCTCTGAGGTCACAGGAGGTTGGGGCAACCAGAAATCTGGTAGGACATCAAGCAATAGTCACCGTGGGGATGGTAAGATGGTACCAAGTTGCTGCTAAATTGGGCTAAGCCACTGATGAGGAACTTCAGGCCGTGGGGAAAACCTGGTGGGGTTGCATGGGAGCTGGAATGTGGCAGAGAAGAGATACCTGACGTGTGTGTGTCTAGGGGGGGTGATGGAGAACCTTAGGTGACTACGGTCTTGGGAGAGAGAGCTTGGGTGGGATGGTGGGTCTCAGGTGCATTCATATTTGGAGACTGAGATAATCAGGGCTGAGTGAGTGAAGGCAATGTGAGTTCTCTCTCCCCCCAGGCCTCTGTTTTAGAGACTATGGGGGATGTTTTAAATGGTAAAAAGATGTCCATAGCATGAGACACCAGGTATGGGTTTTGGGGTGACCATGAGTCTGGTATTTCCTCTCAGAAGGCTAGAGATTCTTAGGCTGAAGCTTGCTTTAGATTTTCACCATGTAATTCTGCTCTGTGCTTGGCCAAGCACTGTTCTAGGGGCTGGCCATTGAAAGAGAGTAGAAAACACAGTGTCTGCCCTCAAGGAGCTCCCATTCATTAGAAGGAACAAATATGAAACAGACACTATAAGTCAATAGGGTAATCTGGCGGTAAGCACTGGGGATCACAGGAACTTTGGGAAGGGCATCTGACTTTGGAAGGGAAGATGTATGATCATAGATGGCTGGTGATACCTGCTCAATGTCAGCCTTCAGGGCAGAAGAAGGTGGCAGCATGAACCAGTGAAGGTAACAGGGAGGCAAGAGGTGCACAGTTTTTTCTTGATGATTAAAATATCAGGCAAGGTAAGGTAGGAGATAGAGGTGAGGAGGTAGGGCCATGTGTAACATATGAAAGAGCTGGGGCTTTCTTGGCTGCCCAGCAATGCTGGTGTCATTAGCCACGTGGTTGCTTGGTAAGTCGATCCCACTGACAGAGGATGGACCCATTTCCCACCCACGCTTCAGAACCTCCTCCACCGGCCTAACAATGGTACAATCCGCCATCTAGAATTTCTACACTTTTATCTGCATTGCAGTAAAATAATTACAGCATCGTCACTCTTTCTTGCTGTGTGTGAGGAAGGTGATGGAGAGCACCTGAAGCCATGGTAGTCTTTGCAGAACACCATGAAATATTGATGTACTTATTTCTATTAAATGATCTAAGAGCATTATGGGTGGAAAGTATGGCTCTGTAATATATGGATGCAATCTAAAATTACCACCAACTGTTTGTGAGAAAATATCAGGCCATCATACCAAACCTAATTGGTTATTTCTGTGCTTTTCTGTTAATTTTTCTTAGCTACGCTCACTTATTTACTTTATTGTATCAGTGTTCAATGGCAGACAAGTGGGAGCAGATGCAAAAGGTTTAAGAAAAATTTAAGAGACAAATTTTAACTGAATATATAGAGCTTGAGGTGTCTTTCGGACACTCGTAGGATTCTACCACCCCTGAAAATTGGAAATAACTGCAGTTATTTAATTTTACCTATAGAACCCCCGAGTGCACCTACGGAATGCATCCAGGAGTGCAGTTTGGGAACCACTGGCTTTTTATGACATTTATTGCTTCTTTAACCATCAAATAGCAACTACATTTATATATATATATATATATATATATATATATATATATATATATATATATTCTTGACCCAAGTAGTGAGCGAGATTTGTGGCATGTGAGGACTCCAATCAAAATGAAAGGCATCCCCTGTGTGTGTAACTCTGGAGATTTGGTCCCTGGGTTCTGTCTACCCCGAACACCTTCTCTGCTCAATCCACACCGACAACAAGCCTTTCTTCCTTGCTCAGCTCCCAGGCCACTTGCCAAATATCACCAACCAAGGGCGGAAGGACTTCCCAAGGCCGCTTCCAGGCACAGGCACTAGCCCGGAGCATCACAGATCACCCTAATTTCTGCCTGAGTCCCCTCAGGGGCAGGGAGATTACTACTTCCCAAAGAGAGGTTCTCATGAAGCACCTTTGGTTCCCATCTCCATCTTCTAAAATCAGGCAATTCTTAAATTCTGCTTCGTTTTTGGCATCAGCACTCTCCCCCTTATATTATTATTTGGGTACTGACCATGTCACACAGTGGTAAGGACTCAGGTTTTGGAGTCACTTGGGCTAGTACCCCCAAATCATAATTACCGTCACCATTTACCAGATGTGTGACCTTGGCAAGTTATTTACACGCTCTGAGCCTCGGTTATCACATATGTAAAATGAGAATAACATTAGTGTCTATTTCAAAGATTACTATGAGGCTTAAGGTTATGGAAAGAAACTGCCTGACAGATAGCTGCCAATAAGCATAGACATTATCCTCCCTCTCCTAGATTACAAAATCAGTGAGGGCAGGGACCTCTTCTTTGATATCTTTGAATCTCTCCATAACAGTCAGCAAAATGCTTGTCGGAGGGACTTAATGAGCATAGGACATGAAAGAGACTGGGCTGAATGAGAGAGACAGGAAGCTGAAGTGTTTGAAACATCTGAAGCCATCAGAAGGCTTAAACATGTAATGCCAGGGCTCCTGCAAAAGAAACGTGCTAAGCAGAAAGCAGAACCCAGAGCAGAAGGCAAAGAGCGAGGACTAGCTGGAACAGGAAGTGGAGAAGAGACTGCGGAAGGTCATGCAGAATCAGCTCAAGTTCTGGGGGAAGGAGGAGCAAAGAAAGATGCCGGAGGAGCGAGTGCTAATTACCATGGAGGAGGACATGCGGTGCAGAAAATGCCAGGCGAGCAAGGAGCAGGCTGCTGGGCTGACCTCATGCACATTAATAAGGAAGGAAAACAGTCTTAACAGCACACAGACCGTTTTATGAACCTGCGCATTTCCATGAATCTTTCCTCCTGCTGTCACGGCTTTATGGATACCATAGCAGAGTGGCCACTCCCCACACGTCTTCACCTTTGAACCCGCTCCTGGCTTCTCTTTAGGCCGTGGCCTCTTCCTGCCACCCCTTCCTCTCTGGGCCACTGTACGTGCTCATCTGGGAGCAGGAAGTGATAGTATGCCAGCACTTTTCTGCAATCAATCTTCTAAACCAAGCAAGAAAGCTGGATGTTTCAGGATGTTCTCCGAACTCTTAGAGCCTAGCTATCAGTTGAGGCAAGGACAGAAAGCGGGGGGTTGCTCATTCAGACACACTGCGCTGGGGGTCTGTGGAGGGTCATCTGGGGCTAGCTTATGTTTATGCTGCACTTCTAACGACTCTGAAGGTTTATTTGGACATTCCAGCCTAGGAGAGGAGTGCCCAGCAAACACTCGCCTGTATATTGGATCTTCTGGGGAGAGAAAACGGTTCTGGGAGAGCAGGCAGAGGGGACAAGGCTACCCACAGATCACTCACCTGGAGATGGCTGGTGTGCTGGGTGTCCCCACGCTCTGCCCCCTTCTCTGTGCTGCCCACAGGGGACCGGTGTGCTAACTCCATTACAGATATTAGCGTACGCTGGTTGTGTGTAGGAGCTGCGTCACACAGGCCCTCTCCTAAACCCCTGGTTAGGGCAGGTGAAAATCAGCAAATGCTCCAAATCAGGGCTTTCTTTCCTCCCTGCGAATCAGCTGTTAAACATTTCCCAGTGCACCACTGTGTACAAACAAGACCCAAGAGGAACCAGTTAGCCTGCTAGAGTGAACAAAGGCTTTGGCAGGAACTGTGGGCAGGCAGGCAGAGAGGGCCTTGGAAGTTACAGAATGGCTTCTATTATTTCTTTTCTTCCTTTTGTTTCTTTTCTCCTAAAATGGAGGTTTCCAATTGCAAAACTGCCAGTTTATAGATTACACATGGCTGATGGGCATCAAAAATCCACAAGGGTCTGGTGTAAAAAGTCAGGGTGTTGCCTGCAACTAGTGGTCCCAGATTCTGTGGTGGCCGTTCAGGGAGAGTGGGAGCAAGAAGGTTTCCTAGGAGTGCGGATGGACGCTGGTGCTTATCTCCAAGCTGAATTCTGACCCCTCTCCTTTCAACCCTCCGATAACTTTCCCTCAGGAGCCCTCAGTACCAGGAGTGCTGTAGAGGCCTACAAACAGCGAGGGTAACCTCCTAGTGTGCTTCTGACAAATTCCCTCCATACGTTCCCCCAAATCACAAGCCTCGAGATCCACTCCACTGGTTGACCTACTTTTTCAGCTGGAAGATTACGGCCAGGCTTCCTAAAGTCCTGCATCTAAAGAGTCACGTCAGGTGGGACCTCTGGTGCCTATTGAGTTATCATCAAAGACCCGCCGTGGTGACATAGAAAAAGAATGGAATGTAGAATGTGGAGTTTGGAGTCAGAGACAGGTTCAAGGCATAGCCTTCTATGGCGTTGAAGTCAGAAAGGGGTTGAGGGTTTATTGGGAAAGGGCATGGGAGGACTTTCTGGGTGATGAAAATGTGCTCTATCCTTTTTGGGTGGTAGTTACACAATATATACATTTGTCAAAATTCATCAAACAACACCGGAAATCCGTGGGCTTTATTGAAGGTAAATTACACAGCACTTTTTTAAAGGGCAGCTCTTACTGTATAGACAAGTTCCTCACCGCTTTGAGCCTTGGTTTCCTATCTATAAAATGGCAGGACCACTTGTGCCTGTGCTGTGGGTGATTGCAGACATTAAACAGGACCATGTGAGTGGAAAGTGCTTCGTAAATAATGAAAAGCCCTCTACGCGGGTGACTGCCGTTCTTATGCTTCCCATCCAGCTGCTTTCTACAGTAGATTATTGAGCTGCTACAAATCTGTGGGCTCTGCCTTGCAACTTCCCTTGGAGATTAGTATTTATCTATTTTAAGGAGACTCGGAAGATATCAAAATGCTGCAGAAAAGCGAATGGAATATGGATTTGCCAGGGAGAGGAGGGCGGGCTGGAAGGGAACAGCTGGGGAGAAAGCCATCCATCCAGCTCAGCTGCAGGGCCAGACGGGTGCTAGGAGGGAGTCGCTAAATGCCTGTGAGAGAGAGTCGTGACCAGGAAAAGCAGAGTGAGTTAAAAAAAAAAAAAATCACATCTTGCCAAACAAACTGGGTCACATTCATGATGGAGTTAGTCACTGAGCATGGGAGAGACGGGAAAGCATTTTTGGAGGAAAATGCAGTTTGGGGACCATGGTGACTCAGCTGGAAGTGGCAGAGGCCACTTTGGCCTCCTGTCCTGGTTTGGTAGTGAAGTGAAAGAAGCTTCTTGTGACTCCTGCAGTGGGTCTCCTGCTATTTTGGGTTTGAACTTGATCTTTATTCCTAAAGGCAATCACAAAAACCTTTACATTAGAATCAAGAGTACAGCACACAATTCAAAATGAAAAATATTAGAGACAAGTTACGTTAAATGGAGGCAGGGAAAGTGGGAAGGCCATTCCAGAGGCCACCCTCGGAATTCGAGTGGGAGGTGACAACTGCCTGAACTCCGCCAAGCTCCGGAGTGGTGGCACCAGCAAAGGATTTCAATTTAGGAACTTTACAGTCAGAGCAAAGAGCAAATGTCCTTTGGCAGCAAAATCCTGTAAGACAAATGAAAAAGACTGAAATCAAATTTTAAATTGTTAGCCACAAAGGTAGAGTTAAAATAGGGAAAGACTTAACAGGAAGAAATAATCTACAAGAGAAAACCGATGTGTGAAATTTTCATTTTATCCTCGTTATAAAAATGTTGGTGCTTTCTGCTAGATATTTCTGCCAAGAAACCTGAAATGTTGAAAAAGAAGAGGAAATGTACTGGAGATGCTGTGACTATACAAGGCCATTGAGAGGGATGGAAATCAATGGAGGTTTTCCCAATGACCAATGTTATAAAGTAAGGGTCTTAAACTACCAACTCTGGGTGAGAGAAAAAAAAACACAAACTTCAGTAAAAGTGACATCTAAATGTATCCTAACTGAACTCACATTTTTCTTCAATGTTTGTCTTTTCTCGGGGCATGTCAGGTCTCTTATGTTCTTCCCTCCTCCAAGAGCAGTCGTCCAGCATTGGTGCTTATGTCTTATAGGCGTTTGGTGATGACACGCGTGCTTTGGACCCAAGCACTGCACAGCCGAGGACAATGGCAAACCACAGCTGCCTTCCCTTCAGTAGTGCATCAGGAGAAGGACGGGGTATTTGGAAAAGACAAGAATGCCGGGAAAAATAGAAGGCAGCCACAAAAGAGGAAGACCAAATCAGAGATGGACTGAGTCCATGAAAGAAGCCATGGGGCCTAGTCTCCAGGAGCTGAGCAGGGCTGAGGAAAGACATATGGACATCACCCATTTGCAGAGTCACCAGGAGTTGGAGCTGACTCAACAGCACATAACAGGAGCTGTCCCAATGGGAACATGGCAGGGCACCGTGACCCCTGAATCAGAAGGAAGATGCCATGAGATGCTGACACATGCATGTGGGAATGTGGGATGCTCTGATATGTGGGTGCCAGTGCTCCCCACCCAGCTCCTTGTCTCACTGGAAACCTCAATACTTAGTGACCTCTGTTTCTAGCTGTCCCGCTCTGTTGATGAGCACTCGGAGTCGGAGCCTGGGCCTCCTGCAGCCTGGTGCAGGCTCCGTGGGCGTCTTTTAGGTCTCCAGGATCAGCTGAAGATACAACTTCTCCCCCAAATGCCCTGTGGGCTGTGAATCCTAAGGGAGTCCTTCCTGGAGTTCGGGCTGACCCACTTGCCTCTGAGGCTCAGGTCCATCGCTCATTGGCCAGTTAGGAAACCTCTGTGAAAACTGATTTTCTTGCCTTGAAGGCAGCACAGAGTAAGTAGGTAGGCAGCCAAGACACATGAGCTCTAATTAGCTGCTTAACTTTTTAGCCAATGACTCAAATGGACCTTGAGGGTAAAATAGCCACATCAGCAGGCAGTCAGTTATTTTCTAACTGATGGAAGGCAACAAACAAGAGAGACCTATGACCCTCAAAGGCTGTGTTCTTGTCCCAGATCAACTTTCCAAGTGCAGAGTGGAGGACATGGGATTTAAGGTGGCATCTGTGTGATTCTATGATAGGATAAGAAATATGTGTTGGTCTTCATCCTGGTTCCTGGCACAAGAGCTTCCAGAACTCTTGGAATTTCCTAAGTGTTAGGTGTGAGAGGAGTACCTTTTGTTATTCATAATTAGCTCCTTTTGACCACACCAGAATTTATGCTAATGAAGTGAGTCTTGGAGGGGAGGAGAACTAACCATGTGATCAGAGGGTCGGAACCTTAGCCTGTACCCCCTGACCTCCAGGGAAGGGAGAGGGGCTGGGGGCTGAGTTAATCACCAATGGCCAATGATGTAATCAGTCATACTTATGTAATGAAACCTCCACGAAGAACCCTAAAATGATGAGGTTTGTAGAGCTTCTGGGTTGGTGATCACACTGAGGTCCTTGGATGGTGATGTGCCCAGAGAGGGCATGGAAGCCCTCCGCTCTTACCAGCGCCCACCCCCCCAGTAGTTGTCCCGCGCATCTCCTCCATTCGGCTGTTTGTTTGTATCCTTTATAATAAACTGGTACACATAGGTCAAGTGTTTCCTTCAGTTCTATGAGCTGTTCTACCAACTTTCCAAACCTGAGGAAGGAGTTGTAGGGACACCAACTTTATAGGTAGCTGGTCAGAAATCCCAGAGGCCCCAGATACACGTTTGGCATCTGAAGTGGGACCTCTTATGGGGCTGAGCCCTTAACCCGTGGGGTCTGTGCTCACTCTGGAGAGTTAGTGTCAGAATTGAATTAAGTTTTAAGATACTCAGTTGGTGGCCGGAGAGTTGGAGAATTGGTTGGTGTGGGAAAAGCCCTACGTGTTTGGCATCAGAAGTATTGTGACTAGAAACAGATCATAACCTGTGACGCAGATTTAGGAGTCTGGCCCACAATGAGCCCTGTTGGGATTGGGGCAGGACAATGTAATCTGATTGTGCCAGAATTCTTTAGTTGCAAGCAGTTGAAACAGACTCAGACACACTTAATTAGAAAATAACTTTGCTAGAAAAGGCCTACAATAGTTGTTGGATGCAGAAGAGCCAGGCCTCGGGAGGAAGAGGAGCAGGCCATTAGCAGGAATGGATAGACAGACCATGTGTCGCCCCTACCCCGTCAGAACTTCTCTATTCCCATTTTTTGTTACCTCATTCTTCCCCAGGTTTAATACCCCAGGAAGCAGAATTGGAAGGGCCTAGGTTGGGTTCCGTGTGCCACCATCCTCCCTGTGGGAGGAATGGGGAAGAACTTGAGTGAAGGGCCCTCAAGACTTCTCAGAATAAGTGAAAAGTAATTCCCTCATGGGAAATCAGGATGCTTTTACCCCCCAAAAGTAGAAAGGCAGGTCAAAGCCAGAGATCTCTGGCTTGCTGATTTCAGGCTCCACTGTTAAAAGAAAGGAGCATGAGAAATAAGGACATGATTCCACGTCTCTGTCCCTGGCCTGGATCAGGCCCAGTTCTGGGCAGCACACTTTCAGAGGCCTGTGACTGCTTGGGAGGTGCTCAGAAAGGGCAACTAAGATGGTGACCATCTGAAAAACATGACACATAAGCAATGGTTGAAAAGACAGAGGAGGTTAAAGCCAGAAAGGAGAAGGTTGAATGCCATCCAATGACTGTTCTCAGACAGCTGAAGGTCTGGGAGGTAGAACATACTGATTTTGTATTTGGTGGCTCCCAAAGGAAGAACTAACACCAGACTTTGCAGGGGGACAGATTTCAGTTCAGTATATATAGGAAAGATCATTCAAAAAACCAACTGCTGGGAATTCGAGCTGATATGAGGTCAGGAACGTTCGATCCCTGGACAAACCTATGTTCTGTAACTAGCAAGAGCAGTACAGATGGCCCTCATGCTGGATCACAACACACCAGTGTGTCAGAACCCTGGCCAGGGTTCTCACAGAACACTACTCCCTGTGTGGCCACATCTGCTAAGAAGCACTTTTTCACATGTGCTCTTCCGGATGTGCACAGGGTGAGTGATAATAGACGGAGAGGACAAGAAGGGCTTCTAAATATCCTTTCTCACCACCTGCCCAGGCCCATGTGGTGGCAGGGTCCTTACTTTAGAGCTGCTTCACCCAAGGGCCTCTTTTGGGTTGCACGGCATTAACAAGCATCCTTCACGCCCCTCCCAGTGGGAATCAACCCAATATGTGGCTCTATCACTGAGCAATATTCAGCAAACATATGTAGAGTCTCTTGGGCTACTCCTATGATTAGAAAGCCATCATATCAGAGTTGGAAGGGACTTTTGTCATCAATGAGTTAACAGTGCTTGAATATATCTAATGATACTCTGGCTGGTTTGTAACCTGGTTTTGGTTTCCTTCAAACACTCATAACCTTCTAAAGTAGTCCACACCACTTTGGGCAGTTTTGGTTGCTAAAATTCTTTCTTACTTTGGGGTAGAATCCACCCACTACGTGACTATATCTATCGAAATTTAAAAGGCACAAAGCCTTTGACCAGCAAGTCCACTTGTAACAATTTATTCTATAGATAGAGTCCTGTGGGCTCAAAGAAATATGTGCAAAGATATTCATGCAGTAAAAGGCTGCAAATAATTTAAATGTTTAACCAGGGGACTGATTAAACAAATTATGAAATATCTGTTCTATGGAATGAATAGCAGGCAGCTGTTAAAAAATTAAACCATTCTCATGCTCTCACAGGGAAAAGCCTTTACATCAGTCTTCTGCCCCTGGCCATCTCTAATTCATGTTGATTTGTGAGAAAAAGAAAGTGGCTCAGAAATATGGATCACATTTATGCGATTGGATAAAAGGATACACATGAATATATGTTTAGGTCTTATTTGGAAAAATCGTGGTAACTGGTTGGCTATGGGGAAGGAAATTGTAAGCCTGGGTGTCAGAAGTAGAAGGGAGAATTTTTTGTGCATATGTGTATGTATATGTAGACATATACATGTATATATATGTGTATATGTAGACACGTGTATATGTAGACATGTATATGTAGACATATATTATATATGCATATGTGTAGACATATACACGTACATGTACGTGTATACACACGTATGTCTTCACATGTGTATATATGTATGTGTATGTCTACACATACATATGTCTACACAGACATATTCGTATATATATATGAATGAGGTCTGACAATTAAGTTTGCAAACTCATCGTAGAAAAAGTGCCACATACCTCATTGCTGAATATCACTGCTGTCACCTTTAAAGTCCTCCCCTTGGGAAGCTATGCACCGACACCAGCACCTAGTCCACCCTTCAAAGTCATTTTGGAACTCTTTTTCTGGAATAGCCATCAGAGCTGTTGTATTACCCTTGATGTCCTGAATGTCATCAAAATGTCTTCCTTCCAATATTTCCTTAATCTTCAGGTAAAGAAAGAAGTCACTGGGGGCCAGATCAGGTGAGTAGGGAGGGTGTTCCAATACAGTTGTTTGTTTACTGGCTAAAAACTCCGTCACAGACAGTGCCGTGTGAGCTGGTGCATTGTCGTGATGCAAGAGCCAGGAATTGTTGGCGAGACGTTCAGGTCGGCTAACTTTTTCACGCAGCTTTTTCAGCACTTCCAAATAGTAAACCTGGTGAACTGTTTATCCAGTTGGTACAAATTCATAATGAATAATCCCTCTGATATAAAAAAAGGTTGGCAACATCGTTGCAACAAGTTCACAAACTTAATTGTCAGACCGTGTGTGTGTGCGTGTGTGTGTGTGTGTGTGTGTGTGTGTGTGTGTGTGTGTAACTTTTTCCGTTTTGGAATATTTTACCCCGTGCATGTATTATTTAAAAAATTTCTTTGAAAAAATGTGCCCTCTTAGGAAATAAGAGCAAAAATAGACAAATGGGACTGCATTAAACTTAAAACCTTCCGTGCATCAAAGGACACAACTAACAGAGTGAAAAAGCAGCCTACCGAATGGGAGAAAATATTTGCCAGTCATATATCTGATAAGAGGTCAATATCCAGAATGTTAAGGAACTTCTACAAACCAATAACCATAAACAAATAACCAGAGTAAAAAATGGGCAAAGCACTTGAATAGACAATTCTGCAAAGAAGACATACAAATGGCCAATATGAAAAGATGCTTCACATCACTAATCATCAGGGAAATGCAACTGAAAACCACAATGAGATAGCACCTCACACCATTAGGATGGTCACTGTCCAAAGAGCTGAAAGTAAGCGTTGGTGAGGATGTAGAGAAAAGGGAACTGTTAGTGGGAATGTAGAGTGGTACAGCCCCTGTGGAAAACAGTATAAGGTTCCTCAAAAACAATTAAAAATTAAATTACCATATGATCCAGCAATCCCACTTCTGGGTATTTATTCAAAGGAATTCAAATCAGTGCTTTGAAGAAAACTTCACTGCAGCATTATTCCCAATAACCAATAGGTGGAAGCAACCCAGATGTCAATCAATGGATGACTAGATAAAGAAAACGTGATATGTGCATACAATGGAATATTAGGCAGCCTTTAAAAAGAGGGAAATCCTGTCACATGCTATATCATGGATGAACTTCAAGGACCCTATGCTAAGTGAAATAAGCCAGTCGCAAAGGACGAGTATTGTATGATCCCACTGCCATGAAGTACCTAGAATAGTCAAAATCATACAGTTGAAAATTGGTTGCTAAGGGCTGCGGGAGGAGGAATTAGTGTTTCATGGGTGTAGCGTTTTAGTTTTGCAAGATGAAGTTCTGGAGATCTGTCGTACAACAATGTGAATATACTTAACACTGCTGAATTGTACACTTAAAAATGGTTCAGATGATTAAAAAAAAAATCTGACCTCTTAAATTCTAGCACGGGGCCTACTTGGTCCTACTTCATAGAGCTATCCCAAACACCTCAATATTTTTTTGATAACAGCATTCATTTGAAGACTTCTCCCATGGCCCCTTAAACCGGCTGCTTCTTCTCCAAGTTAAACAAGCCCCCTTTCATGGCTCCTTCTGCCGGTGCCCTTCTGGCCGTCAGGTGCCCAGACGGCAGACCCAGACCTGCAGTGCTACAGCAGGACCGTGGGCATCCTGGGAGCACTGAAGCCCGGGAGAGGGGAATGCCCAGAGGCACCCCTGCCTGGGGAGAGCCCATCCCGGGCAGCTAGTGAACGCTGGGCACTGGGGAGGGGAGGACCGTGGGCAGTGTGTGGACCAGGAGGGAAGCAAGGCCGTGTGTGCAGAGGACGGCTTTGCTCTGCTGTGCGGTGCCCTGACTGAAGGGCGGCAGTGGCCCAACACAATCACGAGCTGGCGAGAATAAAAGAAAAACCAGTATCTCTTAAATTCACATAGCTACTTGACACGTTTTCAGGTTTTTACAAACTGGATTAAATTTGCGACTCCTCACAACCCTCTGAGGCAGGCAATCAGCAACTATTTTTCTCATTTTATGAAGAGCTGGCCTCGGCCGGTTCCTCCTGGGTGACCCCTTCCCACTCTGTTGCCTGTCTTTGATTTCACATAAAAACAAAAAACAAGCAAACCAAAACCAAAAAAAGACCATTTGCTAAATTGTCCCAAGTCTTATCATTTTGACAGGTTGAGAATGTCGTTTATAGACTGAACTAGATCCCAGACCACAGTGCACATCTGCGGGTACCAAAGGCCCTTTGTGGGGTGGTCTTGGATAGGGCCCTCACCGAGCCCGGAGAGCTGGGAGCCTCTTCCTGGACGCCACTGGCGAGCCCTGAGCCTGCGTCCTCCAAGGGTAAGAGACCAGCTAACCTTGCCACTTTGGGGAAAGAGCACCCGCTCCCCATGGCTGCATGAGAGGAGCCCAAAGTACCTTAGGGAGATCCTCAGGTCTGTGACATGGGCCCTGGGACCCTGCTCCTGCTGGGGCTGGAGACTCAGAATGGCATCTGAGAGAGGTGGGAAGAGGGGGAAAGAGGCAGCTGGCAGCAAGCATTGAGAACGGGGGGGCTACAGAGCCTCCGGCCCGGCGCCAGGCAGGCTGTGCCATCACCCAGGGGGCTGGGCCATCACCCGGGGGGCTGGGCCATCACCCAGGGGGCTGGGCCATCACCCAGGCCCGGGCTTTCCCCAGTCTGCACATGGCCCCGAGGCTGCCCCTCCCCTCTAGTAACTATTTCTCCCTTTTAAGATGCTCTCCCTGGCCACCTTAACTTAATTCCATCAGGATAAACAAGTTAGGAAAGCAGAGGGAGAGGCACATAGGAAAATTTCCTTGCAATCCAGAGCGCCAGGCTCCTCCACCACCCCCCTCCCTCCTCCGTCCCAATCCCCCCTTCCTCCACACCCCCATACTTCCACCACCTACCCCCCCTCCCCCAGTGAGAAAAGGGCTGACCTTCTTGCTCCCAGAAAAAGACACTTTATTACGAAGAAAGACACACCCAAGCCAGTGTTCTAAACTGGCAACCTGCAGGCTGTGGAGAAAAGGGGCAGCAGAGGAAGGTGGAGGGGTTCTGCAGGAAGTCAGCTTTCTGGCCTCACTGATGGATAGAGGCAAGGAGTGACATTTAAAATATTTAACAAGGGGCCTGACCAATCAGAGCTGTTACCTGAGCCAGCTCCCCAAGGCTCCCTGCTGGGCCATATGCTGGATGGTGGGAGGTTGGGGGTGGGGAGCCCAGGGGAGGGGCTGTGTAGAAGTTTCCACATGAACACGGTGTGGCCATAGCATTTTACAGCGGCGCACAGAGGTCCTGGTAGGGATAAGAGCTGGTGGTCTCCATGGCCTCCGACCGCCTCACGCTTCCTTAGTGCACACTCCCAGCCTTGGTGGCCTCATCTGGCTCCTGGGCGGCATTGTAGATGTTTGCCTTGGGGCACAGCTTCGGACCTCTGTGCCTGCACAAACTCCTGCGCGTGTGACATCTGAGGAGCCAGCAGCCCCAGCGTTCCCAGAAGGATCCTCCTGTCCCCAGTCACCCCCCACCCCAGGATGCCGAGCAGCTGGAACACACAGGCAGGACGATGCCTCATCTCCTCCGGAATCCAGGGCTCTTCCTCTGGAAAGAGGAGGGGCTGGGCTCCCAGAACCCCATAGCTGTCTGCCAGAAGGCCCTCCACACCTCCCAAGCTGCCAGCTTCCTTTCTCATTCTCCAGGGCTCTGGGTAACAGGAGCATTGGAACAAACGTGTCGTGTGTGCGCTGTGCTTTCCACTCTCCCCAAAGACCAGCTATCTAATCTCCTGAAAGTAAAAAATCAGGCAGCAATTTCCTGCCCAGCAGCCTCACTTCTGAAGACCAGCCCAGGACGACAAGGGGACCGGTTGTCTGCCTTGTCCTGCAGCAGGAGGCCCTAAAGTTTCCTTTCTATCTCCACAGTCTGAAAACCACTGTTCCTGAGAGGCTTGCGATGAAGCATTTCATTTTAGAATTTTTATTTCTATACCTATTACTTTTACTTCGAATACATATACATAGTTTAAAAACCCACATTTATGAGGACCAAAATCACAGCCCAGTAACCTCCTGCCCCAATCCTTCTTACCTCCAGCTAGTGCTCCCCATGGCCCACTGCTGTCTGTGATTTTAGCTATGCTTCTGGAATTTGCAGCAGCTAATGGAAATAATATGTTTACAAAGCTGTACCTTTGATTTTTCAATTTTAGGTATCATCTACTGATTTATTACTGCGAAGGAGAAGGGTTTAGCCTCCCCCCACCCCCATACACAGGTATTCACACTTCTTCACTTCTCAACACCGTTCCTGTATTTCTTCCTATCCTGGACACCATTCATTGTAAGGTGTACCATTATTTATGAGTCACTCCAAAAGAATAGAAATGCTCCTGATGAAATCATGATCCAACTCTTTTTTATCATATTGACTACAAGATACAGACAGGCTGATTTTCAACATGCAGAAAATATGCACATTTTAGAATAGAGCGAATTAGGGGATATTATGATTTCTGATTAAATCACCGATCAGTATTTGCATTATTCTGACTATATAAATATTGTTCACAGTGTACTATGATTATATTTCTGCTCTTGTACATTTCATGCCCCCCACCCCCTACCCCCAGTTAATGCTTGCCTGGTCTATTTCATCGTGTAGTTTTTTTGGTATTTCTGAGTAAATCATCCAAGCTCTCCGCAGTGTGAGGAATACCATATTGGTAATCTCGTTGCGTTTTCCTCCTGGTGGAGCTGTCTTCTTGCTCCGACCTCAGGGCTGGTTCCTGCATGGCCCACTGCAGTCACCATCTCAGCTTCCCTCCAGCATCACCTGGGAATCCTTCTCTCCTGGGCTGGATTTCCCTGTGTTGGAGCTCCTAAGTTCTCTCTTGGTTAATTCTTGCTTTTGTTGGAGCACATCCTCCAGTAACTTCCTGAGAAAGGGTTCATGACAGGTAAATGTTTGGAGATTCTGTAAACATCTTTATTCTACTCTTGCACGGATAGCTTGTCTGGATCTAAAACTCAACTTTGGAAATCATTTCTCTTTATGTTAGAGGCCTCCTTTCAATGTATGGTAATTTGTGGCTGGCACTAAAGTGATAAGTGCATGGGTAAAGCTTCTCAATCAGTGGGTTCCCTGTCAGGGATTCGGCAGCAGTCTGCGCGTTTCACTGGGGCTTGCGGCTCTGTCAGTCTCTGTATGTTTTTTTTCTTGGACTAGTCAGCTTCTCTAGGGATGAAACTATCTGATCTTTTGCCTGTGGGTCATAAGCCTTACTGCTGGCATTCTGGGAGCCAGTAGGGCAAAGGGGACCGCGGTAGCTCACAGTCCAAAATGAAGGCTGTCATTTAATCCCATTTCAGCAGTGTGTCGCATGCCAGCTCTCAGTTGTGCTTGCTGTCCAGACCACCTCTGATTCAACCTTTCCTCCCAGGACTTGGCAGGAGCTGGCTGCATAGGTGTGGGAAGAAGTGTGGGTGTCTCATTGCTCCTGGCATGTACCGTGAGCACATTCGTTTCCAGCGCGCCTGCAACCCTGTTCTGCACAGAAGGAACCAATTTCTGTTTCTTCTAAGGCTCTGTGGGGTAGCTCTTTTGCCTCTTACGGGCTTCCCTCCCTGTGGGCTTAGATTTTAGCTTTATCTTCTCTGCTAAATTGATTACCTCTCATTCATCTGCCTTTTAAGTTTCCATAATATTGTTGACATTTTTTTTTTTAATCTGCTGGTGTCTTTGTTCCTGTTCCTTCTTTGTCCTTATGGGTCTCGACAGTGGTGTGCTGGTAAATGTTTGACAACCAGCTCTTACAGGAAGTAGAGAGTCCCTATTTGTAGCAGTCCAGTTTCTGTGATGCAAATACCATGTTTCCCCGAAAATAAGACCTAGCTGGCCATCAGCTCTAATGCGTCTTTTGGAGCAAAAATTAATATAAGATCAGGTCTTATTTTAATATAAGGTCTTATTATATAAGGTCTTTTAACATAAAGTTCTAATATTAAAATAAGACCGAGTCTTATGTAATATATAAGACTGGGTCTTATATAATATAACATAAGAAAGGGTCTAATATAATATAATATAATATAATACCGGGTCTTATATTAATTTTTGCTCCAAAAGACTCATTAGAGCTGAGGGTCCAGCTAGGTTTTTCCTACTATGGATAATTTCAAGCTACCAGAAGGACATCCCTGAACATATAGATGGAAATCCAAGCAAGTGGCCCATCATTTACATAATTTCCTCTCCCTACAGATAGGACATCAACACTACACATAAATAACCTCAGAAGCATATGTGATCATAAAATTATTAAGAAGTGACAAGTTTTGAGAATTTATTAGCTTGGTTTTTAATATAATTTTAAAAATTGTAAGCTTATATAATTTAGTTTTTGAAATAACTGTATTTAACAACTGGCTCGAGAATTTCCTAAAAATTTAACAAGCAGTTCTCACAAGCCAGGATTAGCTGGCTCTACTGTACCACTGTCCTGCGGGGTCTCCGGTCTCCCTCCCCACATAGGAACGCAGGACATGGTGAGGCCAAAAAGGAACACTCACGGAGCCATAGGTAGGGGAGTCACACCACTATAGTCTCGCTGGCGGCTGGGTTGGAGACACAGGTAGCAGGAGCCACACTATCCACAACCTGCCGTCCACTTCTCTGCAATCCACAATCCGCAATCCGCTGTGCTAACTGCAGTCCGTGCTTGCCAGCCACCATCTTCTTGCTAGCCCCCATTTTCTGCTAGCGTAGCCACGGCAGTTATATTAGAGGCCAATGGTTCACTGGTTACAGCTGACGGCCAACTAGCCACAGCTGATGGCCATCCAGTCACAGTTGATGGCCATTTACTACCTGAGCCAGCACCTTTCCACGTGAGGCCGAGAGCCTGGAAACTGCACTCCTAGCTCTGTCCTCACAGCCACTGGGTTAATAATGCCTTTTTAATGATTTGTCATTTTAGTGTATTGTTGAAAAACTGACTTTTAACTTGCTATTCTATAGCATTCAACACCTTTCTTCATATACTGGGATGTTTTCCTCCACTTTCATGGACATACAATTGACATAGAACACATATTTTGTTAACATAATAGTAGTCCATCCCAATTCACATCATCTAGCCGTAGCTCTCTGACTGTGATGAAGATAGGATGACCCCTCGGTGGAATGAGGTGAAATAGAAGAGTTAAAATAAAACGAAGTATGGGCAGGTAATCAGTACCCACGGTGGTCCTCAGAGGAAAGTGATGTCAACATGATCAGGCCTGTGGTCTTAGTAGGAAAAAGGGGTAACAGGGCCGCGCTTTCTGTTCTGATTCAATTTCAGCCTTTAAGAAGACCATTTAGTGTATCAGTGTTTCTTAGCTGTTCTCTGAAGTAGTGCCAACCAACTCCTTACTCCAAACACACAAGACCCTGAAGGGCTATGAATTAATACTGAACCTGCACTGACCCTTCATTAGCTGAGCTCCAAGCGCTCGACCAGTGATGCCTTGTTAAGTCTCACCACACCTCGGTGTGGGAGTCAGAGTGAAATGTCATTCTCCCCGTTTTCCAGATGGAAGAAACAGAGGCCCTGAAGCAAATCAACAATAGCTGAGACTAGCTGGTTGTCAGCCTGCAAATCCAGTAGGCTCCTTTTCATGACAATAGGATCTGAGGCACTAACTCATACTTTCTGCCTCTATTTTACCAGGTGAGGTTGTTTTATTATCTGAAGTATCAAGGAGTTATTTTGAGTCCTAAATCGTATGGCTCTGGTTTCTGTCTTTGTTGACTGTTCCACACTTTCTTCTGTGCATGATTTTATAGTATTTTATGGACATTATTCAACGTAACTCCAGTCTGGCTGTAGGACTGGAGGAGTGTTGACAAGAGCAGAAGGCAGCACAATTCGGGTACAAATAGAAGACCAGACACAGTGGTTTGGTCTCCAGATTCGGCAGATCACAAAGCATTCTCATCGCGAAAATAGACAATAGACTTTTGAACATTCACTATGTGTCAAATATGGAGTTTAGTGTTTTATATGCATTTTCTCTTTTAAATTGTTTTATTCTTTACAACAACAATGTGTGGCTGGGTATTATTATTATCCCTATTTCACTGTTGAAAAAAGTGAAGCTTAGAGAGTGTCAGTGAGCGCAGCTGGCCTTGTGGCCATAAGGATCGATGTAGAGATAGATCCTATCCCAGCATTCCCAGCTGCACCTGGTGGAAGAACCCTTCTCCTGTGACCAAGTCACTCGACTGAGAACCCAGTGAGGTGGGCTTCCAGGTTCGTTGTTACGTGAAGAAAGCTCTCTGCAGGAGGAGGGAATGAAACCCAGACACAGAGAAAAGCAGAGACGAAGATGGGGAGAAAGAATTCTGATGACATTCAAAGCCTCAGCTCTGAGGCTCTGCTTCCCCTATGGAAGCTGGATCAAAGTCAGCTTTTGTCATTGGGCCATTGGGAGAGTCCTACCATGCAGTGTTCACACACCATGCTATCCTGCTGCCAGATATTACCATAGCTACCAGAAGATGAGAGCCCACCATTGGGCCCCTGGGCTTACTGTGATCTAGGTCACATCTGTAAGCAGGTAAACTTTCCCCACAATACAACCTCTCTACTTCTAAACACATTCTGTTTCTCATCTGTAAGGTTCTACTCCTAATGCAAATACTGTATGTCTTGATTATGTGAACATCTTAGGGTTGATATGCATTTTTGGTCTTCTGACCTCAAGAGGCAGGAGAAAATCATGGTAGTAGGTAGTAGCAGTATAACAACACGATGGCACTACTGGCCTCAGTTCTGGGTCCCCAGACTGTATGAATTCACAGGCCAGAATTTTTCCATTCTGATGGGGGAAGAGTTGGGGGGAACATCGTAGAGTTGTCAACTTTCTATTTTGCCGTAAGGGCTAGTAGACTAAAATTTATCCTTCTCCAACTCTTCATTCATTCATTCATTCATTCATTCACAAGCCTAGTAAATACTCTGCTGTAAACCCTGAGGGTACAAAGCAATCCTATGGTAGGATCACGAGAAGACTATGAAGGGCCACACTAATTCTTCTTCCTAAAATTCCACTCTTCACTACACTTGATACCTTTGATTACCTTCCAGAATTTAGGGGAGAGTATACGGAGATTGTCAGTCATTCTCATTGGCAATAGTGTAAAATATGAGTTGGAAGCAAGGAAGGGAAAAGGAAGTGGCAGGAAGCCATGGCCGTAGAGACTATGGTAGGTGGTGTGGCCTTGGGCAGGTGTGGAGAGGGCTGAGGCACAGCGAATGGCCTGCACCACAGGGGCCGGCAGCCAGGAGCTGTGGTCTGATGTGCTTTGGAATGAAGTAGGTGAGGGTGACCTTGAGGCTTTATCACCCTGATGTTAGGCTTGCGGGTTGGCAGTACGCCTCCCCTCTGTGCAACTGAGTAGTGAGCTACATTTGGTTAAAGGTGCCTTTAGGATTATAACCAGAGCAAGACTCTGAGCAATCAGTGAGAGAGGCACTCATGTTACCTATAGGTACAGACATAGATTAAAAGCCTCTTGACGTGTGTATACTTGGTAAGCTCTTTGTTTACTGTATTGTCTGTTGTTTTATTCTACTGAAAGTAAAACTTTTCTATTAGAGCTTTTGTCTACTCATTTGCAACCATGGTCCCCCAACTTTATTTCTTTCAGGTGGTTTTAAGTCCCGAGTCCCCAGTTCTCTTGTTTAGGGGGCTTCAGTGATGTGCCCTTTGGGGAGTGTGGCAAGCAGCTTCCAATGTGACGCTTCATGTCCTCACCCTTGTGTAGCCCCCTCCCACACTGCTCAGAGTTGGTCTGTGTGACCAATAGGACACAGCAGAAGTGATTGGATTTCACCTCCAAGATTAGGTTCTAAAAGACACCATGGCTTCCAGGTCAGGTGCTTTCTCTCTCCCTCTCTCTTGGATCACTCATCCAGGTCATCATAAGGACACACGGACCATCGATGGAGAGGTCCACAAGGCAAGGAAACCAGGTCGCTAGACAGTAGCTGAGTGAGGTGTGAGTGCTCCTAACACTAGCAAGGGTGTGAATGCTCCTGGGATGGATCCTCCTGCCCCAGTCGAGTCTACAGATGACTGCAATCTCATGAGACAGCAGAGTCATCATGAGATGGCCGACAAGGCCAGTGAACTCACGCCCAGATCCCTGACCCAGAAACTGTGAGCCATCACACATGTTTGTGGTATTAAGCTACTGAGTCTGAGAACTATTTGTTACACAGCAATATATAACTGATACAGGGAGGGAAGTCCATCTCTCCTCCCTGCTAGCCTTACTCTCTCCCTCATTACTTCTGCAGGGAGAGCTGTCCAGGTCTCTGACTAGTGGGACAGGGACATTGTCACTTCCTTTGCTGGGCTGGGGTACTGGTATTTTGAATGAGACATAGAAAGGTATTTTCCTTACATTTATCATCACATATTTGTGATCCCTGGCTATCCCCTTGCTATTGGACGTATGAATGATGAAGCACACGTGGAATCTGGAGGACAGTGCAGACAGTTCCTTTTGTCCCTGTCCCAGCTGGTTGGAATGTAAAAAACATTTTTGTGAGCCTGTAGGCTTTGGGAACTGGTCTAAATAAGGGGAAAATAAACAAAAACCTTTGTGTTATTCTTATTTGTTATTGTCTGTTGAGTAAAAAATTAAAAGAGAAAACCATTAAACATCCATAATTCTACTATCTAGATATAAATACTGTTAACCCCTAAAACATCTCTATAACAATTTGTGTCTATTTTTCAAAAGTAGGTAATATAATAGGTGTTATTTTTTGTGACTTGTTTCTTTGTTAAACATATTGTGTCTGTGTTTGTGTCATTAATGTGTTATATTATCTACAATTATAATTTTAAGGGGTTGCATAGTACCCCATTATAAAGATGTGTCATAATTTTTAAGCCAATCCTTTTTTTGGACATAAATTAATTTCCATTTTTGCTATTATAAGAAATGCTGTAAAGAATACGCTTGTTGCTAAATATTTGTACCTTTCATTAACTTTTGCCTTTTTAGTATAAATTACTAAAGCAGAATGGTTGGATTACAGCATATATATATTTTTAGAGCTTTCCCTACATATTGCTAAATTGCCTTCCAGAGAGAGGTCCTACCGGTTTCTATGCCGTGAAATTTATTGATTGGTGCAAAAGTAATTGCAGTTTTTGCAATTATTTTTAACTTGTTAAACCTCAATTGCTTTTGCACCAACCTAATATTAATGTGTCTATTTTCTCATACCCTTGCCAGCACTGAGTAATTATTTCTTCTCTTTCTGATCTGGTATTTAAGTACGAAACACAAGGATTTCCGAAGAAGTCTAACTTACATTCAGAAATTGGCGGCAGCTTTGCATGTGGGCAAGCCTCACTCTAACCCAATGTCCACTCAAGTGCGAGGGGCCTGAACAGATGAATTGAATCAGTCTTGCCCAGATTATGCCTAGAAGATGAGAAGAAGAATGTTGAAACTCATATGTATGTGTTCAGGAAGCAATGAATACAGTCAAACATAAAACAGTCAAACCCTTTGGTCCCGTAATTATACTTTTGGGAATTTAGCCCGAAGAAAAATTCTAGGGAAAAGAAAAAGAATGTGCATGTGAAAAACTTTACTGTAACATATATATCAGGGAAACATTATAAACAGTTCAACATATGAGAAATGGTTTAAGAAATTGGGGGATGTCACCTCGATGGAATTTTATGCAGTTGGTAAATTAGTAATTATAACAATTATGTAGAAACATTGGAATGCGTTCATAATACAGGATTAAGTGCAAAAAGGATTTAAAATGTTTAGCGTTTAAAATGATATACCAGTTAAATTCACATAGATGAAGAGTGGGAGAAGGAAGAAAAACGGAAAACAGGGTGAGAGAGAGAGTGTCACTCGTGTCTGAAGTTTTTCTTGAAAGTCACCGTGGTGCAATGACAATGGACGGCCACGGAAAACGCTTGGTCAGCCGGGTGCTCAGGGAGGTCTGGCTGGATATCGGAGAGAGTGCGAGGCCCGGAGGCCCAAGGAACCGGGCCGGACGCCAAGCTCCACTTCGTACCAGAAGTAGGAGCCCGGACACGGACTGAACCTCCTGCGCGCGGTTTGCAGGACCGCCCACGTGGGTGCGGGGCCGCGGCTGGGGGCGGGGCGCGGCGCGGGGCGGGTCTGCGGTGGGTGCCGCCCCCTCTGCGCCGGACGGGGCGCCGCTCCTTTCCGTCTGTGTCTTGTCATCCTTCTCCATACCACAATAGAGACGGGGAATCCAGCGGAGAGCAAATATTCGCAAATCTATTTCTGGCGCGTGCCAAGCGCACGTGCTGTGCCGGCCAGAGGGAGTGAGGGCCGCCAGCGCCTTCCCGGTGGACCTGGGCAGCCCCGCGGTGACGACTGTCTCGGGCACTCACAGGCCGTGACGCGGCCTGGAAGGCTCACAGCACCGCACGCAGCTGCTCTGTGCCGCAGAACAACTGGTCACAGCGAGGAGATGGCCGGAAGAAATGTCGGGAACCAGAAAATCTTCCGTAGGACCTGTCCCCTTGGTATTTGTGAAAACCAGTATGCAGTCTCATTTGCGGGAGAAGAGTCCCTGTCGGCTCTTGCTGAGACAGTGGTGTGAAATCAGCCGGCAGAGCAAGCGGCACTGAATTTTGCTCCCTCTGACGTCAAGGCAGTTTGCTGGTTACATTTGGATTTCCCGAATGTCGCAGAGGGTGAAGAGGAAAAGGGCCTGACATAGGTATTCCGCAGAGAGACCCGGCGGCCACCCAACGCGGAGAAAGCTGTGACCTGCAGGGGTGCA
This sequence comes from Rhinolophus hipposideros, assembly GCF_964194185.1. Taxonomy (NCBI): domain Eukaryota; kingdom Metazoa; phylum Chordata; class Mammalia; order Chiroptera; family Rhinolophidae; genus Rhinolophus; species Rhinolophus hipposideros. The sequence continues at coordinate 4,936,448 of NC_138050.1, forward strand.
CCTGGGTTTGCTCAGGGACCAAAGGCCAAGAAGCTGGGGACAATTTCTCAACTACACGCCTCCCTTTATAGGGAAAAAAAATCAGGGCCTTGTGTGTCCGCAGGACTTTCCCATAAATTCCTCCTCCTGCTGAGAAGTTTTTTTTCTTTTTCCTCTTCAAACACCTTTGAGCAGTGACAGCAGCTCAGACAACTGGCCTCATTGCAGTATGAACACACAGGACTGGTGGCCTTCTTATGCAGGCAGATGCCATTTCAAAGGAAACACCTTTTGCTGGGTAGTCAGTGTCACACAGGATTTGGGGAGCTAGTCTCCACGCATTCTGCTGTGGGAGGAAAGGAACAAAGAGACGTTTTCCCCCGTGGCGTCTCTCTCCCTTTGTTCCCTGGAATTATGGAGACCAGGAAACCCATTGAACCTCTTGAGTCAGGAGGAGCTCTCCTTAAAACCTCCAAAACAGAAGATGTGGCGCATGGTTTGAAGGACCCAGGACAGATGTCCTGTCCCGTGACCTCCCCTGTTAACTGGTCTCAGTGCTTAACCGTCTTTCGTCTGAATCACTTCTTTTTTTAAATTACACCAACAATAGTGAAAACTTAAAAATGACCCCCCTCCCCAAAACACATGCAAAAGCTCCCCACTCCAATAAACCATTGTAACATGTTGCTACCGTTTATGTTACTGCAGAGAGAGCTGGAGGTCAGGAGACACCGTTTTATAAAATGAGGGCATTTTGGAGAGCTCGTTACAAGCACAGACCAGTCCTGCTCCTTTAAGGCAGGGGTGTCCAAACTTTTTTCAACGTTTTTCACCAAGGGCCATATGCAATAAAATACACAAACAGCTGGGCCACTCACTCGAGGTAAAGTACGAGGTGAAGTACGTATTGCCTCACCTGGTTTATTTAAGTAAACTAAATATATTTTTGGAATTTGCTGCGGGCCAATAAAAAATGGATCGCGGGCCGCAGTTGGCCCGTGGGCGCAGTTTGGACACCCCTGCTCTAGGGCCTGCTTCACCACGGGTCATGCCTTCGGAAAGCCCAGCTAAGAAGCAAGCCCTGGGCTCAAGCTCACGTTGGTCCCCAGCACCCACTCGTGCTCTTATCACCCTTTGCTCTGCTCCAGGGTGGGGGTCAAGTTCTGAGGCCCCTCCCCAGGTGTCTCCTGGGGAGCCAGGTGTCACTGTGCCTCTGGCAGGCCCCTCAGTGTCTCTTTTGGATTAAGGATGGGCAAACTATGGACCAGGTGCCAAACCCAGCCCATGCCGGTGAGCTAAGAATGTTTCTTTCTTTCTTTCTTCCTTTTTTTTTTTAACCTTTGAAAGTGGCTAAAAACATCAAAAGACTAGTAATTGGTGACGTGAAAATCGTAGCAAATTCAAGTGTAAGTGTCCGTAAATAAAGCTTTATTGGAACATAGCCTACCACATTCATGTTTGTCCCAAGCTGGAACTATCTGTGGCTGTTTTCGTGGTACAATGGCTGTGTCGCGCCGTTGTGACAGGGACTGTATGGATAGCAAATCCTGCAGTATGGACCATCTGGCGCTCCACAGAGAAAGTTTCCTGACCTCTGTCTTAGAGACTCCCCACAGTTTGGAATCCGTCTGCTTGCTTTCTCCACAGGGAGGGTCAGCACCTCTCCTCATGAACACCACAGCACTCACTCCCAAGACAGGAAACCCCAAGGACTGTCTCTCCCTCCTCCGTTCTGTTGTTGGGTTGGTCATGGTAGAGCTGGTTCAGCCAGGTCATAGTTGGGGACCAGAGGTGAGGGGAGGAGAGGGCACAGGGCCAGAAGGAGGGACGTGTCTGCTCTGGTTCCAGTTGTTTGCAGTCATCTGTGGAGTGTGACAGAATGAGAACGTGCTGGTTTCCAGCTGTGGATGTGGGATGCAGGAACGAAGGACGATGCCTCTGCTCTGGCCATGTTTAATGCCACGTAGGGAGCTAAGAAAGGTTGTGGAAGGACCAGGTTTGGGAAGAGTCGAGTCTGTGCTTCATTGAGAGGACAAGGAGGAGCTGGCCACCCGAGTCTGGGATGGCCGTCTGAGTTTGTGAGTCACCAGCAGATGATGGTAGGGAAAGCCTTGGTAGTGGATGACATCACCAAACACGTGACGAGGTCTCAGGACTTGTGACAGGCCCCTTCAGCCTTCAAAAGTCAGGTAGAGGGAGAGGAAGCCATGAGGACAGGATTCTAAATGTCTTGTTCACTGCTGCCCCCCTAGCCTGGCACACACGACTTGCTCAGTACATTATTTATTGACTGTGTAAGTGAACTTCCAATTAACTAGACTCTTCCACTCGGAACACATCTCACAATTCCAGCATCACCCTTGTCTATGTCTTCTTCCTCTCTCTCTTTCCCATCCTGCCTCCCCCTCCCTTTCCTCTTGTCCTCTTGCCTTCTTCCCTGGTATGTGCTAACCTTGTCGGGGCACCCAGGCACCCGGGCCAGGTAAGCAATGGCGGCTCCCACGTTGCTTACCTGGCTACAGCTCTGGCTGGGACTGGGGGTGACCCAGTGAACTATTCAGTATACATCTTTCTTTCCGTCTATATCGGTTGTTTTAAAAAGTGTCACACTTCTTCCTGTTAAATTTCAGCCTCCTTAAGAACTGTTTGTTTAGTCGGTTAATGCTGTGTTGACTTCCATGCCCACCTTCTTACCGATGCCTCACAATTTGGTGTCGTCTGTGATCTTAATTAGGAAGTTCTCGGTTACTGGAGTAAAGACAGAGAAGGCCCACACGAGTCCAGCTCTGCCATGGGGGAGATCACACAGGACTCTCCCAGGCTGGCACTGAGTCATCGATAAGCCACCTGTTGGGCGACATTCTTCAGCTCTTGGTGCCTGCACCTAACACAGAAAAGGCTCTGATTTCTTTCTGTCTCATTGATGAAAAGTCACTGGCGATGGAGTCTGAGGTCGTACTCAGCACAGAGAGATTGCATCTCTTGCTTATTCCTTATCTACATGGCCTATCGATCATCGAGGAAAATTAAATCGGTCTGCCAAGATTTGATCTTCACACGCTGCTGAGGTGAGCACAAATGGATCGCTCATTCTTGCTGGACTCACTCTTGACATTGAAGAGAAGTGGACTTGTATTACTCCTGCTTGGGACTTCCGTGGGTTGGCCTGAGGGAACCCAGAGAGACCTACCAAGGCTCCAGACCACGCTTTGTGGCAGGCATTATGCCGGGCGTTTTACACGGATTTCTCATTTGGTATTCACAACCTCCCAGAGAGGTTTGGTAACATTATTCATTCCAGTTTTCCAGTTCAGGACACTGAGGCTCAGAGGTACAGAGGATCTTATGCAAGGGCACATAGCTGGTCAGTGGCAGAGGTAGCACTTTAATTTCCAGTCTTTCACACTGACTCCCAGTACTTATAATGTATGGTATGCTGAATAGTCTAAACTCCTAAGGCTCCAGACGTCACCTGGGTGAGTGTAAATGATGTCAAAATTTATAACTCTGCCCTCGAAAACCCAGTCCTCGTCTCCTCCAGCCTCCTGGACGTTTCCACTTGGACATCTTTCTAAAAACTATAGCTCCACATGTGAACTGAATTATCTTCCCCCCCAAACCCAGGCTCTCCACTACCCCTCCCGTCACTGCCCTGTGGTTTTCAGTGGGACGTCATTCTTCCAACCTTCTCGCAATCTGAGTCAATGGAACCCCCTGCCTGGGATCCTTGCTGTAAAATAGTTCTTGCTTCTATCTCCCATTTATTATTTCTGCCACGCCTGGGGCTTCGACTACTGCAGCAGCTAAATACATCTCTCACCACGCTATCACAGTGGAAACAATGCTTAATCAAGTCAGTTCCTTAAAAATAAGGTCCTCAATTTTGTCTGCATATTGGAATCACTTGGGCAGTGTATGTAGCGTACCAAGAATTTTCTAAAGTCTTGGCTCTCCCCTTTTCAGTGTTGCAGGGGCCACATCAGCACTGATCTCTGAGAGCAGTGATGGCCTAAGGTTCTGGGGATCAAGGCACAGTCCTCAGACATTGGGGAGGTGTGACTCTAGTCATACTTTCATTTCTTTGGATTAAGGCAAGCAGGCTTGATGGCTAATACAAAGAGTCAAGTAGTGAAATTTACCATCTTGGTGCCCTCCACTTTCTAGTAGTCCCCCCAAAGGTATCTGCTTGTTTTCCAGTGACTTACTCAAGGGACTGGTACCTTATGAGGTAGGTCCTTGACTGTCCCACTAAAGGACCATGCTTCAGACTTGCCAGTTTCACAGTTTAAAGATTTTCTGACCAACTTTCTCAGAATTCTCTTGCAGAAGACGGTTGGCAAATCTGATCAATTACTCCAGAATACAATGGCCTAATGCCGTGTTTTTACATTTGTTTCATATAATACTAGTATAACAAGGTGGTGTACAAATGAAGATAATTCCATGGCCAAATAAGTTTAGCAAATCTCTTGAGATGCACTTTAGCATTTTAAAGGCTCTGAGAAGAACTGCATTAAACACTTTTGTTTAATTAAGTCTATTCCATTACTAATAAGTTTTCCAAACTTATTTGACCATGGAACCCTTGTATTTTAAAACATATTCCAAAATGCTGATGCCTATAAAAAGCATTATGATTTCAGAGATGTTAAAGCAAGAGAAAAATGGTCAGATAATTGTAAGATATATTGATTGTAACCAACATCCTGATTTGAGAGCCATTAAATGTGAAAGATGGTGCGTCTTAATCTTAATTAAATCTAGTAATACACCGTAACATCATTTGAGACTAGGGTTTTGTGCAACAGTCTGTGGGGAACCCCTGGGCAAGATAGTTCTGTTTCAACAGGGGTGTTCCGGATACTCTCCAAAGGGCAGCATGGTAGGAGGGGCAGTAGAGGAGGCATTTGAGGGGGGTAGGGATTTCCAGCAATTGCTACTGGTCCATTTCCAGGGAGAGTGCCTGGAAAGGAAGGGACAATGTCCTCAGGGCCTAGGCTATGCCTGGCAGAAGAACATGACGGCCCAGGGCTGGAGAGAAGAATAACAGACTCCAGAAGGGAACAGTGCCCTTCCTGTCTGGCTTCCAAATGCTGGGAAGCCGCTGGCTTGCTCAATGAGCGGTATCATGATATTGCAAGAGGCTCATGTGTTTTGTGATAAGGTGGCAGGGGAATGGGTGTATGTGTTCAATACAAGCTGCGCCCTCTTTTGGCTGCGTAAACTTTCTTAACCTATCAGAACTCCAGTATCTTAATACCTAAATTGGAATTATCATCATAATAACAAGTGTCAGATTCCATTTGGGCCGTATGTAGTACCAGAAAGCTGATTAGGGTGGTTTGTTAAAGTGAGGCTTTCTTTTCTCACATTTCTTAGGAATTCTAGAGATAGGCATTTGGAGGAGGGCTGGTGACATTGGGAAGGTCGCTTCTTTCTTCCTGCTGCGTCGTCCTCGGTGTGAGGCTTTGTCTTCAGGTTGGTCTCCTCCTAGTCACAGACGGCTGCTCTATCTCCCATTGAACCCTACATTCCATGCAGCGAGGTGAAGGAAGGAAAGGAAGACAGAGAAGACCCCCAAATGTTCCCAGAGATCCCTAGCTAGCTTCCAGCTGGAATCCACTGGTCAGCATCTATCCCCACAGTCACTGAGCTATGAGGGATCCTGAGTGGGCCAGAGTTAGCGGGCTCTGTGCCACCAGGCACAAAACTGGGATTCTGTTACAAAGAAAGAAGGCGACTGGATAGTGGGTCAGTACCTGGTAGCATAGCCCCGAAGGCTGATCTCTCAGTGCTGTGAGGCATGAAAGAGCTGACACATAAATGTGCCCGGCCCCGTGCAGACATGCAATAAATCTTCCTGCACACCCCACAGCACATCCTGCTTGATCCCTTCCCCCTTCCTCACAGTTGGAAAATACACTACAATTTGAGGTTATAACAGAGTGGCATGTCACCATGGGTGAGCCAGTCACATGTGACACCTCACGGTGGAGAAGAATGGACAGAACAGTTTGCAACAGGAAACCAGGGTGCGCGCCAACAGGTAACTGTGGATACAATATTGTTTCAGATGGAGAAGGTCAGTGTGTGGCTAAAGCTCTTCCCCGACTGCCCCAGCGGATTGTTCCTTTCTTGTCTGTGCTCCCAGAGGGAACACAACACATGTCCTTTGGGCCATTTTATGACACCCCTTTTACTGTTATTTTCACGTATTGCCGCCAACCACGCTGTCAACTTCGTTAGGACAAAGCTTGCCCCTCGTTCATCTCTGTCTGTGGCAGTGATCACCCCTCGTCCTCTCTGTAGCTCAGTGGCTTTGGGAGCCAGCCAGTGGGCCTGGGGTGAAGAGAAGCACTCTATGGAGTATACGTAACCCCAGACTGAGGGCACTGAAATTCAGAGAAAAACCAAACAAATCTTGGGACACATGCACATCAGTGATCAAGTGATGGCTACTAACCTGACAGAAAGAAACACAATTTTTCTTGTGCCTCCTGGTAGAAGTACATACTGAGGCAGAATTCTTGTCAAGGATTCAAACCTGAAATTGATCAAGGTTCAAGATATAACTACCAATTTATAGGAGAGGAAGGCTATACGGGGATATGTTAAATGAGGCCACAGGAATGCAGGTAGTAAAGTCCAGATGGTGGGAAACCCAAAAGGACAAAATGACAAGTTTCTTCAACAAATAAATTGCAAGGAAAATAAAAAATGTTGACAGAAAAGCTATAGATTAAAAAAGAAGTAAGTGACATATCAACCAGTTGCATTAGATACCTTATTTAGTTCCTGATTCAAATAAAATGTTAAAAAAAAGTTTGAGACGATTAGAGAACTTTGAACACTGGCTTGATTAGGGAATTCTTTTTAGGTGTGCCGATGACATTGTTGTTATGTTTTTGAAAGAGTCTTTATCTTTTAGAGATGCATGATGACATGTTTCAGAGATAAAATAATATTAGAGATTTGCTTCAAAATACCACAACATGTGTGGAAGGGAGTGGATGGGGTTATGGAAGAAGCTGGGTGATAGATGAATAAAAGATCCTTGTCTTAATCGCTCTAATTTTTACTTTATTTGAAATGTTTGTAATTAAAAGAGGGAGAAAAAAGTCTAAAAGAGGAAAACGCACTGGGCCAGCCACACCCAACCCTAGCAGACAGAGGTGGACTTACCAGGAAGCTGATGGGGCTCATGCCTCAGGAACTCTCACAATCCAGGCCCTTTCCAAGAAAATTGTGTGTGCGTGATTTTTCTTACAGAGGGTTTTCCAAACTGAAAGCTTCTAGGCTCACAAAACTTGGATCTACCCCAGGTGGCAGGCAAACACTTGACCTTCACTTTTAGGCATTCAGTAATTGTTCACTGATAAAATTTTTTAAAACACATTTTAATGAGACTTTCAAACTTACACAAAAGTAGACACATCATAAAAAAAAACCTCAAGTACCCTTTCCCCAATTCAATGTATCAGCATTTTGCTATATTTGCTTCATATTTTCCTTTTTTCTTTCTTCCTCCTTCTTCCTCTCCTCTTTCTAGTCCTTCTTTTTCACCTCTAAATAGTTCTATGTTTCTCCATTTTCTTTTATAACCAGAATATCATTATCCCTTCTTTAAAAATTAATAATAATTTTTAAAAATGTAATATTTAATTCTATTGACTTTCAGCAATTAAAAAGTTCCATTGTTCTTGGCATTCAGAAAGCTGATGTGACTCTAATTGTAATTCCTTTGTATTAGTATCTCTGTACTTTAGAGCATCGTTTTGCCCTTTATCTTTCATACTTAACAAAATAGTGTGTTTAATTTAGTACTTCTTCAATCTTAGGATTCATATCATTCATTCTGAAAAATTATCAGCCATAATCACTTCAAATATTGTCTTGCTCTTATTTTTTCTATTGTATCCTTTTTAAAAATAAATTGTTATTCTTCAATTACAGTTGACATACAATATTATATTAGTTTCAGGTGTACAGCATAGTGATTGGACATTTATATAACTTATGAAGTGATCCCCCTGATAAGTCTGACTCCATATGTAGTTATTATAATGTTATTGACTATATTTTCTATGCTGTACTTTACAGCCCATGACTATTTTGTAACTACCAGTTTGTATTTTTTATTCCATTGCCCTTTTGCACCCACCCCTCTTGTCAAAATGTTCTCTATATTTATGAGTTAGTTTCTCTTTTGTTTGTTCACTTATTTTGTTTTTTCAGATTCCACATATAGGCGAGATCGTATGGTATTTGTCTTTGTCTGACTTATTTCACTCAGCATAATACCCTCTAGGTCCATCCATGATGCTGCAGATGGTGAGATTTCATTCTTTTTTTGTGGCCAAGTAATACTCCATTGTATATATGTACTACTTTTCATCCATTCATCTTTTGATAGACATTTAGGTTGCTTCCATATCTTGGCTATTGTAAATCCTGCAATGAACGTATGGTTGGGCTTATCTTTTTGAATTAGTGTTTTAGGTTTCTTCAGAAAAATGCCCATAAGTGGAATTATTGGGATCTTCTTTGTCTCTTGTTATAGGCTTTGTTTTAAAGTCTATATGTCTGGTGTAATTATTGCTACCCCAGCTTTTCTTTTGTTTCCATTTTTATGAAATATCTTTTTCCATACCTTTACTTTCAGTCTGTGTGTGTCTTTTGATTTGAAGTGAAACTTTTGTAGGTAGCATTGTTTTCTTATCCATTCAGCCACTCTATCTTTTGATTGGAGCATGTAATCCATTTACATCTAAAGTAATTGTTGATAGATATACAGTTATTGCTATTTTACTATTCATATTTTTAAATCATTTTTTTCCCCTTCTCTTTTTTAAAGAAGTCCCTCTAACATTCCTCGTAATACTGGTTTGGTGTTGATGAACTCCTTTAGCTTCTTTTTGTCTGGGAAGCTCTTTACTGTCTTTCGATTCTAAGTGATAGCTTTGCTGGGTAGAGTAACCTTGGTTGTAGGTCCCTGCTTTTCATCACTTTGAATATTTCATGCCAATGCCTTCTGGCCTGCACAGTTTCTGTTGAGAAATCAGCTGACAGTTTTATGGGAGCTCCCTTGTAGGGAAGCAACTGCTTTTCTCTTGCTGCTTTTAAGAATCTCTCTTGAGCTTTAATCTTTGACATTTTAATTTTGATGTGTCTTGGTGTTGGCCTCTTTGGTTTCATCTTGTTTGGGACTCTCTTTGATGCCTGAGCTTCTATATCTATTTCCTTCACTAGGTTAGGGAAGTTTTCTGTCATTATTTCTTCAAATAGGTTTTCAATTCCTTGCTGTCTCTCTTTTCCTGCTGGTACCCCTATAATGCGAATGTTGGTACACTTGATGTCCCAGAGGCCCCTTAAACTATCCTCATTTTTTTGGGGGGGGGATTTTTGTTTTGTTTTGTTTTTGCTGTTGTGATTAGGTGTTTTCTGCTACTTTATCTTTCAAATCGCTGATTTGATCCTTTGCTATTACAACATCCTTTGCTTAACAACATCTAACCTATCGTTGATCCCCTCTAATGTATTCTTCATTTCAGTTACTGTATCCTTCATGTCTGACTGGTTCTTTTTTATGTTTTCTATCTTGATTTTTATGTTTCCTATGTCTTAGTTGAAGTTCTCACTGAGATCATTGAGCCTCCTTAAAACCAGTGTTTTGAGCTCTGCATCTGGTAGATTACTGTTTCTATTTTGTTTAGTTCTTCTTCTGGAACTTTGTTCTGTTCTTTCATTTGGGACATGTTTCTTTGTCTCCCCATTTTGGATGCCTCCCTTTGTTTGTTTCTATGTATTAGGCAGGGCTGTTATGTCTTCTGGTCATAGTAGAGTGGCCTTATGTAATAGGTGTCCTGTGGGGCTGAGTGGCACAGTCTCCCTGCTCACCTGAGCCAGGTGCTCCAGGTGTGTCCCCTGTGTGGGCTGTGTGTGCCCTCCTGTTGCAGTTGAGCCTTGGTTGCTGTTGGCACGTCAATGGGAGGGATTGACCCTCAGGCTGATTGGTTGTGAGGACTGGCCCTGACTACAGTGGAGGAGCTATAGTGTAGGGGCTGATCCTACAGATTCACTTTAGCAGGGATCTGGTGCCTGCCCAGTCTGCCTTTTGGGTGTGTCATTGGTTGGATGGTGCTCTTGTGTGTTGGTCTGAAGCTGACTGGCTGTGTTGGTTCTGGGGCCTCTTGGGAGTAGCTTTGGTAGAAGCCCAGGTCAGCTGCTGCCTGTGCCCTGCCTGGGGACTGCTTGGTATGAGCTACAAAGTGATCTCCAGATGGTTACCACCTGCTCTGTGCTTGGAGGTGCCTGGGAGAAGCCAAGTTAGGAAGTGAGGCCAGCTGCTGCTAATGCCAGGCTTACAGTTGCTCAGCAAGAGGTACAGTGTCATGCTGAAGCCAAATGCTGATTGTTTGGGGTTTGTGAACCTTTGAGAGATTTTAGGCAAGTCTGTAGCATGAGCCAAGAAAGGCTGTTTGCATGGAAAAGCCACTGGAAGAGGCTTGTGTGGGCCTGCAAGTTGGGTGGGGCAAGGCCTCGGGGAATCACCAGGGTGGGGTAAACAAAAGGTGTTAGCCAGACTGATGGAGACTCAGATATTGTCTCTGCCTGGGTCTGCATGCCAGGATGGGGGAGGGCTCAACAAAGGAATAATGTCTTTTGCCATCACTTCTGTCCGGGAGAAAGCTGTCCCTCCAGTGCTTGCCCTAAAGCCAGACAACTCAGTTCCTCCCTATATGTCCCTGGTGCCTTTTGAGCTGCTGCCCCAGCTCTGGAGCTCAGAGCAAGTGAGCCTGTCAGTGAGTAAGTCTGTACACGGGCCCTTTAAGAGGAGCACATGAGACTGCAGCTGCCCTAGTCTCACCCAGCCACAATCTCAGCTAGTATCCACAGACAGAAGTTATGCAGACTTCTCTTCCCAGCACTGGCGTGAGGAGTCTGGTATGGGGTTGGGACCCCTTGCACCTCAGGGGGGTCTTCTGCAGCTGAGATATCCCTCCTGATTTTTAATGGTCACATATGGATCAGTCCATTCTGTGTCTCTGACTCTCCTACCAGTCTTGAGGTGGCTTCTTCTATATGTCCTTAGTTATAGGACTTATCTTCATCTAGACTTCAGATGATTCTCAACGATGGTTGTTTTGTAGTTTAGTTGTAATTTTGAAGTGGTCGTGAGAGGGGGCGATCACAGTGTTTACCTAGTCCACCATCTTTACTGGAAGTTTCAATAATAATCCTTTAATGTTTCCTAAGACACAACCCATATTCCAATTTCCTAAATTGTCTCAAAATGATTGCATCTTAAGCAAAGATCTCCAATTAATGGCAGAAAAATGAAACCAGAGCCATCAATGAATGGTCTACCTTTTTGCATTTCATGTTAGTTTAAATCACAATTTACCCCTCGATCTCAGGTGGTACTGTATAAAAATGCTGATTGAGTTTGCCCTTTTGTGAAATGTGATTGTGTTTGTAAAGTTAAAATGGTTGCATTTATCTTTGGCCACTAAGGGTGAGTTAACAAGATATACACATTAGCTAAAAGAAGATCTTGTTTAGAATAGAAATAAAACAACCTAAGCACTCGCTCTCTGTTCCTTGTTGCTACAAATAATAGCTAGCATTCTGCCTCTAGCCATGACCTTCACCTTTTGCCTTGCCACTCTGTAATTATCTAATGTTTCATGTATGCATTGCATTCTCTTGTTATGGATTAACTGTGTCCTCCCAAGTTCACAGGTTGAAGTCCTAAAACCCAATGTGACTATACTTGGAGATTACTTAATTAGAGGGTAATTAAGGTTAAATGAGGTCATAAGGGTGAAGCCCTAAACTGATAGGACTTTTGTCCTTGTAAAATGAAGAAGAGAAATAAGAGCTCCCCCTCCCACCCCACCTATACCTTCCCACACGCTGAGGAAAGGTCATGTGAGGACATAGGGAGAAGGCAGCCATCTGCAGGGCAGGGAGAGAGGTCTCCACAAACCCCAACCATGCTGACACCTTGATCTTGGACTTCCAGCCTCCAAAACTGTGAGGAAACAAATTTCTGTTGTTTAAGCTGCCCAGTCTGTGGCATTTTGTTATGGCAGCCCAAGCAGAACAATACACTGTGCAGAATAGAAAACATATTCTATCCAGTATACTAAACATGCCACATATTAAAAGTTGGCTGAGCATAACAAGGTTAAGGACCAATAAACTGCAGGCACGTGCATGTGTGCACATGCACACACACACACACACACACACACACACACACACACACATCCTCCTCAAATGCAGGGCAATGAGCAGGAGGCAGGGGAAACGCTCACCAGATTTTCAGTGAGTGAGTCTTTAGGAACCTCACCGAGCCCCAGCCTCTGTGGCACAAGGGATAAAATCTATATTGGAAATTATCCAGGAGTGAATTGACTTTTAAACTGGACAGTTTAGGAGGTTACATTAGAAGGGGAAGGAACGTGCATAGGGTTGATGGCAATTTAGGGGGCATTATGTGTATATTTGAAGGGGAATGAATAAGTAAATGGGGAACACTGATTGATAGATATTAGATCTCGAGGGAATCTCAAGAAATCTGGTTCAGCTGTTGAAGGTGAGAGTGATTGCTGAAGAAGAAACGGAAGAGTGATTTCAAAGTAGAGAAGGGGATTGCTTGCTTGAGGTGGAGGAAGTACTGGACCTACAGAGAAAGGGCTGAGGGAAGGTCATGATTTTCAAGGTGCATAAAGTTCATGTGATGATGGTCGTAGCGGTTGTGGGGAGTACTCATGTGACTTCAATCAATTCCAAAGACGAGTTCAATGAAGAAGTGACTGGAACACCAGAGGAGGCGGCACGTGGGCTGTAGAGGTTGGAGAAGGGGTAAAGAGTCTTCCTGAATTCTTTGACTAGGATGATTAATTTACTGTCCAAATGGGAACAAGAGGTATAAACCTGGGTTGTTGCTGGCAAGTTGGGTGCATAGGTCCTGCCACTTTCTGGCTGGAAGTTTGTTGTTGTTGTTTTCTAATTTATTTTTCAATTACAGTTGACATTCAATATTATATTAGTTTCACGTGCACAACATAGTAATTAGACATTTTATATAACTTATGAAGTGATATCCCCAATAAATCCAGTACCCACCTGACACCATACATAGTCATTACAATATTATTGACTATATTCCCTATGCTGTGCTTTACATCCCTGTGATGGTTTTTATAACTAATAATTTGTACTTCTCAATCCCTTCTCTTTTTCCACCCATCCCCACCGACTCTCCTCCCATGTGGTGGCCATCAATTTGTCCTGTATCTATGAGTTTGTTTTGGTTTTGTTTATTCATTTATTTTGTTCTTTAGATTCCACATATAAGTGAGATCATATGGTATTTCTCTTTCTCTGTGTGACTTGTTTCATTTAGAATAACACCCTCTAGGTCCATCCATGTTGTTGCAAATGGTAAGATTTCACTCTGTTTTATGGCCAAGTAATATTCCTATATATATATATATATATATATATATATATATATATATATATATATATATATATATCACATTTCCTTTATCCAATTGTCTATCAATGGACACTTAGGTTGTTTTCATATCCTGGCTATTGTAAATAATGCTGAATAAATATAGGGGTGCATATGTGTTTTTGAATTAGTGTTTTGGATTTCTTCAGATAAGTACGTAGAAGTGAGATTGCTGGCCCATATGGTAGTTCTATTTTTAATTTTTTGTGTTTACCATAGTGGCTGCACTAATCAGTGCATGAGGGTTCATTTTTTCAGCTGGAGGTTTGTCTAAGTCTCCAATTACTTGCCATGTGGACAGATACTGTCCTGTACCTTTCAGAGACCACAGAGGAAATAAGCCCTTGTCAGGGCTTCAGTGGGAACAGGGAGCCAGTCAACCTTTGGAACTGGAGAAGCATGAGTGGACTGGCCTTTGGGCCACTCTGTGATTCTGGCAGCTGAGGCTGAGTTTGATTATCTTCTTTGTGATACAGCGTCTGAGAGAGAAGTTTTCTTACATTGGTTCCTAGAATAAAGGGGTCGTCTTTCCCAACTGGTGCCAGCAAAATAACTTTCTAAAAAGTGAAGAAAAGACCTTGCCCCAGAACCTTTGGGCTTGGAAATTAACTGAGCATTGAGAAATTCTTTATTTCTTGAACCCTATTTTTTCAAAAAAAAAATCTCTAGAGTTTAGAATGAATTCCCCTTGTACACAAATTAGACTTTTGGAGGAAGAAGTTTTGCGGCTATTATTCAAGAAGTTCACAGCTTTGTCAAGAACTTTGAAGGAACAGAGATTCTGCCTTGCTTGCTTGGAAGTTAGTGAGCCTGCCACACTTTCATGGATATGTGTGGGAAGTACAGTTCATATTCACAAAAATTGCAGTAGACAGATTACCAGCACTTTCTGGGGAGTGGAGTATATCAATATCCCAAGCCTCAGTTTCCAGAAAGCAGTCAAGGAGGGCCCGATTATACCTGCACATGCAGCGGGTTGCATTTCAGGAGAGGAATCCTGAGTTTAGGGAACCTGAATCTTTTATAAATGGCAGCGAGCATGCATGCCCTTTGCTTCAGAGCTAGGTAACTGTTTTCCAAGAATGTAAGCAAAGCTGCCTTTTGCTCCAGAGGGAGACAGTGTCTGTTTTTCAAGGCTGCTCATTCTATAAACACTTTTCAAAAGATAGTCCAGACAAAAAGCAGTCAGGTTTTTTGCTCTAGGTGTGCAGAAATTTAAGAGATTCATGAAGAATGGTGTCCCTATACTCAGATATCTTTATAAAAACTGAGTTCCTTTTTAAAATGAAAATGTAGTTAATATATAATATACTAGTTTCTGGTATTCCACACAGTGATTCAACATTAAAAACCTAACTAAGTGACCACCATACTATGTCTAGTAACCATCTGTCACGTACAAGGTTGTTGTGACATTATTGACTATATTGCCAGTGCTGAACGTTACATCCCCATGACTTATTTTTAACTGGAAATTCTTAACAAATAAAGTTAGAATGAATAAAATAATAGTGTACCTCATTGCTACTTTTACTCCAAGTTATCTATTCAACAAAGGTAATGTTGAAGAGTTTTCTTAATATCTTGTCATTATTGATGCCTCTGGGCCAGAGAAATTTCTTAAACACTGTGGGAACCTCTGTCCACATTGTTTCTTCTTTAATTGGTTTGTACTTTGGGGTCTTGGGTTCCCTGTGGCTTAAAAATCTCTTTTTCATGCCTCTGTCCAGTCGACCACGTGCTGGCAGTTTTTCCCCACTCCCTGACCTCAGTGGTCTTCTCTCCTCCTGCTCCCAACCTGCCCAACTCTCTCTGACCATCCTGGGCTTCACTTCATTCGCTTTTGCTTCCAAGACCTATACAAAGAAGGCAGAACAACTTCACTTCTGAATGCCTTGGCCATTTTCTCATTGCATAAAGCTGGGAGGAATCTGAAAAGCTATCCAATCCTACCTGCTCATTTCAAGGTGTATGTTCAAATGCATGCAGGAAATCTTAAGTTTAAAAAGCTAAACAGGTGCAACCACTTTGGAGAACTGTTTGGCAGTTTTTTTATAAAGTTAAACATATCTACCCTATGGCCCAACAAGTCCTCTTAAGTATTCACCCAGGAAAAATGAAAACTTATGTTCACAAAAGAATTTGCACAAGAATGTTCTTCCCTGCCTTCTTCATAATAATCAAAACCTGGAAACAATCCAAACGTCCATTAATAGGAGAATGGATAAACCGTCATGATATGTGTACACACACACACCATGGAATACTGCTCAGCAATTAACAAAAAAATCAATAAAGGACAGAAAAGAATGAACTAGTGATAACAGCATTGATGAAACTCAAAAATTTTACAGTGAGCAAAAAAAAGCCAGACACCCCCTATAAATCCATGTGGCATGATTTCATTTTTGAAGTCTCAGAAGTAGCAAAAGCAGATTATGGTGATGAGAAGTCAGACACTGACTGCTGCTGGGTGGGGCTGAGGGATTGACTGGGATGAAAGACTTTCTGGGGTGATGGAAAGGTGCACGGTTTGTTCTGCGTGGTGGCAGAAGAAGAACTCAACGTCCAAACTCATTGAACTGAACACTTAAGGTCTGCTCATTTGCTAATTATACCTCAATCAAATCTTTAAAAAGTTAAGCATGTTTCTTTACGATGGGACCTTCCAGAGGTATTAATTAAGCACATAGGCGTTGTCTGTCCTTAAGGAGAAACAGTATAGAGTGTTTCTTAGCCATATTTAAAGACAGACCACTCTTTGAAGGAGCATCAGGGAACAGACAATGCCTTAGACAATGCTGTGGTTCGCACATTGACGTGGTGAATTTCACTGGGCTTATTTCCTGGTGCTTATTTCCCTCCTTCTGTCAGCACAGAGATGGACGCTCATGTCCATCTATGGAGCAGGGTCACCAGTTGCCTGCTGTGGCCCAATGCTCCTGCCTTCCCATTGCCAGACTGGGTCCCTCTGTCGACACCCTCTTCTCTCCTAGGCCACTGGGTCACCACTGCACGCTGCCGCCACTGGCAAGAGACAAGGTTGGATGGGGGAACGTGGCCATCGTATTTGTAGGACTTGGCCTGTATCAGTCACGCAGTTCATTCATTCAATTCATTCAATTCAATTCACGTTTGCATTCATTCTGGTTTACAACCTACACTGGTGTGAGCACCTCTACCGTCTACCACTGTGCAGGTCTCTGGAGACACAGAACTGAGTAAAGCACAGTTCCTGCCTTAGGGGGCAGAGTCACACAAACACAACTTTGAAATAATGCAGAACTGAAGTATTGGGGTGGGGCTAAGGTCTTACTTTTAAGTCATCCCTTCCCCTGCAGACAAGCAGATTCCCTCTTCCTCCTACAGCAGTTCACAGTGCTTTTCGGATTTCTCCTGAATGCCCGCCTTCTCATGGTAAGGCTGGGACTCAGATGGAGATGTATCTGTTAGTTCAGTTCTCAAAGTCTTCGTTAGCTTTTGTGATCAAATGTGAGCATGCATCGCTTGGGGGTGAGCCCCAAAGTTAGCAAATAGCTTTATGGGTTGGTTTTCCCCACCTCCATTCTCTCCATGAGCTCCCTGGCCAGTGGTGGGAGCACAGAGAGGGGGAAAGAGCCTGCTTTCAGGACCACCCCTCCTCTATCAGAAGAGGAAGGCTCCCCTTCCTTTGCACTGTTTGTGGGGTGGGTGGGACTTCCATGGTACTGCTGCCATTGCCAGAAGACTTGCTCACATCTTGAGTGTCAACTAGGCGACACTCAACTGCTGGAGTGCTTTCTGTCCACACCAGTACCCACTTCTGGGGTTCAGGCTGCCTCGAGGCCTGCCCAGGGAATACCAAAGGGAAAAGATGATAAATCCACTTTGAATTATTGTTTTCTTCCTCAATTGACCTGCTACATTTTACTTTTTATAGAGTCCTCAGACAGCTGCCCCACATATTCTGTCCAGGTGTAACAGCTGCATTCACTGGGACAAACAGGTGGAGAGGGCTCCTTCCACCTTAGCCAGAACTAGAACCATTTGTTGACGTTTGCTGAGCCATTTTTGCAATATCTCCGTGGTCTAAGAACTACAGATATTTTCCTCGTGAAAAGGTAGAAAGGACATGCCATCGTAAGAGTTTACGATGGCCATTATCAGTTGTGTGAGTTTGTGTGTTTGTGTCTGTATGTGAGTGTAGTTAAGTACTAAAAAGACATGACCGGCTGTTACAGGTAGTCCAAAAGCTCCAAGGAGGAGCCAAGGCCTGGGCGCACACGGAAGTGGACTCACTGTGCTCTTATTCCTCGCACCCTCGATGGGAGCAGACCTCTGCTTGTCCAGCGTCGTGTCCTGCAGGCAGCAGATGGTCTGCAGCTCTGTTCCTAACAGCCAGTGGGCACATATGACATTCCAGTTGGAGCTGTCCTCTTGGCAAGTCCCTTTTGAAACTTTCTTTTCACCTCTTCTTTACACCCATTTCTTCTGCCAGCCTCCTTTAAGATGTAATATGACTTTAGGAAAGAATGATTCGATCTGAAAAACAGAAGGGGGATAGGTGGACTGTTTCTAGGAAGAAACGAGGTTCTTCCATGTTGCGAACGTGATCTAGGCTGGGCTGGTGTTCTTGTGGGGGGAAAGCTGCAGTGCAGAAAACTCTTGATTGATAAAGATATAGCTGCTCTTGCCAATGTCACCCAAGGGATAAACAGCTTGCCTGCCATAAAATCTCATTAGTCCTGCTAGACAAATGAAGGAATGTAAAGATTTGTGGCCCCAGTCTAACTAAAGCCATTATCTCAAGAACGTCTCAGCGATGTCTTATGGGTCTATTTGAAGATTTCAATTTACCTGTAGTAGGTTTACTTCCTTTTTTTCTACTGGAGAAACACATTCAGCCTGTTTTATTGTTGTGGATTCATTTTCAGAGGACTGAAACTTATCACGGCCCTCCCTCCAAAAATGTACAAATACCAATCACTTGCCTGCGTGTGCCCAGCACACACAGTCTTACAGATTTCCGTTTGCGCAGTGATGGGGGCCAGCTTGGTGCACGTAAAAGTTCAATGACATGGTTGAAGTAGTTACGAATCCATTTGTGGTTGAAAACCATGCCGAGGATCTGAGAAAATCTCAGTCTCTGAAAAAGAGAAATTGCAAGGCTTGTAATAGTTTCCTCTTTTGTGTATTTGCTGAGTATGAAAAACATTACGTCTCTCAGCCTCTGAGTGTATGGTTGTGTGTTAGGAGCTTACTGGAAAGAGTCTAAAGTTTAAAAATAATTAGAAGAAATGAA
Source organism: Rhinolophus hipposideros (assembly GCF_964194185.1). Taxonomy (NCBI): domain Eukaryota; kingdom Metazoa; phylum Chordata; class Mammalia; order Chiroptera; family Rhinolophidae; genus Rhinolophus; species Rhinolophus hipposideros. The sequence continues at coordinate 4,955,236 of NC_138050.1, forward strand.
TGCCAACTATAATTTTATATATATAATGTGATGGTTCAGTGTGAGGTCGGAGGGATAGTGGATGGGGGGAGGGGGGTTCACAGTGTGAGGGATATAAATGATGAACGTCTAAGTATTACCTTGTCTTGTACACCTGAAACTAATAAATAAATTTAAAAAAAATAAAGAAAGAAAAAAATAATTAGAAGACTATTCTATCTCTATAGAGATATGTCACTACAAAACATATGGGTATATTTTTATGTAACTATATGAAACTTATGTAATATATATCTATAAAATAGCTAAATTTATTGTGTTTTTTTAGCCATGTGTCTTTTCATTATGTTTCTGCTTTCTGGCCGCTGTGTGGAACACACAGACACACACACACATGCGTGCGCACAGCTTCCCCACTGATATAAAACATTAGTGCTGGATTCCCACACCTCCCTCGTATGGGGAAGGTGTTGGGTGGGGCTCGAGCACCTGCATGTCTAATCTGTCGTAGGACTGGCTCGCGGGTGACACAGTTGCTGCCCATCCAGAGACCACTCTGAGTCGCGCTGCTCTACGTGTCACTATCTCCATCATAAATTCTTCACAGAAAACACTAACCCATACGTTACTTGCTGAGTTTAAGGGGTTATATAGACTAACCATCACTTTAAACCACTATCCGAGGCATGGCTGCGTCCACTCCAGTAAGGTGTCAGAGCGGGTAACTGCAATTTTGTGCCCGGATACTCACAGAACTAGAAGCTGGTTGTTCTGGTTGTGACATGGTTAATTTTGCCTAAGAAATGGTCCTACGGCACAAGCTGAGAAAGATTACTGTAGGCACAGCAAACGACACGGCTTTCTAAATCATGATAATGCTTTGGGACTGAGGTTTCTGTTCAGTTAAGCTTTTCTACTTGACCTTCAAGCTGTAATTGTTACCTCTCTGTATCTTCAATCATCAAACCTGTATTTTTTTTAAAATCAACTTTAGGAATAATTTAGTTAACTGTATCCATTTAAAATATGTACTGGTCTAACCTTTTAAACTACTAATTTACTAATGATATTCATTTAAAATTATTCAACACAAATGAAAAATAATTTTTAAAACCCTACCCAACTGGGAAGTACTGGGTGACCTTCCAAGGGAGCAAGACGCAAATATGGTTTTATTTAACTGTCTGAAATCCACTGGACACTCACACGATAGGAAGGAGAGAGGGAGCAAATGAGAATCAGGATGTGACCTCCACCAGGACACTGGAGTAGCTTCCTGGTGTCCCGGGGAGCCCCTGTCCTCTAGCACCTGGAGCTCGAAGCCCCGACACCCCCAGGAAAGTGCTCCTGGCCATCCTAAAGTTAGCCTGGTGTCCCCAGACAGTGAAGGTCGAGGCTAGGGAGCATTTTGGCTGTGAGGTAGAGTGCAGGAGACAAATCTTTGTCATGCCTCATGGCTGTCGCTTCCTTTTTGATCCGAATTGTTCCCACTTTGGTCAAGGACCTCATCACTTCATACCTAAATCTTTATTAAAAACCATCCAACCTTTCTCCTTGCTTCTGGTCTCCTCCACACGAACCTACGCTATATGTAGCTGTGTCCATGCCACTGATGTAGGAATATTTTTCTGTGCTTCCTCAAATGATGTAGGGGACTTTGGAGTGAGGGAGTGAGAGCTGGGACCATGACTTATGAGACCAAAGAATGGGAACACGGACCCAAGAGAGGCAAAGAGTTTTAAAGAGGATGGTTTATTGAAAGCAAAGGGTCAGAGCTCCCGAGCGGAAGGGGGTCCTGAATGGGGGTGCCCAGTGACTGAGGTAAAAGCTCTGACTTTTATACCTTCCCTTCCCTGTTTGGGGAAGGGGGCTGGAGACTTCTAACGGAATTCGTCTATCAGGTTTGTCCTGTTTGCCCATCCTGACGGGATTAACGAAATAACCCATTCCTGTCTATTAGATCTGCTCCTTTGTCCGCCCAGAAGGGATTTATGAGATAATTTATTAACCTCAAGGCACATTCTCATATCTTTGTCCTGGAGTGAAGGAGACATTCCAGAACCTGGAGTTTCAGGATATGACTGCCTTTTGTTTATTCCACCAGGGACCTCCCTGTCTACCTAGTAACATGCTAAGTAACCCATCTCATCACTTTTCAACTAACAAAACTTCTGGGACTTTCAGGATGAAATCAAACTCTTCAGCCTGGTGCTGGAAGCCCCCAACCACATGCCCTGTGTCCGGCGTGGCTTTGTAAATCAGTCTCTGTCATCTAAGTTCAAGTACCAATCACCAGGAATGGTGGAGGGGCTTACCTGCCACAGCTTCATGCCTTCCCTCCTGCTGAATGCCCCTTCAGTCTCCTTACCTGTGTATTGTGGTCCACATGCAGCTTTTCATCAATGTTATGGACACGGTGAAGACTCGAGTCCTTCAGAATTCTCTCTCTTCCCTATTTCTGTACCTCTTATGGTTGAATTGCTTACTTTACACACAACTGTGAACTGCCCTGAATTTTGAATTAATGTCTCACGAGCGTATATTCTGTCTCTCAAATGCAGTATAAACTGGTTGATTAGGGACTGCGTTGTGAATACTTCCTGGAATTTAGGATTGTAGGTAATAAAAAAAAAAAATGATGCCCCAAATGTGTACCTCTATGGCTTGTTGAGACTTTCCACATAAATAAATCCACGAGTCTGAAAACAATCCTTTGTTAGACCCTGTGTCTTGTTTTTATTTTTAAAATATGCTAAATATTTTTATAGGCACCAAGAGAAATGCAGAGTGCAGTGATAATAACAGTGAATATTTATTGAGTTCTTACTGTGTATCGGGCACTTTTCCAAGAGCTTTTCTGTGGAATAACTGCTTTAATTCTCCCGACAACCCAGTGAGGCTGGTATTATTGTTATACCCATTATACAGCCAAGACAACCAAGGCACAAAAGGGTGAGGTCATGGCCAAGGTTACACAGCTTGGCCCAGGCAGCTGCGCCCGGTGCCCCAAGAGCTTAACCACAGCACAGATTGCATCTCAGTTATATAAGAGAATATGAAACAGGTTGTGTTGAGGAATAACTAGCAGAATTGTAATTAGAGGCCAGAGAAAAAGATCTTGGAGACCCAGTCCAGATTTATACCTCAGAGAGGTTGAGATGGAACATCCCAACTGTATAATGAAGAGTTATTTTTTTCACAACTCTGGAGAAGGAAGAGTTCATTATCTTTACTCTATTTTTAGATCCTTTTTCTTATGTCATTATAAATATAAAGTCTCCAATTGATTACTCTGTATATGATAGGTATAATTTTAATTACTATTATTTTTAAGATGCCCTGCTCATTGTCTATGCACTTTGCTGAGTTTTTCATTAAAAATCTCCTTTTTGGACTTAGCAAATCTTAATCTTTTCCACTTCAATAGTTGGAAGTTCTCTCTTGGGGGTCCAAGCTCTTTAAATATTTTTAGGTTGCCAGATTTCTTCTGTTGGCTCTCCAGGAAACCAGTTTTGTTGCTAAGCCCCTGAGAGTAGCCTAGCTCCATCTTTTGTACACTCACTGCATCACAATAAAATGCTGCCTAATCACTGCTTTTGTGAAGCCCCCGAGGTGTGAGTATTTGTTTGCAAGCTATGCTGGGACTATAAACTCTTCTCGGATGAGAGATAAACCTGTTTGTTATTTAAATCTTCAGGTCTTGTAACAGGAATTTACTCCAACCAAATTGTCCACAGTCTTGTGAGAGAAGCATCAAGTAAGATGTTGCACTTCAGGGAATGTTCCTTTGGAGTGGTGCCCAGAGCTACAGGGGGTTCCCGAGAACTCGCATCCTTTTGTGTATTTGTTTCTTCATTGCTGGTCTGAGGGGGGAGTTCAGAGGTGAGTACCTGAGGAAGTGTACTTCGTGTCCTATGAAGACACAAAGTCAAAAGTCAAATTATAGTTTTACTCTGGACTTTTGCTGGGCAGTTTTTTCAGTCATGGCTTTAAGAAATTTGGGCCAAATAGCTAAACCTACATTTTTACTAGAAACTGAATACTTTTAATAGATATGAAACATATTGCATTTATAAAGTAAATTAATGCTTATTTGGTTCACCCTAAAATGAAACACAGAACACGGTATGGAATTGAATGGAAGACGCTAATATTAAATAATGCATGCTTATTTCCTTATTATCGGTGTAAAAAATTATAGGATTAGCCACTTGTAGATTGGGTGCTTATTTTCTGACTTTTTTTTAAAAATTCAATTTTCGAATCCCTATGGCATAGGGAAGTTACTGTGGAATGGTTTTGAGAAGCAGAACTTAGGAGAGAAAACGTGCCAAGGAGGGGGGTCTGTCCTACCCAGCGTCCCGTGGGCTCACCGTCTTTCCCAGCATTCACACATTCACACATCTTCCTTGGACAGCAGAAGTCCGGAAAGGAGGTCTGCTACATAATGTGATGGTGGGACTTTAGGATCTGTGGTGCAAGGTCCTGCTCCTGGATCTCTTTCCCAAGTGACCTCAGCCCCACTTGGCTGTGGGCCTCCATCTCTGGAACAATAGACAGATTTTTTGTCTCTACAGCAGGGATCCCTAGGTTTAGCTGCAAGTTAGATCTTGGGACACTTTAAAAACTACTGATGCCCAGTACCTTCCAGGCCAGGTTGGAATTTTAATTGGCCAACATGGGGCCTAGACACCTGCACATTTAAAGTTCTCCAGTGAGGCCAAGGTGCTACAATGCTGAGAACCACTATTCTACACTCACTCTGAGCAGAAAGAGCTTCCTCCTGCCGCACTGGCCAGTATGTTTAGCTGTTATACCTGCGCAGGTGAGCAACAGGCGTGTTGAGCAACAGGAGTACTATATAGGCAATAATACTCTGCAAAATTATTGAATGGTTGCCGTGAAAGGCACCATAAAAGTAAAAAGATGATAAGTATTACTCTCATTATTTTGTTAGAAAAGATTGCTAAGACCTGACACTGTGTGTCACCCTCCCAGTTAGAAAGCGCTTTCACGCAAATCACCAGTTTTGTCCTCATAAGCACCCGCGAGGTAGACAGAGAAGCAATTATGTACATGTTTTTGGAGGGGAGGAAATGAAGCTCAGAAAGGCTGAATATCATGTCCGAGACCACAGAGCTAAGTAGTTAGCAGTGTTGAGGTTAGAATCCAAGTTTCTGATTGCTATTTCCTTGAGACAAATCGGTCCTATTATAAAGTAGAATCCTATTCAGTTCCAGTTATTCACTTGCTGTGTGGCCAGTGGGCTGTTGGTTAACCTCCCTGTTTCCTCATATGTAAAATGGGGATAATACGTGTACCTATCTCACAGGGCTGCTCCAGAAGCAAATGAGATAAAACTTCTTGGAGACTGTAAGACTCAGTACAAATATAAGCTGTTGCTATATTATTATTAACTAGAGGGACAAAGCAGTGGTTTGAGTGAGGTCAAGTTATTTATGATGCTATTTCCTGTGCCTAGGACTTTAAATGACCCCCAAACTGTGCACTAGTATCGTACAATAATCTATTCTTTCCAGTACAACCTGCATGTGTTCAGGGCCTGTTTTATTCATTAATTTACCAGCCAGGATTGCAGAATTGACCTGAGCAGATGGGGCTTCCCAGGGTCAAAGAGCTGTCTGGAAGGGAGACTCTGAATCAATTTTGGATTCACACCTCCCTTCCTGCCTTGTTCCTTGATTTTCTGTTTATGGCTGGTTATGGCACCTGGAGCAGCTACTGTAGGTGTTCTTAACCACCCTCAAAGTCTGTAAACCTCATAGTACCTCATCTTGGCTTCCTGGGCATATTTTGGAGGGCCCCAAATTAGTCATGTGGGTACTTAATCAAAAGTCACTGTACAGCGCTATTCTTTGGCTCAACACTGGGCCCCCCTGTTGGACAGCAGACCTGGGTTAGGAGAGAAATGTCTGAGGGTGTCTGAGGTTTTCCTTATAAGAGATGAAAACAGGGAGTCGGTTAAGAGAAGGGATAACAGAAATGACTTCTTTCAATTCCACGGTCATCACTCAATCTGCTGCCAGTGACTCATCTGGTGGCACTTAGTTATAGACATCAAGACACTTCTTATTTATAAAAGCAGGTCACTCGATACCATTTAAAAATTTAGCACTGTCAAGTTCCGCTGGTTTTTCATAATTCTCTCCAGCACAGAGACCTGCATACAATAGATTTTCAATAAATGTTGCCAGCAACTTTTTATTCTATGCCACTCAGTCACTTATTTATTCATATAGGAAATAGGCATTACGTTCTGACTTTATGTCAGGTACTGTGCAAGGGCTGGAATACACAACTGTAAAGACACGGTCTCCACTCTCACGAAGCTGATTGTTTCGTGCGGAAACAGAGCTGGGACACATGACGAGAGTGTGAGGGCTGTGATGGTGGCAGGCACAGAGCTCCAGGGGGCCTGGGACTGGGTCCAGAGGGAACGCCGGAGCTGACTCTCGAAGAGCAGAGAGGAGCTGGGAAGGTGTTCCAGGCAGAAGGAGGAGGGATGTAGGCAGAGCGGGCTGGGAGCATGAGGAAGAAAGAGAGCACCCTCAGCAGAGCACCCTGCAGGCCAGTGTCTCCCACATTCATTAGCTGTTCAAGAATCAGATGTAAATGAACTAGAACTGGGAATGTCAGCGTGCATGATATATAGTAAGGGTGAGTTTTATTTCATGAAACTTATGTTTCAGTTATAGATATATGTTTAAGTACAGGGTTTAATGGCAAAACATGTTTTTTTTGTTTTCGTTTATCCCAAGTCAAGTTGTTGTCCTTTCAGTCTTAGTTGTGGAGGGCGCAGCTCAGCTCCAGGTCCAGTTGCCATTGCTAGTTGCAGGGGGCGCAGCCCACCATCCCTTGTGGGACTCGAGGAATCGACTGGCCCATGTGGGAATCGAACCAGGAGCCTTCGGAGTTAGGAGCATGGAGCTCTAACCGCCTGAGCCACCAGGCCGGCCCAGGTAAAACATGTTTGAGAGATTCTGCTCTAGGCTGGAAGTGCCACTGGAGGGTTTTTACCCAGAGAAGTGATGTGACAAGATTTGCATTTTAGCATCATTATTCTGCAAGCAGACTTCCTTGGCTTCAGCCCCATAGTCCTGACTTGGCAACACTCATACGGTGACACCCATATCAAACCCAAATTCACCTTCCTAATTTCCCACTCACCAGATCAGCAAAGATAGAAATGGTGGATAATTCCACGACATGTAGGAATTCTCTTCCATTGCCGTCATGTATATACCCACTTTAGGAAATAATGGTAAAATCTCGGGGAAACTGAAGAGTAACATGCTTTGCTATACATTTTTCTACTTCTTGGCATAAACCCTACAAAACCTGCACCTGCACGAGGTAATACCCAAGAATATTCATTGTACAATCTTCAGATTAGTGAAGTAGCAGGAGTAAAGTGCTGCTGGCACTGCAAATACTTAAACATGTTGACCTGGCCTTGGAACTGGGCGAGGGGTAGAGGCTGAATGAGTTTGAGGTGCACGTCAGAGAAAGCCGACATAGTTGTGAACAGGCCATTAAGGGTGATCGTGGTGGGGGCTCAGAAAGAGGAGGGCGTTAGCGAAAGCCTCGATCTTGAGTGACACTGAGCAGAATGCTGGTTGAGAAGGCCAGTAAAGGCTACTCTGAGGAGGTCTTACAGGGAAACTAGGAACTTTTTACTCCACAGTGGAGGAATGGCCCTCCTTTTTAGAAAGAACTGAAATGTGTTCATGACCTAGTGTTTTGTGGAAGTTAGAGTGTACGAGCAATGACATTGGCTCTTTAGCTGAAGTGTTGCAGGAGCAGTCTGGTCCTCTCTGACTTTTTATGGTAAAATGCAAGAAGAGAGAAATAGGACTGAAATGTTCATCAAAAAGGAAGCAGAATGGAAAGGCTTGGAAAATGCTGTCTATCCGTATTGAAAAGAACAAGACAGTGGGAGTGAACTCTAAGACCATTTGATAAGGAGAGTAGTACGGATGCCAGGAGCTGTTCTCCAAGACAAGGGAAGAATGAATTACTCCCCCCCCCTCCGGTACCTAAGGTGGCTCAGAGATCATCAGGGGTCCCACTCCCAGAAAACGCCCAGAGTGCCAGTGTCAAGGGAGGGGCTGCCGGCTTTCGGGACCTCAGTGCCCGCAGAAGAGCACGGCCTCACATTGCAGGTTGCGACCCTCACTCTCGCACCACCCTCCTTGGCTGCCAGGTGAGGCCCTGGCAGGCCCAGGTGCAGCAAATCCACCTAGATTTCAAAGGGCAGAACCACTGTCCCATGGAGTCACTGGGTGGTGGCCAGGCAGAGGGCCACTGAAAGGGCAGGGCCATTGCAGAGACCCCCCGCTGGAGCAACGCAAGCCACGGGAGAGAGACCACCCAAAGCCATGGGGCAGGACCACCATGCCAGTGTGTCTGGAAGGTGGGACCCTACCCCAGCAGACCTGGAGGGCGGAGCATATGTCAAGAAGGATTATTCTCCAGCCTTAATGGAGTTTAGGATGTGCTTGGGAACTGTCACTCCTTTTTTCTTCCTTATTTCTCCTTTTTGGAATGAGACTGTCCTGTGCCTGCCCCATCGTTGTATATTTTGGAAGCCCCTGTCATGTTGGGTTTCACACTTTCACGGCCGGAGAGGCAATTGTCTCCAGATGAATCTTACCTTGAGTCTCACCCATATCTGATTCAGATATGATGAGATTTGGTGGGTTAGACTTTTGAATTGACACATATGAGAAGGGTATTAATTTTGGGGGGGCCAAGGGTGGAATGCTATAGACTGAATGTGTCCCCTCCGAAATGAATATGTTGAAATCCTAATCCCCCCTCCGCCACCATCACCACCATGTGTTGGTATTAGGAGGTAGGTCCTATGGGAGGTGATTTGCTCACAAGGGTTGAGCCCTAATGAATGGGATTAGTGAGCTCCCTGTCTCCTTCTGCCATGTGAGGACATGGCAAGAAAACAGCTGTCTGTGAAATAGGAAGTGGGCCCTCACCAGATACCAAATCTGCTAGCACCTTGATCTTGGACCTCTCAGCCTCCAGAACTGTGAGAAATAAATTTCCATTGTTTATAAGCCACCCAGTGGTATTTTTGTTATAGCAGCCTGAATTCACTAGGACATGAAAGTTGGAAAGAAAGTGAATATTCATCAATAGGAAATGTATGAGCCATATTATATAATTACAGCAATTAAAATGAATAAATGAACTCTATGTTCATAAACATAGGTAAACCTCAGAAGTGCGTGGTTAAACAGAAAAAGAAACTGTAGTATCATAACATTTACATAAAGCTTGAAAGCATGTAAAGCAATAGTATATATAATGCGTATAACAGATACATAGTAATAGTAAAAAACATGTATCTAAAAATGACACCAAAAACAGGATTTTTTTTCCTCTTGGTTGTTGTTGTTTTGGTTACGCATAATTTTACGCAAAATATAATTTTCATGTATGTTTTAAGTGTTAAGAAAGAAACTGAAATGCGAATGTGTTATGAAGGCATAAATCTGGCACAGATCATGAAGGAAGAAACATTACAAAATTTAGGTAATTTCTGTCCTTACTTTATTGCATCATAACTTCACTTTCAGACAGCGAGAACAGATATTGTTCAGCTGGGGAGAAGGGACAGAGTGTGGTTGAGTAAGGCCTGTTAGAATTCTTCATTACAGCTGTCTATGAGGATTTGGGGAAACATGAAGTTTGAGGTGAGATTTGAAAAAGGAGCCAGGCAGCCTGGCAAACACAACACAAGGAGAAAATATCAAGGACAATGGGATCCTGACCAGTTTGCTTGAATAGTTAACCGTTTAGGAATGATTGTGTAAGCCAACATTTGTGATTTTGTATCATTTATGCACACAACTCACAAAGAAGATCTAAAATGCAGCAGAGCAAGAGGGAAGAAAAGAAATGGAATTTACCCTCAAAGCTGTCACTCTCAATTTTCTGTAGCTGAAGGAGAACAGGATACAGGAAAATAGGAGAAGAAAGGATCCCAAGAATGGGAGGGACCCTCTAGAGTGGCTTGTATCTTAGAAGGGGAAATGGGATCCCAGCTGGCCTGCTCTGACTCCTAAGCAGACTTGGAATGTTTTGTGGCTGGGGTTGCTTGGCACCACACTGACTTCTATTAATAAAAATCCTGATCACAAACTGCTTTTCCTCCACGGCGTGCCACCTATGTGTAACATGCTTCGGTGGCTAAATCAGAAGGAGACATGCTTTTCAATTCACTATAAGAGACTCTGCTTGTCACAAACGAAGCAACTCTTGCCAACATTTTCCTGAGTAATGCACGTTTGGTTATGGATTCCTCTACTAAATGTAAGGCCCTAAAACAGTGAGGGGAAAGAAGTGTTGCTAGTGCATTAGCGTCTCATGGAGTAGTCATGGTGACTTACTGTGGTGTGAGAACACGGAGATTCCAGCTATCACAAGCACTAGGTACTCATTCATCGACTTACGCACCCTCAACACTGCACTGTTACAAATCACTCAACAGCCTCGAGTCCCGGGCCGTCTGTTCATATTTTTAAATCAGCATAAAGAAATATAAAATCATAAGCAAGGAGCATCTCCGTAGGCTAACGCCAGGAGGTTTTGTGTTTATTTTAGCCTATGTAAGAAAGGTTTTGAATTCCTAAAATGGGGGCCGTTCTTTTCATTAGGAATACACGATGGGGTGAGGCTGACCTCACAGTTCTGGTCTTCAAGGAAAGTCTCACTTCTAACGGGAGCATCAAAACCAAAGTATAAGAAGTTCATGAATAAAATAGAGCAAAAGCCTCATTTTGATTGAATAAGGCAGAAAGCTTAAGGTTCTTTATTTTCTTCTCTTGTCTATTATTTTCTTATATTACCTGCAAGAAAAGGCAGCATCGGAGACAAAAATTTCCACCGTTAAAAGTTAAAAAAATATATATATATCTTTTTAAAAATCTTTGTTAAATTTCTTGGGGTGATATTGATTAGTAAAATTATACAGGTTTCAAGTGTAGATTTCTATAATACATCATCTGTATATTGCATTGTGTGTTCACCACCCAGACTCAGTTCTCCTTCCATTTTTAATTCTTCCCTTTCACTCACTAAGTTGCACTGCATTTTATGAGGTCTCTGGTACCACTTCCGGGCTTCTGCCATCATTAACTTTTTCATACCTCCCACTCACCAATAAGGAGTGGACTGGTGGCAAGTCAAAAGCTGAGTTGCCACATGTCTGAGAGATGTCAGATTCTAGATGAGGCCCTGGGTTCTGGCCAAACTTTGGAAGAAGTCGGTACATTCATACGCGGTGATCCTTACAGGCCAGGTTAGACGTGGGGTCCATAGGGACAGTGGCTGTAGTGGCGTGGGTCTTTGCTCTTCACAGACCTGAAGTGTGGAGCACCTCTACATGTTAGCGCCGGCCCGGGCACTTAGGGCATCTGCCTGTTTAAGACAAGCCCCTCCCCAGGCAGTGTTTCTTGAAACTTTTTGACAGATATTCATGGTAAGAAATATATGTTATTTCACCATCCGTATGTGTCTGGGTCCACCAGTCAGGAAAAAAGAAACCAGACTATTCCAACAGAGAGAATTTAGCATTGGAAATTGATGGAACAGACGTTGGAGGACTGGAGAATCTGGAAAGGAACACTGGAGGAACACGTAAGTGGTAACTGCAAGAAGCAGCTCCCGCCTCTGAGGCCAGAGGTCAAGGCTGGAGGAGTTGGGGTATCAGAACCCAGCAGCTTCTAGGAGAGGGGCCACGGAGGCTTCTGGGGCAGGGGGTGGGGCCGGGCTAACGCTGGCAGGTCTGGTGGTTCCACGTCTGCTGCCAGGCTGTGCAGGAGGAGCTGTTCCCTGACGTGACCACTGCCAGCCCCACACGATGCATCTGGATGAGAACAGCGATTGCTTCCTGTAAACCCTCAGAGACTGTGTGATGACCCCTCCCCGGTGCCCCAGGCATGCTGGGTCCTAGAACAGCCTGTTGCTCTGCCCTGGGCAAGCACGTAAGGCATTTTCCCTTATTTAGGGCGGGTCACACACCCGTATTTCTATATCCATCCTGCCCGGTCCTACATAATCCTTCAGTAACTGCCAGGCAGCCCAGAAGACATCCAAGTTGTCTTGCCACCCCCCAAGATGCGTGTGTGTTCGTTCCCTTAATGAACTCTGAATATAGTGATTGAGTTATCAGCCTCCTTCTTCAGTTTCTTGGCCCCAGAAAATTTTATGAACACAGGCTAAAAGGCCACTGCTGAGGTGATGCTGGCAGGCATAGTACGCCAACAGGAAGCAACCATGTCCGCAAGCTGCTTCCCCCACCTCCAGCCTGAGCTCCCGCTCTAGTGCGGGGGGAGCCACACGACAATGCAGAAGTGTGCATTGTCCAGCTCCACCAACACAAAGCGGCACACAGAGGGTAGGCCCAATTCTGGAAGAAGACAGCCAGTAACTGCCATACAATACTTTTGGAACTGTCAGCATGCACTCTGCACTGAATTTTCTACTGCTTTCTAAGTTACTTTACCCAACTCGACCTTACCCTATCCCGTTTTAAATATTAACAAGCTGGACAGGACCCATCAAATTGATGTCGTAACCTAGTAAACTCTGCTCTAGGAAGTTTTCAAGGATAGGGGTGACTTTGAGTATTGGAATTCAGTGCCGTTTACCTCCTCATCTCCTTCAAAACCAAAAATGAGTTAAAGAAATTGCTTCCCAAGGTAGCCATCTGCTGAATACATCACATGTGCGGACCCACACTTTCCCACAGGCTTCAGGATATTTATATTAAGAGGCAGCAAATATACTGTATGGTACTAGAACAGGGAGAGCTGCCAGAGAAGAGGTTTGATTAAGGAGGTTCATAAAGGGACCACCAATCAAAAATACCTATTGTGTCCTTCTTAAATAAAAAGCATTACAAAGGTTTTTTTGGGGGAATATCCAGAAATGTACATCAGAGGAACTTAAAATCCAGTGAGGAGAAAAGCCAAGGAACAAACAGCACACGAACCGCCACTAAGCAGGATGGTTACTTGTCTGGCAGGGAACAATTTGGAAGTTTTCATGTAAAGGTCTGAGTTACTTCTTGCAGAACAGGTAGCGTTTAGGGTAGGGGGATGACATTCTGGGTGAAGAGAACATCAGGAGCAATAGATCAAGGTAAGAAGCAGGCGGTATACCTAGTCAGGGACATTTGAGTACCAGTCAGAGCTGGGAGACGGCGCCTTGGAACTGCAGAGGGTGTAGACTGAATCTCGGGAAGTAGTCCCATATTTAAGGAGCAGGCCGAAGGGCTGGTTAACACCACGATGAAGTATGCATGAAGAGAACCAAGGTCACCGGTCATAGAGGAGGGTGGTCAGCAAAGGCAGATGCCCCAGAGGGCAAGAAGAGTGGGAACTGAGGAAACCCCTGGCTTTGACACAGGTGCACTAAGTCTCTTTAAGAGGGCGGTGACTCTTGGCCATATTGTCTCTCCGCGTGGCTTCATCTGCTATCACTTTCAGCTCCATCTTTCGGATTTGCACAGTGTGTTTAACTACCACTTGAACTGGCCCTAAGTATCCAGTGAAAACCATAAAGTTCATTATCAGTCTTCATTCTTTCCAGCTGTCCACTGCCATGTGAGGTTTTCAAGGTCTTCCTTTTGTGTGACTGCCCTCCTGCTGCTCACTGCAAAGCAGCTGTTTCCTTTTGCTGCTGTCACCCATTCTCCTCCAGTGGCTCGTCCTGCTGAGCTGGTTCTTTGGGATCCTGACTTCAGAAACAAGTGGGGTAGGGGGGATGGGTGGGTGATGTGTTGAGACCTTGCAGTTGGGGACCGCACTGCAACCCTGGCCTGCTGCTTTGCAAATGTAGGGGACTGGTCACAAGAGAAACCAGATGAGGGATGGGTGGGCCAGGTGAGCTTTTCATCACTGCTACAAAAACATGCTCAGAGGATAGCAGGTCAGTATCATCTTCTCCAGGAGTAAAGGAGAATCTATGTATATGCTTATTACATGCTGAGAGTTGTGACCAAATTGCTAGAGGTGACAGGTCTGGGTGTTGCTTCTACAAGAATGCCCTTTTATCGCCTAGTACTCAGATTTTTGCTTTGGATTTTATTGCTTGCGTGCTGTCATTTCTTCTGTACAATATAAGCTATGATCACATAGACTTTGTTTTCTTAGACATCAGTTTCCAGCTACTACCAAGTGATCGTAAGTAACCCAGATAGGTCATGTGCATCAACTGTGTAATATTTATTCAGTAATTACATTGTGGGCTGAGTCAAGTACAATATGCAGACATATACTGGCATGAAGAATATTATTTTAATAGCTGGCACTGGATTTCCTGGTGAGGCAGATACTTTCTTTGTGTAGGAATATACTTTGATAAACAGTTTAGGAATGGAAGGTGGCCCTGAAGGAAGGATTAGGAAACAGAGAGAACTATAAATTCTGTATAAAGAGAGAAAGGAGGAGGGGACAGATGGGACCAGAGAGATGGTGGAGAGTGGGAAGTTCCAGGTTATGCTGAAAGAGAATGGGGTTGGTGACTACCAATGCTGCTGGGATGTGGAAGGACTTTGACAGCAGGGAATTCTAATTTTAGGTAATTTGAATCCTGCATTTAAAACCCTCCAGTTACTCCAAACCTTTAGAAGAGCCTGCTACACAAACAACCACAGAAAAGGGTTTGATTTCTAAATTATGTCAGCAGGAGAGAAAAAGAGTTACAGGAGTTGAGATATGAAAGAGTCTACATGTTCAGAGAAACAAGAACTCAGAGTCAGAGTGACCCTGAGACTGTTAAACCCCAGAGGATGTGTGATCTTGGAGAGAACACTGGCCTCTCCACAGGAGGTGGAAAGGGACTTGAGTCAATTTCAATAAAATCTCTGTGGACAAGGTGACCCCAACTGGAACAGTATCTTGCTATTTTCAACCATAATTTCTCAAGAGACATTTATTACTAGAAAAGGACAGGCTCTAATTCCTCCCCCAATCCCTCCATTTACTCAAATCTCTAGGTCTCATTTTCCTCATCAGCAAAATCTGGAGATGGGGCAAATATTTCTGTGGTCTCTACTAGAGTTTACAGCTCTAATAATCATTTTAGACATACAGAGAACAGATTGATAGTTGACAGAGTGGAAGGGGGTGAGGTTGGGGTAATTGGTGGAGGTGGTCAAAAGGTACAAACTTACAGTTATAAGGTAAGTAAGTCCTGGGCATGTAATGTATGGCATGGTGGCTATAGTTAATAATACTATATTGTATGTTTGAAAGTTGCTAAGAGAGTAGCTATTAAAAAAAAAACCCAAAAAACTACTATTTTCATGTTATTTTTTGAGGTAAATTTACATACAGTGAAATGCATACATTTTAAGTGTACCATTTCATGAGTTTTTGACAAATGCATATAACCCCTGGAACCCAAACCCTAAGCGAGATATAGTTTTATCATCATTACAGAAAACTTCCCTCTTCAGTCAATCACACCCCCCAGCCCTGCCGCCAGGCTACCACTCTTCTGGCTCTTATCCCAATGTATTTAGTAACTAATATTAAAAGTTACTGTTAAATGCCAGGCTTTGTCTTATAATGCTTCGTGGGTATCAATGCTTTTATTTCTCACAGGCACTGTGAGATGGATATTATGTCCATTTTGCAGATTGAAAGTTGAGCACCAGAGCGAGTCAGTTGCCCTGATGGGTTATCAGCTACCCAGCGTAAAGGCAGGACTGGAACAAAGACATGGGCTTGGGAACCCGGGCTCTTTACCCTCGGCTTGTACCACACTGCACCGTGGGGGTTCAGAGCAACTCACCCCAAGACGGGCCTCTGTGGTATGCACACTTTTGAGTCACAAGCAACTTTAGCTGCAAGGTCAAGAAGCTCCTGCCCCTCCCTTAACTACCGAGAAGACCTTGAATTTGGGGTCTTGATGATAAGAGATTATAAGACATAACCATTTCTGACCTGTGTATGGGGCAGGGCAAACCCATTTGCTAACCAACTGCTCTTACTGTCCCTGCAACGACCCTCTGAAGCCCCAACGTGCTTCAAAGAATGTTTTATGCGCGTACTTTCCCTGTCTCTGAACCTAGGCTACCTGGTGGGGTGTAGGGGTGTCTCTGACCCTCATGTACGCAGGCTTCCCATGCAGACGCACACATGAAATTTGGTCACTTTCTCTTATGCATCTGTTTCATGTCTATTTGATTATTAGGCCAGCCAAAAGAACCTGGAGGGTAGAGGAAAGTTCCTTCACACACCACAGCATCTCTGAGATGGTATGGAATATGGAGAGCCCCCAGACTCCCCGAGAACTGTAATAGATCAAAATGCAACTAAAACTGACGCTCCTCACAAGTTCTCAAACCTCCTGAATCATCCGAACGGGCGCATGCACTCCATGCTACTAAATGAGTCCCTCGTCTCCCACCGCTCAGAAAAGGGTACAAAGGAGGCGTGGCGGAGTGCAAACTGGCCGAGACCGGCGCGCAGCCCTAAGCGCGGTGGCTCGGGCTGCAAACAGGCCTGGGGCGGAGCCGGCGGCGCGGCCCGACGGCGGCGGGAGGGGCGCTGCAGGAGCTCCCTCCTCTCCGCATCCTGCGGCATCGGGGCGCTCGGCCGCGGGAGCAGGGCGGGCGTCCTCCCGGCGGCGCCGCCGCCTCCGCCGCGCTGCGCAGGCAGCCCCAGGGCTCAGTTAGCCGCCGTCCTCGGCCACGCCACCGCTCCCCCCTCCGGACCAGCCCTGGCGCCTCCCTCCCCCGCATGCAGGCGCGGTTCCCAGGCTCCTCCCCGGGGCTGCCTCCGAGGCCCCGCACCGCCCACACCGCACGGCTCGCGCTGCCATGGCAACCGTACGCCACGCCACCGCCTCTTCACGCACGTCGTGAATTAACGGACTCGGCGGCGGCGGCGGCGGCGGCGGTCTGGGCCCACCCCAACCCCACTTTGACCGCATCACCCACGGTCGGTCAACCTGCGGCACCCTGGTAATGAGTCCCAAAGAGATCGGCGCGAGCGGGAGAGCAGGCGGAGGGGCGCCTAGGTTGATGCTGCACCCCGTCTCCCGCTGCGGGTCCTCGGGCGCCGGGCGCCGGCCGCCGCGCGGGGAGGGCGAGAAAAGCGGGAGGGGGAGGCCGGTGCTCGCGGGGCATTGTGGGGCTTGTAGTTCGGCTGCTCTTCCGGCTCGCGGCCTTGGCGGGGCGGCCTGGATGGATGAACTACAAAGCCCGGCGGCCCGGATAGCTGGGAAAGCCCGATAAACTTTGAGCGGACCCAGAGAGAGAAAATCTCTCTCTCCGTGGTGAGGGGCTGTTGGGTGGTCGCGGAACTGGGCTCTGTGCGCTGGGAAAGGGAAGTGGAGGTGAGACTTGGCTTCCCGCCCCGCCCTGGGGCCCGCCCCGGCTGCAGCGCTCAGCCCCACCCCGGCGGGGCCACCGCCCCGCGTAGGCTCGAGGATGAGCAGCCACCCCCGCTGCAGGGCCTCGGGCCTGCGGCGCCTCTGACCCGCCCAGGGTGCTGCCTCTCGGTGCAGAACCGTATGTATGGCACACGTTTGATGTGAGACCCGACAGGCTGTATTTTATCAGGCTTTTCTCCTTTCCCTGATACGGTTGTTTCTGGGTATTTAATCATGTTAATTCTGAAGTGGCCCAGAGGTGTTTGCATGTTAAACCCATTAATTAATAATGGCCCAGAGGACATTGATGTTTAAAGGTAAAATGTAGAAGTAGATAAAAGATGCCGTGCTAGTACATAGTAGTATCTGGTATTTTTACCGTTTTGCATTTTTGCATTTTATTTACTGAGGGTCAGAATTGCAAAATTGGTACCCCCCCCCCCAACTTGCTTTAACATTACCTACACATATTTTGATTCTATTTTGAAGATTAGTGCAACTTTAAATTATTAAAGTAGTAATTTTTAAAGTACAGGCTTGTCTTTTTTATTTTTTTTTTAAAGCATTGAGTAGTAATAATTATTTTCTTTGATTTTCCCATTGTTTTTCAGGAGCAGTTTTCTGAATGAAAAATGGCATGTTCCAATTTTTTTTTTTTTTATGCTGTGTAATACACTTCAGTCCCTAGAGTTGGGTCAGGCCCTGGGGCTAAGAAAGCTGATACAGATTTTTAGAAAACCTGCCTTGATTTGATGACTCTAAAGTTTTTTCAATTAGATAACCATCCTAGAAATTTTGGTATGTTATTTAGTATATTGGAAAGTTATTGGTAGTATTGTGGGCTTATTTGTGTGTGTGTGTGTGTGTGTGTATTTAAACAAGAAAAAAACAAAGTCAGTATAAAGTTCCTTTTCTCGCAATTAAAATGAAGCTGGTTTCTGTACATTTTACTTAAAGTAGCAATTTTGTACAAGGAGATGGAAAGAAGGTTTATTAGTAAGAGCATTAGAAAAATAATTGAGGCCTTCTGTTATATAGTATAGGCATTTGATGTGTTAAGAACCGATTTTGTGCCAGGCCTTATACCAGGTGGTGGGAATAAAGAGAGGATGGAAGATAGTGAGTGCCCTGCTTGGGCGTCCTGTCATCACAATAGTGTGACAGAGGTGGGTGCCAGTTGCTATAGGAGCCAGAGTGCGAACAAACAGTAACATAACACTAACATTTATTGACTCCTTATTCTGAGGCACTGTGGGGCATGTTTTGTATGCAGCCTCTTATTGAATCCTCACAATAGTCTTGTGAAGTATCTACTGTCATGTAGAGGTGAGGACACAGACTTAGAGACCTTTCCAAAAGTCGTACCTGATAAGGTGTGAACCAGGAATTTCAACCCAGGTGGGTCTAACTCATCTAAGTCACGATCTCAACCACTGATGCCATTCTCTGAATACATTGGTAGAAAGAGCCTGCCTGATTCTGTCTAAGGAGATCAAGGCAAGTCTCCACGATGATGTGACATTTGACTTGTGCTAAGAAAGTCGAGAAAGCTTTCAGTGGAAAGGAAAGTCATTCTAGGCGAATGGCACAACATGCTATTAGGATAGATTTGAGTGTTTTACGTTTGGGGAACCCTAGGCCATTCTGATAACTGAATCCCAGAATACTTGCAGTGTAGTGAGAGAGGCCATATCTTAAAAAGTATTTCGTACCATAATAAAGAATTTAGAATTTTTGTTTTAACATGTGGTGACCATTGAAGAATTTCAAATGTTGTAGTGTCATTGGGTTTGTATTTTAGAAAGAAAACTCCAGCTTCAGAGTGGAGAGTGGACGGACCTAAGAGAGGAGAGAGGAGAGTGGTGGTAGGGAGACCAGTCTTAGGAAAAAAAAAAGTCCAATAGAGAAATAAAGACAGTCTGAACTATGCAGTGAGGATTATAGAAAAAGATGGATTGTAGAAATATTTGAGAGGTAAAATTGATGTGACTTAGTAAGAGTTTGGATATTGGGGGCTTGAAGGATTTGGAACCCTAAGACAACTGCTTCCTAGTTTTCCTGCTAGGATGAGTGATAGGACAGTGAAAGCTTTGATTGAGATGGGGAGGAGCAGGGTTTTGTGTAGGTGAAAGGTCAGTCAGTTCAGTTTTGAGTATTGGTTCAAAGTTCCTGTGGGGTATTCAGGTAAGGATGCATTTGGATCTGGAGTTCAGGAATCCAGGAGAGAGCTCAGGGCTAGAGGTCGAGGTTTGCACGTAAATAAGTAGTGAAGTTATAAAATGGAATGGACCAGCCCAAATACCGTAGGAAGAATGTGTAGAAATGAAAAAGGAAGAAGTTTGAATGTGGAACTCGTGGGAAGCAGTATCATTCATGGTGTGCGTGTGCATGTGTGTGTGGCATTTTTGAGAGGAAGTGGGAGAAGAGCTCACACATGATACTGAGAGGTTAGGAGGCAGAGAGGGAGAAGAGCTGGAGAGAGCATGTATAACAAATGACAAAAGGGAAGGAATGTAAGAAGCAGGAGGTGTGCCTCTGAGAGTGTGAGTAAGGTAAAGATTGAAGTGTGTCCAGTGGGTTGATTTGGTGGCTACAGAACTTTTCTACACTTTGCAAAAATGAAGAGTCTGAGCACAGGCTACTTTAAAAAAAAGTTAAAATTTTCCATAATAATACGTGTTAAAAGAAAATAGAATTGTGAGTCCCCATGTAGGCATCAGCTCGCTTGAAGAATGACCACATAACCAATTCTGTTTTATCTATAACTGCTGCTCCCCAACTGGATTATTTTAAAGGGAAATTCAGACATCATATCTTTTTATCTGTAATTATTTAAATATTATCTTTAAAGGTTAAGGATTATTTTAGAAATATATGTCCAAATTTTAAAAACATTGATATTACTTCCTTAATATAAAATTTCCAGTCACACTTCTTTTTAAGGAAGCTTGAATATGAAGAAAAGAAAGAGATGAGGCAGTAACTAAAAAAGGTTTGTAGGGCTTTTTGTTGTTGTTAAGATTGGCAAACTATTAGGGAGAGAGCAAATAAAGAAGAAATGGTTGAAGATGTAGGCGATGAAGAGAGAGGAGAGAGAGACGTCCTGGAAAACGTAGGAAGGATGGGATGAGCAAGGTGAAAGAATGTCTGAAGTTAACTCGTTATATTTTGTGTTCAGCAAGTGCTAGCTGTGTTTCTAGGCAGTGTGCTAGTGTTGATAGGAAGGCAGACGTCCAGAAAAAGGAAGAAAAGAGGTGAATAGACAGGAGTACTTAGAGGGTGGGTGGTAAAAGGTGAGAGAGTTCAAAGCTTGGGGTCTCTGAGAGGTATGTGGGAATAAAGGTCAACTGATGAGAGAAGAGGTTGGGGTTAGGAGAGGAGAATGGTGGGGGTGTGGCCTAGCCACTGTGGAAAGGGGACTGAGCTAGGACCAGTACGAATTGTTTCAGTGAGCTTAGAATTCATTAGTGTTCAGGGACAGCAAAACACGAGATTGCATGGTGGTTTTCCGTACATTTTGATTGATTTACTAAGGGAGAGCTTAACACTGAGGAATGCAATAGCCTCATGTGCCCCTGAGGAGCAGAGCTGCTGGCCAGGAGCGTAGGATGGCACCAGTCCTCAGCTCTTCATTCCTTTACCCCACACTTGTCGAGTTTGTGGAAACATCACGGTCAGCCTAGACAGGCCCTTACAGAGCGTGTGGATTGATGCTTTGTACTTGACTTTCTCGACATGTGCATGGTATTTTTTAGAGAACATTCTCCAGGGGTCAGTTACTGAGTGTGGTGCAGTGGGAGGGGTCCGATGGCTCAGCCATCAGCTCTGGAACTACAGCTTCTTTGCTGTGTGACCGTGGGCAAGTTCCCACACCTGTGGCTCCAATCAAAAAGATGTAAGTGCTGTCTGTTGTGTAAGATTGTTGGGAAGATTAGGAGGTTTAATGGAGGTGAACCTAAGTGCTCAATAACTGGAGACCTTTCTCTTCCCCTCCTTACCAAAAATGTGGTGGGATTGTCATTTCTGTTTGACAAAAGGCCATGTGTTCTGGGACTTTCCGTAACATAGGAAGCCTGTAGGTCAGGTAGTGGTTACATCACAAAACAGTGATTTGGTCTGTAAAAGGATTCATCAGTTCTTTTAAGTGATGCTTCCTGAAGCACTAGGAAATGTTAGTTTTAGACCATAAAGAGTAGCAACGACTTTACCTTGGTTTCATCTTCAGAGAAGCGTGGAGTTCTGCTGTGTGATTGGAGAGCCCCAGAGCTTTAAAAGTCTTTGATTCTCTGACTAGATCTCATTGCTGGACTGATTTACATTATGATTTCACTAATTTTTGAGCATCTGTTTTATAAATGAAAATGTGTATATATTTTAATGTACTCAGCATCATTTTATACATACTCTCCTAGGTAACTATACTTACAGATGGCAGCCCTTGTGAAAGTATGCCTTAGAATACCTCGTAGAAATCAGGTCTGTGTAGGCATTTGCTAGATAAATGTAAGGCATAGATTTATGAGAGTTATTATTTTTTAAGTGGAATAGTTCTCCAAGTTGTTTCATCTCCACTAGATGTTTTTAAATATGTTTCTTTTGCTAGGGATGCTTTGATTATGGTCCTGTTTGAAGGTATGGAGGTGAAATAAATGACCTAAGTCTCTTTCTAACTTTGTAATTTTAAATTAGTATTTTTACTCCTATTAAGCAGTCTATTAAGCCTCACTTTTTAGTGAACTTTAGTTTGAAATTTTTATTCTTTCTGATATTCTTTTGGCCTGACGATATTTTTTGTAAACACTTATAGTTTATAATCATGTCTGTATTGTTTTGTGTTTTGTGCTTAGTTACCACCAATTGTGTTTACTTCCCAAGGTATTCTAGAACTCTTTAGAATGATATAATTATGCAGACATTTATCAAGCACCTGTGCCTTGCATTTCCGTTCAAGAAATATTGTGCACCTCTGTCAAACATTGCAGCAAAACTGAGGATACACAAATAAGATCCGGCCCCTCCCTCACAGAAGCTTACTAGCCAGTCTGTGCTCAGGAAACATTTAGTGGCGGTATGCTCACTCTCGTGTTTCTTAATGAGACAGCCTCCAAAGTACATAACGTATTTCATTTCTAACGTTCATCACTTTCACGTGTTGCAGGGACAAATAATAGAACTTTATTTGTTGTATTTCAGTATCTTGTTCTCTTTTATTCCTCTGTCCCCATGAGTGTCTTTATACTCCAGTGTCCTTTCCTTTTTGATTTTCCCTTTTCATTTTTCTTGGCCATTAGGAGATAAGAAGAGGAAGTGAATGAGGGGATCAGTAGTTTGTGTTTTATTTTGCTTACCTACTTCTGGGAGAATATGGATGAAAGTGGCATTTAACACATACTTCCTGGTGTGAATATTGGTATTTTTATGCTGCTCTTATTTCCTCTACATTATTTTATATTCTTTGAACTCAGTTATGTTGGTAAATCCACAGGCCTTACCTAGTTCCTTACATATATGTAGCTATGAGCTAGATGGGATAGATGCTTTCCAAATAGTATAGATTAGATAATGAGTCAATGGGTATGATAATAAAATTACTTGTCTAAAGAATTCTTGATAAAGTAACATGAAGCAAATAGGGTTTTGATAGGTTTTTTTGTTACATTATTCCAAATACTGAAATTAAGGAGCAATAGGCAACTATATAGGCAACCAGAACCAAATACATTCTGTATTTCACCTCTGCTTCCAAGCTTTTCATTTTTTGGTTAGCTATATAACTTTGAAGGAGTTGAAATATTTTGAAGGCATTTGAGGCAGTAGAGTATAATGAGCCACCGGCGCAGGTTCTGGGTCAGACACATTGGATTCAAACCCAGGCTCTGGGCAAGTTTAAATTGTTTAAAGCCTCAATCCCCTCTTCTATGAAATGAGGGTAACCGTTTCTATTTAGTATTGTGGTGAGGATTAAATGAGATAATGACTAGGAAGCTGTTTTCATCACATTGTCTGATGTGGAGTAAGCATTCTGTAATTGTTGTCACTATTATTTTCATGCAAAAAGGGTATTTATTCACTTAAAACTGATAGTTTTAAGCTGCCATCTTGAGACAGAGTGGCAGATGATGAACATTTTCCATCTTTTGTCATGTTTTAAAGATGCCAGTGGAATTTAATACATGGGCAGAAATTATTGTGGTGGTTACTTCTGAGAAACATTTAGGCTCTTAGAATTATCTGTTTAGATTCTTCTGTTGCATGGACAGTTATTTTTCTGTTTCTCAAGTATTTGAGAAGTGAGCTCAGGTAAGGAAACGAATGAAAAGTCTTCATTGCTGCAGACATGCTCCTGTTACTATCTCTGGGTTTGTAAATATGTCATATTCTCCATTATTCATGGCAAGGTACAGTCCTTGCGAATATAATCAAACACAACGACAAAGAAGTGGGAGGCATTGTGACTTTCAAAGTTGACTACTTTGGTGACTAGTACTCACATAATATGTTAATTTATTGCTATTAAAACATACTTCAAGAGGCAGTAGTTTGAGAAGTTGTGGCTATGTGTTTTTTTTAATTGCTTGTGTCTGTATATCTGTAGCAATCATTGCATAAAATAAAGTGGACTTTGGATAAACATTATATACATACATAGACTGTGTTTCCCTGAAAATAAGACCTACCTGGACAGTCACCTCTAATGCGTCTTTTGGAGCAAAAATTAGTATAAGACCCAGTCTTATTTTACTATGTATGATATTTACTATCATATATATAATATATATGTATTATATATAATAAAAAAAGTTTTTTATATATAATATATATTATTTATATAAATTTATATTTATATTTATATTTTATTTATATAAAATATATTTATATATTTTTTATATATTTATATATTATTAATATATGTAATATATAAATATATATTTTTATGTTATATATAATACATACATATTATAGTAAATATTATAGTATATATAAAATACATGTATTATATTATACACACACACACACACACACACACACACACAGTGGTACCTTGGTTTGGAACGTAATCCACGAGTTCTGAAACGTTGGAAAACAGCCTACAGCTAGGCCTCAGGATCTTGCGCTCAGCGGAAGCCACGTGACATGTTCGAGTTCTGAGTCGTGTTCGAAAACCGAAGCATTTACTTCCCAGTTTACGGCGTTCATAAACTGAAATGTTAGTCAATGGAGACGTTCAAAAACTGAGGTACCACTGTATGTAGGTGTACATATACATGTATGTATGTATACACACACATATATACATGTATATATGTATATATAGATACATAGATACATATGTGTCTATCTATCTGTCAATCATCCCTCCATCTATCCATCATCTATCTATCTATCTATCTATCTATCTATCTATCTATCTGTCTGTCTGTCTGTCTGTCTATCTATATACTGAAGCGGCCTGAACTATAGCAATGTGAACAAAATAACACTAGTTAAAACAGTGGTAGCCAAACAAATCAGTTTGATTCTTAGCATTTTGTACCATAGTGAATTCCACCGATGTCCAGGCCTATATATATTGGCATGTCTCATCCTGCCTGTTCATGTCTCATCCTTATAGGAAATGTCCAGGCCTGTATATATATAGACATTGGTGGAATTCACTGTGGTACAAAATGCTAAGAATCAAATTGATTTGTTGTTGGCTACCTGATTTGTTGTTTGGCTACCACTGTTTTAACTAGTGTTATTTTGTTCACATTGCTATAGTTCAGGCTGCCTCAGTATTTCTAAAATAACTATATGCTTTCAGGAATTTACAACTCAGAAGGAAAAAAAGAAGCAATATGAGAGGAATATAGAAGCGTGAAACTGAAAATAGTTTAAAGCAGATTTTTTTTCTTAAGCCCCATATGTATTACAAGTATAACTGAATTAGATAGATATCACTCACATAAAGATTCAGTTTGAAAAAAAATGTTTTCTTCCCCATTTAAAAACCATTAGACAGTGGAGACCATGGAATTATAAATATGATTTCATTAAAAAAGAATTATTTAGTGACATCCTAAGCAGTTTTGGGTTTTGGATATAAGCTACTTTTTAGTTTTTCCAAACAAACATCTTAGTCTTGATATCAAATAGAAATCCAAGCATATTGGGAGAGAAAGCTGTGTGTGCGTGTGTGTGCTTGTGTGTGTGTGTGCGCGCGTGCGTGCATGTGTGTTTGTAGATTTAAAGGAGAGAAGAGTGTGTTTGGAAAAGTAGCTGGAGAGGTTGGTTGGAACCAGGGCTTTGTGACATTTAGATCTGATTTACGAAAAAGAAAAGTCATAATTATCTAGGACCAAATGAAGCAATATTCCTTCTTCTTGGTCTGGACATGAACTTGAACTGAGCTCTTCTTTTTATTCTGAACATAGAACTCTCCTTGGAGATACTGCTTGGATCATTTTGGGTAGTGCAACATTAGTGTATCAGTTCAGCGATAAATATTGCAAGACGCTGAATTCATTTTGAATACATGATAAACTCAAAATACGAGAAGTACTGTCAAATATTAGACATTGCTGAAATCGTTATGCTTTCTTTAGATGTAACCTGATCTTTTGGGAGTCCTAGAAACTCTTCTAATTTATAATGAAGGAGATTTAAAAAAAACTCTATATGTTTCAAGATTACAGATAAACATAATTAAAGTTATGGTATAGCATCTAGGAATTTATAATGAATATTTGAGTCAGTTGACTTCTTGACATTTTTTGAGGAAAAATTTAAGCTGCTCCAAATCTCTATATTAATGTTGAGTGTGGAGTAAAATACTAGCTCATCATGTTTTGGGAATGATGTTACCATTATCACATTTAATTTTTACAATAACCTTATGATATTTAATATTATTTCCCCCATTTTATATGTGTAGAACCGAGGTCTAGAGAAATTACATGATTTGCCTGAGGTCACAACTAAAAATTTTTGGTTCCTGGATTTCTACTCAGGGTTTTCTGTCTTAAATTTTTTATATTGCCTTCACATTTGAATAGTTTAGTTTGGTATACAGTTCTAGGTTGGCATTGTCCCCTCACACCCTCCATTAGGCCTTGGAAGATATTCCACTGCCTCCAGGTTTCAGTGTTCCTTTTGAGACGTTAGCTGTCAATATATTATTTTTCCTTTGTAGACAATATATTATTTTTCTCTTTTAGCGTTCTTCAGTTTTACTACATTGTCTCTAGGTGTAGATTTATTTTTTGTTTTGAAAAAGAGAGTTTATATTTTGAAATAGAGAGTTATGTGTCTTCTGTAGATTATGGAAATTTCTTAGCTGCTATATGCTTGAATATTGCTTCTCTTTCCTTTTTTCCTTCTAAAATTCATAACAGACATATGATGGACCATCTTCTTCTACTGTCTGCATTTCTTGTCTTTGCTTACTTATTTTATCTTTATATGCTGCATTCTGGGAAATTTCTACAGCTCTATCTTCTGGTTTATGGAGTCCCCTTTCTTCTGTGTCTAATCTGTTGTTTCCTCAGTCCACGAAGTTTTTAATTTCAGTGACTATAATTTTTATTGCTAGAATTTTTTTTTTAAATTCAGGTATACAAAACAACATAATGATTAGACATTGATATCCCTCACTGAGTGATAACCCCAACAAGTCTACTACCCATCTGGCATTGTAGATAGCTACCATAATACCATTAATTATATTCCCTATGCTGTATTCTACAACCTGTGACCATATATATATGACATTCAATTCTATTTTATACCGTATTTCCCCCAAAATAAGACCTAGCTGGACAATCAGCTCTAATGCGTCTTTTGGAGCAAAAATTAATATAAGACAGGGTCTTATTTGCGAGCTGATTGTCCAGCTAGATCTCATTTTTGGGGAAATACGGTATTAGTTTCAGGTGTAAACTGTGGCCAGACATCCATACAACTTATGAAGTGATTCTTCCCATCAAGCCCAACACCCACCCGACACCATACACAGTTTTGCAACATTTTTGACTATATTCCCCATACTGCATTTCACATCCCTGTGACTATTTTGTAACTACCCATTTGTGCTTCCTAATCCCTTTACTTTTCTCACCCATTGCCCCAGCCCACCTGCCATCTAGCAACCGTTAATTTGTTAGAAGTTTTTTTGATTCTTTTTTTTATATCTGCCTATTCATGTCTCATCCTTATGTTTTTAAGTATAGTTATTTTATAGTGACTAATAGACTATCAAGACCTTTAGGTAACGACATTAATTCTACTATATTTAGTATCTACTGTATTTTCCTTATGGTGAATTGTTATTTTTTGTACCTTGAAATTTTAGTTGTACCCTCAGCGGAAATACTAGGTGGTCTGGGTCAAGGATATATCCTGTACTTTTGTATTTGTTTTTGCCAAGTACCTTTTGGAGGACAGGTGAGTGAAAAACAAATTTAATATATCTATATAATAAGATAGTACTCAGCAATAAAAAGCATTGAGTTACTGATATGTGCAACAATATGGTTGAATCTCAGACAGAATGAAAGAAGTCAAACGACAGAATACATATTGTATGATTCTATTTATGTCACATTCTAGAAAAGCAAAACTATAGTGATAAGCCAAAAGAAGAATGCATGGTGGGGTGAGGAGTGACTGCTAAGTGGCAAGAGGGAATTTTCTGGGGTGATGGAAATGTTCTGTATGTCAGCTGTGATGGTGGATTTGCAATTGTATACATTTTTCGAAAGAAACCAAATTGTACACATAAAATTAGTGAATTTCATTGTATGAAAATGATACCTCAAAGCTGATTTACAGAAAATAGGCAAAACTCATCAATAACAGAGGTCAGAATAGTAATTGCCCTAGGAGAGTACTAGCTGTGAGGGGGACATGAAGGACCCTCTGAGGTGTGAAGATGGGTTGCGTCCACGCGTAACCTGGGTGTATCTGAAGTTAAAATGCATTGAGCTGCACACTTGAGACTTGTGCACTCTATGTGCTACATACCTCAATAATAAGATACAAAAGAAAAAATATTCTAGAAAGGGTTAGAATGTAAAGTTGAGAAAATATTGAAGAAAGTAGAACAAAAGGATAAAAAGATGGAAACATAGAGAAGAGAGAAGAAAATTAGAAGGCCAAGCTCAGAAGTCTAGTATCTGAATAAAACGTTTTCCAGAAAGAACCAAAAAAATGGAAAGAAATCATCAATGAAATAATTCAGAAATTTCCCTAAAATTGGAAGACATTAATTTCTAGATTGAAAGAGTCCCAAATAGACTCTTTTCGAAGCACATCATCAGTTTTGGAAAGCTTGTGTCAAAGAGAAGATCCTACAGATTTGTAGAAACGGCAAAACACAGGTGATGTATGAAGGATGAGAAATATGGATGACTTCATCTTCTCAACTTACTATTGAAACCTAGAAGGTAATAGAGCAGTGCCTTCTAAATTCTGAAGGAAAATTATGTACAAACTAGGATTCAGGAGCCAGAACTATCACTGAAGTGTGAGGGTAGAATAAAGGTGTTTTCAGACATGCACAGATCAAAAACTTTACCTCCCATCTATGGAAAATGTGCTCCATACGTAAGGGAATAAACCAAGAAAAAGAAAGACGTGATAGACAAAAAAGGATTCAACATAGAAGAAGCAAAGGGTCTCCCCAGGATGTAAGGAGATACCAACTTGAACAGCCTTGGAAGGTAGATATAGTATCTTCCTCCAGAGCAACAGTTAGGCTTGCTTATAGCCATGGAAGAAAGCGAGAGTATCTTCCTTTGGAACAAAGGGTAAGTATGCATACTGTTCAGTATAATAGATTTTCCTAAACTTAGGGTTCCTCTCCTGTAATGCAACCTACTGCGTATGTAGATGTTACCTGGGCCATTATGTGTTGCCCTGTGGAACTTGGGGCTTGGGAAACTTGCAGAAAAACCCAAAACAAAAAACAAAAACAACCAAACCCTTGAGTTAGGTTATCTTCCAGAAGTTTCATAGTTTTAACTCTTATGTTTAGGTCAATAATTCATTTTGAGTTAATTTTTGTTTATAATGTGAGGTTAAGAGTTGAGGTTCAGGGTTTCTGTTTTTTTGTTTTTGTATTGATATCTAGTAGTTTCAGCTCCCTTTTTTGAAAAATTCCACAGTCTTGATTACTGTAAATTTATAGTAAATCTTGGAATCAGATAGTATAATTTGTACTTTACTGTTTTTCAAAACTGTTTTGGCTAGTCTACGTTCTTTGTATTTCCATATAAATTTTAGAATCAGCTTGCCAATTTTTATAAGAAAGGCTGTTGAGATTTTGATCGGGATTGCATTGACTGTTATTGATTACTTTCAAGAGAATTGACATCTTACCCATATTGAGTGTTTCAGTTCACAATTGCCCCCGCCCACACACACACTACATGTCCATTAATTTGGGTCATTTTAAATTTCCCTTAGCAGTTTTTGGTAATTTCTAGAATTAACATTCTGTTAATTCTATCCCTGAATGTTTCATATTTTTAATCATTTCATTGTTTTGATTTTAGTTTTTTATTTGTTAGTATATAGAAATATAATTGATTTTTTCATATTGACTTGTACTCTACAACCTTAAAAAACTCACTTTTTTAGTTCTTGTAGCTGTTGTGGATCCCCAGGTTTTTTTCCATTAACAGTCATGTTGTATTTAAATAAAATCAGTTTTACTTCTTTTCTAGTTGGTATGCATATTAGTTCATTCTTGCCTTATTACGCTGGTTAGAACCTCTAGTTCTAATTTTGAATAGAAGGGTGAGAACAAATATACTGGCCTTGTTCTTTCTTGATCTTGGGGACAGCATTGAGTCTTTCACAATAAATATAATGTTAGCTGTAGGTATTTCATAGATGCTCTTTACTAGGTTGAGGAAATTCTATTCCTTAGTTGGCTAAGAGTTCTTATCATGGTGTTGAATTTTGTCAAATGTTTTTTCTGCATCTATTGAGATGATCATCTTTCATTTCTGGTCTCAAAATTATATCAATGGGTTTTTTAATGTAAAACACCTTGAATTTTTGGTATAAACCCCACTTGGTCATAATGCATTATCCTTTTTATACATTACTAGATTTGATTAGCTAAAATTTAAAGATTTTTGTATCTGTGTTCCAGAGTGATATTGGTATGTAAATTTATTTTCTTATAATGTCTGCTTTTGGTATTAGGGCAATGCAGGCCTTAAAACATGAGTTGCAAGTTTTTCTGCCTCTTGTTTCTTCAAGAGAGTTTGTTTAGAATTGATTTTATTTTTTCCCTAAATAGGGAAGAATTCACTAGTGAAGCCATTTTGATCTGGAGTTGGTTTTTTTGTTTGTTTGTTTTCTTTTTTGGTGGGAAGATTTTAAATTACAAATTGGATTTCATCAATTGCTGTAGGACTATTCAGATTAATTACTCTCTTTCTTCTTGAGTAAGCTTTGGTGTGTTGTGACCTTCACAGAATTTGTCCACTTCATTAAGCCCTGTTTTTCCTTTTAATATCTCTAAAGTTTGTAATGGTAGCTTTGCCTTTATTTCTGATTTTGGTAATTTATATTTTCTCTCTTCCTTTACTGGCTAATATTACTATAGGATTATCCATTTTAATGACCTTTTCAAAGAACCAGCTTTTGGCTGCATTGAAATTTTCTATTGCTTTTCTTGTTTTATTTTATTGGTTATTGCTCTTAACTTTATTGTGTTGTTCCTTCTACTTATTTTGGGGTTTAATTTGCTTTTATTTTTGTAGATTCTTAAGATAGAAGCCGAAAGCAGGAGTTGGCAAACTGCAGTCTGGGGCCATATTCCACCTGCCACTTGTTTTTGAATGGCCCAAGAAGTAAGAATGGTTTTTGCATTTTTTTTTCAATGGTTAAAAAAATCAGAGAAAAAAGTACTATTTTGTGACATGTGGAAATTAAATGAAATTTAGACATCAGTGTCCATAAATAAAGTTTTATTGGAACACAACCACACTCATTTGTTCACATACTGCCTATGGCTGCTTTTTTGCTAGAACGGCAGAGTTGAGTAGTTGTGACAGAGCCTTTGTGGCATACTCAGTGCTGTGCACTGCCACTTGGTACACTATAATCACGTTTCAAGTGCCATGCGCATCATTGTATTGTGACATTTTTATGTAATTAATATCAGCACATACCCTTCATGTGAAAAGGTGAGAAAAATGGACTTGACGTATTACACTTTTAAAGCACACTGGAGTGTGGGTAATCAAATTAGATGACAAAGCATTGTGATTGTTATGCAATGACACTATAGTTGTGCTGAAGAAATACAGTATATACCGACGTGACCAGACTAATCATGCATCACAATATTCTCAACTCACAGGAAAGCAATGGTTGGAAAAAATAGAAAACTTAAAAAGAAATATGTTATCACAGCAGAATTTCTTCACAAAATTAAAAAACAAAAATCAGTCTGCACACAGAGTAAGTTTTGGGGTATCTCATTTGTTAGCCAAGCAAGGAAGTCCTTTACTGATGGTGACTAAACTAAATTGTGTTTGATTATGGTAGCCAAAGAAATGTGTTTGGAGAAAATAAATTTGTTTAAGACAGCCTTTTGGTGTGAACAGTTGCTGAAAGAGTTGAGGACATCAGTAGTCAATTAAAAAACAAGGCAAGGGGTGGCCAGATGTCTCAGTTGGTTAGAGCGTGAGCTCTTAACAACAAGGTTGTCGGTTCAATTCCCACATGGGATGGTGGGCTGAGCCCCCTGCAACTAAGATTGAGAACAGCAACTGGACTTGGAGCTGAGCTGCGCCCTCTACAACTAGATTGAAGGACAACGACTTGGAGCTGATGGGCCCTGGAAAAACACACTATTCCCCAATATTCGCCAATAATTAAAAAAAAAAAAAAAACACTAAAAAAAAAAAAAACAAGGCAAATGATTTTGAGTGGTTTTCCTTGGCTGTCAGTGAATTGATAGATATTAACAATACATCTCAACTATTGTCTATTTGAGAAGTCAGTGCTGAGTTTGAAGTTACCGAAGAGTGAGTTTTTATGAATAGTGGTCATAGAGTAACTACAGCAAAGAATACTTAACAAAAAGTTGAGAAAACATACAACCTGAAGTGGAATCTGCTAAGATGTGTTACACCTTATGGTGGTAAAAATATGTGTAGGACAGAAAAAGGCTTAGGTGAACAAATTTACAAAGCTGTGAAAATGTGAGGTTGTTAAAGTCTATGTTTATTCATTTTTTTATTTATTAGCAGGTATTTTGCAGAGAATATTTGAATCTATTAGGCGATACAGAACCAATAGTGTCTCAAGACTTCAGAGTGTCGCTCTTGTGGACTTAGCCATTGTCAGTTCCATGGATTTTTGTCAGAAGCTAAATATCCTGACTAACGGCTTAGCAGTGAGGTGTAAAGTTATATTGCAATCTTTTGAGCTTAGGGCTGATTTGCAGTTTTTCTGAATGAGCGGAACTGCTCTCAACCACTGTTATTAAACATTGAATGGCTTTGGAAATCATTTCTTTTTTGCTGCAGACTTGCGAATGTTCTTTATGTGATTCAACCTGGAATTACAAGACAAAACAGTGTTTATATGCAAATCTAAAAGTTGTTTCAATGCCAACTGATGTTTGAATTACAAGCGATAGATATCAAGCTGTTTTATGTAGCTTTCCATGCTGTCAAAAGTTAAAGCAAAGAAGTGAGATTTCCATTCCCCCAGCCCCAGATTTGCAGTAGATGTATTTTCTGAGCTCAAACTGCAGTTTCAGCAGCATTTTTCAGACTTTTATGCAAGTGCAAAAGAAATTTGCATATTACAGAATCATTTAACTGTGCAATTGAGGCACTTGCACTTAACCTTCAGTTGGAAGTGATTAATCTGCGATGTAATGACATGGAAAAGACACAGTATCAAGAGAAGAATAAATTATTTAAATGCCCTTTTAAACAAGAATATGCTGAATGAAATGGTATGCTTGTGATTTGATACCAGTATGTAATAGTACGTATCTGAGTAAAGACATTTTCAAACATGCAATTCATAAAATCTTATTAAAAAGCAGCATTAACATATGAATATTTACAAGAGATTTTGATGATTGGGAACATTAACTTTGAATCCCAACTAAATGAAATATTATCCCCCGTCCCCTCCAGAAGAGTCCATTCTTATTAGTAGGCCTGTTTTACAAAAAGTTGTGCTCAACTATTACTACTATTTTAAATTTCATCAATAAAAATTGTGGAAAATTTTGTCTTATTATATAAACACTTGAATAACATTCTCAGTTTTGCCTATTGGCCCTCAAAACCTAAACAGCTTGCTGTCTGGTCATTTACAAGAAAAAGTTTGCCGACACCTGCTTTATGTCAAGATGGTTTTGTTCTGCATAGTTGTGTACTTGCACATATTAGCAGAATTAATGCTTTTGTTTCACAATGACTTTCAAAAAAATATATGGACTCTGATAGTAATTAAATTTTAAAAAATGCCCTCTTTCATTTGGATTAGCTTACTAGAGGACTTACTAGAATCAATCCTCTTTGACTCTTGGCACAAATTTTCCAAGCCATGTTTGAATTTATTCTGGTTTCTGCCCTAACCCCTTCCTAATGCTCCAGGTGCAAGTGAATCACATTTTTATCGTACCCCTAAAATGTATGACGACAGTGAAGTTTGCAAACTTGCTGCAATGATGTTGTTAACCGTTTTCGATATCAGAGGGATTATTCATTATGAATTTGTACCAACTGGACAGTTAACTAAGTTTACTATTTGAAAATGCTAAAAAGGCTGTGTGAAAAAGTTAGACGACCTGAAATTTTTGCCAACAATTCATGGCTTTTGCATTACGACAATGCACCAGCTCACACGGCAATATTGAAATGAAGGCATTTTGATGACATTCAGGACATCAAGGGTAATACGACGACAGCTCTGATGGCCATTCCAGAAAAAGAGTTCCCAAATTGCTTTGAAGGGTGGACTAGGCACTGGTGTTGGTGCATAGGTTCCCAAGGGGAGGACTTCGAAGGTGACCATAGTGATATTCAGCAATGAGGTGCGTAACACTTCTTCAGGATGAGTTAGTGAACTTAACTGTCAGACTGCGTGTATATTACATTGCATATATATGGTATGAGCGAACAGTGTGAATGTTTGAATACAAAATTTATTACAGTAAAGACACATTGCCATTCACCCCCCGCAAAATGTGAGGTCAGTTAAGTTCTCAAACTCATCCTAGTAAAAGTGCTACACATCTCATTGCTGAATATCACTACGGTCACCTTCGAAGTACTCCCCTTGGGAAGCTATGTACCGATGCCAGTGCCTAGTCCACCCTTCAAAGCCATTTTGGAATCTTTCTTGAATCGCCATCAGAGCTGTTGTCCTATTACCCTTGTTGTCCTGAATGTCATCAAAATGTCTTCCTTCTAATATTTCCTTTATCTTCAGGTAGAGAAAGAAGTCATTGGGGGCCAGATCAGATGAGTAGGGAGGGTGTTCCAATACAGTTATTTGTTTACTGGCTAAAAACTCCCTCACAGACAGTGTCGTGTGAGCTGGTGCATTGTCGTGATGCAAGAGCCAGGAATTGTTGGCAAAAAGGTCGGGTCGTTTTCATCTAACTTTTTCATGCAGCCTTTTCAGCACTTCCAAATAGTAAACTTGGGTAACTATTTGTCCAGTTGGTACAAGTTCATAGTGAATAATCCCTCTGATACCAAAAAAAGGTTAGCTACATCGTTTTGACTCTTAATTTGGACTGACGGAACAATTTTGGTCGTGGAGAATTGGCTGACTTCCACTGTGCACTTTGACGCTTTGTTTCAGGGTCGTATTGGTACACTCTTGTTTCATCACCAGTGATAACACAGCTCAAAACATCATCTTGCCTCTCCAGAAGGTCTTGGCAAACTTTGCCCTTTGCTTTTGTTCATCGGTGAGCTCCTTTGGGACCATTTTTGCACAAACCTTTCTCAGGCCAAGATTTTCAGTTAAGATTTTCCTTACTTTCTCTATCGATGTTTAACTTCGTCTGCTATGCTTCTCATAGCCAATGATTTTGACGCACAATGTGATGCACGATTCGATGAACTTTTGCACTGTTTTTGTCAGTTCTGCTCGTTTCTGGCTGCCCTAACCGCTCTTCATCAGTGACGTGCTCTTTCCCCTCAGAAAAACGTTCAATCCATTTTTACACTGCCATTTTCTTCATGTCATTATCCCCATAAACTTGGACTAACATGTCCCTGATTTCACTTCCACTCTCGCCAAGTTGAAAAATTAATGTTTGTCTGTTGCTCTAATTCAAGCTCAGACATTCTTGTGACGGCACACAAAAACATTCAACAGGGGCGGCCGGATGGCTCAGTTGGTTAGAGTGTGAGCTCTGAACAACAGGGTTGCCAGTTCGATTCCCACATGGGCCAGTGAGCTGCATCCTCCACAACTAGATTTGAAGACAACGAGCTGCCGCTGAACTTCTGGAGGGGCAGCCGGATGGCTCAGTTGGTTAGAGCGCGAGCTCTCAACAACAAGGTTGCCAGTTCAACTCCTGCATTGAATGGTGGGTTGCGCCCTTTGCAACTAAAGATTGAAAACTGCAACTGGACTTGGAGCTGAGTTGTGCCCTTTACAACCAGATTGAAGGACAACAGCTTGGAGCTGATGGGCCCTGTAGAGACACACTGTTCCCCAATATTCCTGAATGAAAAAAGAAATCACCATTAAAAAACCCCCAAAAACATGCAACAACAACAATGGACACCACTTAACAAGACACCGCCACTCGTAGACATAAACACAACTGGGAGACACTGATATACCAAGGTTGTGAGACCTTCCCGAACTGTTTGTACAGTGCTGCCAGTGTAAGTGCACGGTGGCACGTTCACGAACTTAATTGTCAGACCTCGTACTCCCCCTCACTTCGAACACACCTATTCCATCGTTCTTGCCACTTTCTGAAGCAGTTTTCAAAGTTCTCTTTTGTGAGTGTCTTGTCTGTATTTGTGCTGTTGTGGCTGCCTCGATGTCCTGAATCGATTCAAAACGTTTACCTTTCATGATTATTTTGACTTTGGGGAAGAGCCAGAAGTATCCCAGTGCCAGATCCAGTGAATGAGGTGGATGAGGACACACCATAGTGGGTTTTTTTGACAGTAATTACTATACCAGAAGTGGTTTGTGACATAGAGCCTTTCCATTGTGATCAAAACACAGTGAATGCCGCTGCCGAGTGCTATCCAATGGAAAGGCAGGGATCTTCAATACAGGCAGCGGAGCGTGGAACCTTAGTAACAGTGTGTGACAAGTTTCAACTTGTGGGGTGCAGTCAGTTGCGTGTGAGCTATGGTTGAGGGAGGGTGTGTTTTAAAGTGCCATAAATCGTCCTCCATCATGACAACTTTCCATGTCACACCTCACTTCTGGTATGGCAATTTCTGTCAAATAAAAACATTACAGTGTGTCCTCATCCACCTTATTCACCGTATCTGGCACCGTGAGACTTCTGGCTCTTCCCCAAAGTCAAAATGATTCAGGACATTGAGGCAACCATGACAGTGCAACTAAAGACACTCATGAAAGAGGACTTCCAGAACTGCTTCAGAAAGTGGCAAGAACGATGGGATAAGTGTGTTCCAAGCGAGGGGGAGTATTTAGAGGGGGATTAATGGCAATGTATCTTTCACTGTAATAAATTTTTTTATTTAAACATTCACTGTATTGTTTGAATATTGCTCTACTGATCACTGATCTGTGAATCCATGTACTGGTACCACACTGCTTCAGTTATTTTGGCTTACTGATACGTTGAAAGTCTACTTAAAGCCAGTGTTATTCAAGTCTATTAAAACCTCATTATACTTTTCTAAACAAAGACAAAACAACAAAAAAAGAAAATATATGGAACAGCTTTATTTCTGTTGGATTCATTCGTTCATTCATTCATTCATTCATTCATTCATTCATTCATTCATTGTAATAAGTCCTTAATTGCTTTGTGTTACTGTTCTAATTTGATGATGCGTTCCATGGTTGCCCTGTATTCTGTAAATCTAATGAACATTGGAATTCTTACTTTGTGAAATAGTGACCTGTTTGCTGCAGTGTATTCTCAACTTCCTGCCATTGAACCTGTGCTGGGAGAAGGTGCAAATAATATAATAATATGCCAAAACACATAAAGGAAGCAGCTTTGTTTTCAAGAATGTACTGGAGTCATTTAAAATGCCTACAACTAGATGTGGTTGTGAGGAAGTTTTTGAGCCCCTTAAGAACAGATAAGAGGCACAGAGGGAAAGCCAAACTATCCACACCAAAATTTAATACCCTCAGGGAGGCATAGAGAAATACTTGACTCCCTCTAAGTGAGTTCGTTGGCTTGCTTTTGTAGGTAGTAAGAGTAGGGCAGTTTGGACTCCTTGCCAGGGCATCATTCTGTGCCTCTGGACTTCCTGCTCTTTATCGTCTTGGGTGGAAAGTATCTGCATAGAAGCCTGGCACGATTTGGCAGACGTTGGAAAGCCTGGAAGAAAGGCCAGAATGATGACTGGGGGGCTTTGGTGGAAGCCAGAGGTTCAGATGATGGTCTAGCATCTTGTAGAAGGGAAAAGATTAGTGACACGTAGTTATTTTCACAGACAAAAAGCTGTAGTGAGTGCCAGCGTGATGGAAGATTACAAGTGGAACAAAAAGGGCTCAGGTAGTTTGGTTCAGGCTTTTGCATAGATTCATATTGTAGGGGACATTAAATATGTATGAATGGTGCATGGACAACTATTGGCTGTTCTTTAAAGAGTGTTCCTTTATGACTTTTTTTCTTGGAGGCCAAAAAATTTTAATGTGAACTAATTTCTGCAGTTTTAATTGATGTGAGAGGAAAATGTGTGATATTTTTATGTTTCTAACATTGTCAAGAATAAATTGAAAGAAGTTAAAGCAAGTTCATCATTACTATTATTACAGCTTGTGGTAATTACAAATGAGCAAGGAAAACTAGAACCTGTAACATAAATCAATAGTTCGGAGCTGTGTAATTTCTCTTATTATCTCCTTGGGTGTTCTTTTGTGATCTCCCTGTGCTGTGAAAATTAGAAACTTTCAGTACTAGAAGATGCGTTCAGATAACCTCAAAGAAGGAGAGAACCACTTTGACTTTCAAACTAGTTTTGAGCAGGTATTTTAAAGAATAATTTTAAAAGTTTTAAAATCAGCTAAAAAGTCATTATATTTCACATTTAGGTCTTTGAAAGAATATGAATTTGGCTGAGATTTGTGACAATGCAAAGAAAGGAAGAGAATATGCGCTTCTTGGAAATTATGACTCATCGATGGTGTATTACCAAGGGGTGATCCAGCAAATTCAGAGACATTGCCAGTCAGTCAGAGACCCGGCCGTGAAGGGCAAATGGCAGCAGGTGAGACCACGTGACAGTTTCCGCAGGCGAGGGCTTGCCAATGTTCTACTTGCAAGATTAGAGCTTGAGATGCCCTTAGTAGTTCTTACTTGTCAGAATGCTGAGATGCATTTTAAAATGAACTCTGAATAGTTGTCTTTCTTGCCCAGTTAGTATTTTATATATTTTTGATAACGTATTTCATGAGACATATTTCAAAGATATTTAATTTTAATGGAATCTACTTTTAATTTTTTTAAAATTTTTATGATCAGTGGCCTAATTGTATGTGAATACAAATTTTTGAAATAAGGTATTGCTACTTTACCCTTTCATTTCTACATGTAGTTTTGACCAATTTCATAAAACTATATAAATGTCTAACCACTATACAGTATACCTGAAATTAATATAATATTGTGTGTCAAATGTAATTGAAAAACAATTTTGTTAAAAAAAGGAAAGTTTCTTCTTTTGAAAGACTCCTTACAAATACAAAGGAATCAGTAATCTAATAAGAAACCATTATATCTGCTGTCTCTTGACTATACAACTAAATTATTTAATAGTATAGTTAATAAAAAGTTGAATTATAATTTCTCCACTTATTCTTAAAACTTAAAATTGTTTTAAAATTAAAAGTACAAAGTCAAGCATTTCTTTGAAGTTTCCATTTTATGTACTAATGCCTTTTAAATGTTTCTTCTAATTTTTCCACTAGTCGGAAATTGATGTTTTTCTAAGTTTTCAGGGTAAATTTGGCTTACTTTCTGACTTAAGTGTTACCAGATTATATTGTGTGAGAACAACGTACTTGTTCTAACTCAAGTTGAAATTTTTAGTTTTCTTCTATCCTGCACACTAGCCACAGATAAGAGTGTTTTATAAATCTAGCACAGAAATATTTTTGGCGTGTTCTTAATTGTGTTAAATAGTGGCCATATCTATTCAGATATTTCTGTTACGTTTCTTTCATTAAGTTCTGAAATTTCGTTTTTCCAAGTATAGCATGTAATTGTATATAGGAGCAGTTCAATTTTACCTAGGTTTTTCTTTGGTTCTGAAGTTCCTTTATATGGTCTCTTCTACATATTATTCAAAGTAAAAATGAGGGAAAGTTTCTTAAGTTCTGCTTTATAGTCAAATGTGCTTCCTGGTTAAAAAATTAAGAATTGTAATTTTCAATCTATTTATCTGTTTGCCTTTGAAAATCAGTTTTGCTCCAAGTTTGAAAACACAAGAATCTCCCCATAGTAGGTGCTCAGTGATGTTTTGTAACTACAGGAAAAGTCTTGCTTTTAAGCTCAAAGTAAACTTTACCCAACACTTGAAAGAATTTAAACAAGGCCAGAAGAATTCAGATTTTAGGTGGAGAATTTAAGTAAAAATTGGAAGTGGGTGATTTTAGATGCTCATTACAGGCAGGCATTTTATATTTAGTAATATTGGAGGTAGGAAATGCTGGTCAAAATTTTGGCTGACGGTTTTTTGGAAGCTATTTATAAATACAGTAAAAAGATTGAGCATTACATAGATTTCTGGGAACGGTTAACTTATTACTGACTTTGTCGCTTATTTCAAATAGTTAATGGTCAGCAATTCTTTGGTAGAAATAAAGTTCCATTACAAAAGATATATAGCCACTTCCCCTATGAAAAAGTATGTATTATAATTATGTCTTTTTTCAGACTAAATTCCTGCCCTCCTATCTACTTTGTTTTTTGAATATGCTTTAATGACTAATTTTGTATACTTTGAACAACATTAAGAAAATGTGCATTTTATAATGATTTATTATTTACAATTTATGTAAACTTGAAACTGTTTCTGGTATAAAGGCTATATGTTTTTTAAGGTTCGGCAGGAATTATTGGAAGAATATGAACAAGTTAAAAGTATTGTCAGCACGTTGGAAAGTTTTAAAATCGACAAGCCCCCCGATTTTCCCGTTTCCTGTCAAGATGAACCATTTAGAGACCCTGCTGTTTGGCCACCCCCTGTACCTGCAGAACACAGGTAAATGGGACTTAATACTCTTTAGCTAATCGATATTTAGAGTAAAGAGAGCGAAGCTTTATTTGAATAAAGGATGAAAAAATCTTTTTGGGGGGCACGTAAATGTAATATCTTTGATAATTTTCACACCTACAGGTTTACAGAGTTTGCATTTGCTAAAGAACCATAGTTAGTCACTTGTCATATATCTTGCTTTTAGAACGTTGTCATGACAGTAGAAATTGCTAGTCCTAAAATTTATCAGTTAGGTGAGGTCTTAGCTTTCATGTCAGCATCCACACTTAGATGGCTATCTTGCTTTCAAACGTTTTTGCTGTGAAAGACTCTACCAGCTTTAGATGAAATGGCGGACAAGTAGGATTCCTCTGGCTGGGCTACAGTCAGTTTCCAGGGTCGTGGTGCAGAAGGAGCCTCAGTGTTCCTGAAGGTTCAAGGCCGAGTTCCAGTGTGTGGCAGATAAAGCTCTAAGGGTATGTCCCTCTACATCCTCCACACCTCTCTCTTCTTCTTTCCTGTCTTGTCTTTGCCAGTCTGTTCTTTCTTCCAGGAATACCCATAATCTCCATCTAAGCAACTCATTCATCCTCAGGTCTCAGCTCAATGTGTTTCCTCTTTGCAGCCTTTTTAAATTAGCCCAGGCATAACAGTTTGTTCATAGCAGTTATATCATGTTGCATTTCTTTGTCTCTTCACAAGATTGGGAGCTTTGTAAGGGCTAGGACCATGGTTTTATTTACTCAAGACAAAAATAACAGACTTCCATTGTTAACACAGGGTTTGGCACATAGTAGGCATTCAGCCAACATTGAATGAATTAACTGTTAATTCCGCAGGTGAGGAAAGTGAGGCCTGAGAGACCCTGACCTGTGAGTTAGGCGAGGTCAGGATCTGCGTGGAGATCTCTCTGGCTTTTAGTCCCCTGGTGAGGGATTACTGTGGCCGGTGTTGCGTCCTGGAACGGAAGTTCCCCTTTGCTCAGTAGCTGTGAGCCTGTGTTTAACTTGTCGATCTCTTGAAGTTTCCTAAAAGCATTTCAAGAACTGTGAAAAGTGGTTAATTTATTCCTTCAGCGTTTTGTCCATGGAGGGACAGATCATTTTATGATTCCCATTATAAAAACCCTGGGTGCTGATTCTTTTCTAAGGTCTAAACAATGTGATGCTTTCCTCAGATGTAACCACTTTCAGGTGTTTTGGATCAAGGTAACCATTACCCCTCAACAGGCAATGTTTCGGGAGTCGTAGGTTTGTTACCGTGGAAGATCCAGAGTAAATACTGAGAGAAAGAAAGAAAGGCATTTGGATCTGTTCGAACTTGAAAATGTTGTGTATGTATATATAATGAAATACTTTTCTTTTTTTCTGAAAGTCATTATTTCAGTAACATACTTCTAGTTTAAAACTAAAAGCTGACAATAGCTTTATTTTTATTTAGATATACTTGCCATGAATGTTATGTACATTTAAGATGTACAATGTGTTGTAATATATTTATTGCAATATGATTTCCATGGCGGGACTAGCTAACACCTCTGTCCTGTCATGTAAGTTTCATTTCCTTTTATTGGTGGGAACAGTTAAGATCTCATCTTGTAGCAAGTTTGAAGTATTGTTGTGTCATCCTGTTAATGTGATGTGTCACATTTATTGATTTGTAGATGTTGAACCAACCTGGCACCCCAGGGATAAATCTCATGTGGTCATGGTGTATAATCCTTTTAATATGCTGTTGAATTTGGTTTGCTAATACTTTGTTGAGAACTTTTGCCTCTGTATCCGTTAGGGACATTGCTCTATAGTTTTCTTTATTGTAGTGTCCTTATTTGGCTTGGTATCAGGGTAATGTTGGTCTCGTAAAAAGTTTAGAAGTGTTTCCTCTTCAGTTTTTTTGGAAGAGTTTGAGAAGGCTTGGTGTTCTCTTCTTTAAAAGTTTGGTAAAATTCACCAGTAAAGCCATCTGGTCCTGGGAATAACTTTCAGTATAGGAAATACCTGTTCTGAATTGCTGGAGAACCATGATGTATTTCAAAAAAGCAGTGGCCACAGATAATAACTCTAATATTCATGGCTCAAACTGAATAAAAACCTGTGGTGGTATTTTCCAATTGATGAACACTTACCTGGAAAGTTCTCCTCTTTGCAGAAACACTACCCCAGGTATTTCCTTTTCTTTGTCCTCCCTGAACTGCCCATAACACAGATCTGATTTCTTTTCATACTTGTGTTTCAATCCTTACTGTTAATGGAAGTGAAAGATGAATGGACTAGAATGTACTTCTCCAAACCACCATTTTCCATACTAAATTTTAAAAGAAACGTTTCCCTTCTGTGTAGCCATGTATGCATTTTTTTCCTCTGTGGGCCAGAAACCCTTAATAAAAGCAAATCTAAGACTGTATTTTGGGGTGAAAAAAGATTTCTCATTCCCATGTATATTGTCAACAGCAATAGAAAAACACCCAACTATTCCAAAAGATTCTACTAGTGAAGGAATTCTGTTTAATATCTTGAGTACTAGTGTGGGATTAGTAGTTTTACTCTTAATGAATAAGCATAGTCACAGTTCCTTCATCAAATAATAATAATTATCATAGTAACATATATGCGAGGCATATGTTAACGAAGTAAACTTTACACAGGTTTGTAGCATAGAATATCTTCATGAGCTGGTAAAATAAGTGTTGTGATTGTAAGTATAGGGTTAAGAGTTGTGGGCAGTTAGAGTTATATAATATTTTTCTCCTTTTGCGATTTTGTTTCTTCTGCAGGTTATGTAAAACACATGTAATAAAATTTTCACCTAGAGTGTGGATATAGTCATTAGATATTCTTGGTTTAATGGGAAGACACTTTACTTCAGTCTATGAGATCTGAGTTTGAGTTCTCCTTCTGATGCCTACTTGTTTTATGACCTTGAGTAAGTTATTTAGCCTCTCTGAACATTAGCTTCACTATGTGTAAAACGAGGCTCTCTGTATCATGGAATTAATTAAGAGAATTTAATGTCCAAGACAGTAACTGGCATGTAATAAGTAATTAAAATTGCTTATGGTTAACTCCGAAATAAAGTACCACAATGTTCTTTCAGATAATAGTAAGCGAATAACAGAATTTTAAAAAGGATAGCCTTATCCATAGAATTCCTAAAGGAATTTTATTTTTCCCCTGCACATTTTACATAAATGCTTAGTTTTCTAAAACATTTTGTATAACTGTGGCAGTGAGAATATGGTTTTTAAAGGTCTAAGTCTCGTGAAGTTGGTGATTATTTTCAGGGAAAGGATGATAACTGATTATCAGTCACTTACTATATGTTGTACAAGCATTATCTTATTTAAACCTCCAATTAGCTCATGAAGTAGCTACTGTTAGTATGTACCCATATTACTATTACTAATTTATTATTTTGAAACCCATTTACAGCCGAGGACATGGAAGCGTGTTATTTTCCCAAAGAGTGTTATTTC
Organism: Rhinolophus hipposideros; assembly: GCF_964194185.1. Lineage (NCBI taxonomy): Eukaryota > Metazoa > Chordata > Mammalia > Chiroptera > Rhinolophidae > Rhinolophus > Rhinolophus hipposideros. Next base: position 4,999,525 of record NC_138050.1, read on the forward strand.
CCAAGATCATCTGTACAAGAAAGTGATAGAGCCAGGATTTGAACCTAGATCTCCTCAACTTCAGGGGTCTTATTTATATCCATTCTGCTGTGTTACTGTCCTACACGCAGTGGTGATTGTGGCATGTTTTGATAAACATGTATATCCTGATACCTGTGTATAGATCTGTTATCCACTTGATGAAATTCTTATTATATTAGAGGTGGTGGGAGAATAAAAGAGCTGAAAATGCTTAATGAAATAAATATTGATTTGTTAAATTCTATTTAAAATATTTTTCCATGGGTACATCACACTGAAATTACAGTGGAAGTCTATAGGAAAATAAAATTCCCTTTACCTTGTATTGTACAAAATGTTTGCAGGATGTATCTGGCGTGTTTGGCATTACTCACAAATTGGCTAGCCCTGCTTATGGGTCTGTGCTTTTCCTTCGTGGACTTCCAGCAGGATGTTTCCTTCGCCCTGCTGCCGCACACTGAGGCAATCTATGCAGCAGGCGTCCCAGCAGTGGTGTGCCACGGTCTGAGCTTACTCCTCCGTCATGTGCCTGCTGAGTGTAATCACGGCCCTGCTTTGAATCACCAGCAGCTGCTTAGATAAGTCAAAAGAGTCTTTTAAAGTGAATTAGATGCATTGCCTTAAACATAAAGAAATTGAACTGCAAAAGTAGGATTACGATGGGCGGTAGTTGTCAGGATTAGAATTCAGCTCCAAAGAGGTGAAGCTTCCAGATCATCCTTAGTGTCCTAAGTTAAAAGGTGTCTTATGTTAATGAAATTATTTAATAATATTTTTCATGTAAGTTTAAGTTTATTCTTTTTAATGAGACCATTTAAAAATGGTCTCTCCCAGTGGGACCTGAAGCCATGAAATTAAGATTTTCTGTGTTGGACACAGCAGTATCTGACATAGCATACAGGTATATTCAATAAACTATTCTTTATTCAACTTAAAAAAATATGTGTTAGGTCTTTTTAAAGTTACATCTTTTGGGAGAGATGGCAATAAGAAAAGGATACACATGCCTGAACTTTGTCATTTGGCTTATTCTGTAGCGAGAAACTAGAACTCTAACAGGCCTTCTGATGTTAATCTGCAAATAGGGGAAACGGCGTAATGTGTTCTGTGCACAGACAGGTAGGAAGAGTGGTTTTATCGAATTTGTGCTATTCTGTTTCTTTGGGTACTCAAATAGATTAAGAAACTGCTAGTATTTAAAATCCCAATTTGCAGTGGAAAAAGATCAATTAAGGCCAAGGTCAAATACCAGTAGACAGTAAATACCATCTCATCTTTACAGGTAGTTCACCCAGGCTCTGGCTCACTTATTCTCCTGGGATTCCGAGGTAGGAATACGAGTTTTTCTCTCAGTCCACTAATTAAGAGGTTCTCCAAGTTAAGTTTACTTCTCTCTGCCTCATTTTTCTCCTCTGGAAGATGTATATTGTGATGAGATTGTTTTGTCAAATTGTTTTGAAGTCTTAGGAAGAAAGACAATATATCATTGATCCATCCAATATGTATTTTGTGAACACACATCATATGTGAGGCACCTGTGGAAAGTATAAAGGTACCCCCACCTTCCACACACACCTTGGTCTCAAGAAACCAGTGGGAGAAAATAATCCAGACATCCTGGGCAGCCTGGGCTGGGACGCTGGCACCTGTTGTGTCCAGGTACTGTGCCAGAAGTGTGCTGGGGGCGTGGGGGGATGCAGAGACAGACAGAGGCCTGTAAAGTGAGTGTGGGAGCTGCGACTGTAGACTCGGCCGCGTTGGGTGACGAGTGTGATGCAGAGAATGCGAGGAAAACCGGCACAAATGATGAACCATCCAGGCCGAGCTGCTGGGTAAGAATTGACACGAGAACCAGCGCTTAAGACAGATTGGGCTACGGGTGGGCCCTTAGGTGTCATCAACAAGTAAGGAATTTTAAAAAAGGAACTTTAAGGTCATTGTTTATATGATGGAATCGGTTATTTGCCTAATATGATTGGCGCATTGAGATCATTCTCATTTTCTTAACCTTCTGGAGTCATATTCTCTTCTAAAATTCTGTTTTTGGAGAATGGGATGGACTACATTTTTAGCCTGTGGGTAGAATGTAGGAAGTAGCGCTGATTCACCACGACAACGGACAGTTATGGAGTTCCTAACTGTGAATCAGGTACTGTGCTAATAAACTCTTTACATGGTGTATTTCTTAACCTTTACAACCACCCTCTGCAATAGGCACTACTATTATCATCCCTGGTTTTTACACGAGATTGAGGTGTAAAGATTCTAAGCAATTTTATGAAGAGCTGCGTGTAGGTCAGATAAGACGGGACTGAGAATTGGATTGGGTTGAGCAATGGGGAGCTCATTGGTGACCTTGAGCATTTTTGGTGGAATGGTGGAGAATAATGGAATGGGTTCAGAGAATGAGAAGAATTCAAAACAACAAGTATTGGGAAAGACATGAATCAAGGTTTCTTGTTGTTTTAGAGGGAAAGGAATAACAGTATGTTTATATGCTGATGGGAATGCTACAGTGGAAAGGGGAAAATGGAAAATGTGTGGGAGAAATGGACGACCGGAGCAATGTCCTCGAGTGGACAAGAAACGATGGGGACTGGTGCACCAATGGAGGGTACGTGGAGACAGCTGATTCAGAGTACCTGGAGGGAAGGCAGGCAGGTGTAGGTGTGGGCAGCTGTCTGGGCGTGGGCCGGTGTACGAGGTGGGCAGGTGTACAGGCAGTGGGCAGGTGTACAGGCTGTGGGCCGGTGTACGAGGTGGGCAGGTGTACAGGCCGTGGGCAGGTGTCGGGGCGTGGGCAGGTGTATGAGGTGGGCAGGTGTACAGGCCGTGGGCAGGTGTCGGGGCGTGGGCAGGTGTACGAGGTGGGCAGGTGTACAGGCCGTGGGCAGGTGTCAGGGCGTGGGCAGGTGTACGAGGTGGGCAGGTGTACAGGCAGTGGGCAGGTGTACAGGCCGTGGGCAGGTGTACAGGCCGTGCGCAGGTGTCGGGGCGTGGGCAGGTTTACGAAGTGGGCAGGTGTACGAAGTGGGCAGGTGTACGAAGTGGGCAGGTGTACGAGGTGGGCAGGTGTACAGGCAGTGGGCAGGTGTACAGGCCGTGGGCAGGTGTCGGGCGTGGGCAGGTGTACGAGGTGGGCAGGTGTACAGGCAGTGGGCAGGTGTACAGGCCGTGGGCAGGTGTCGGGGCGTGGGCAGGTGTATGGCGTGGGACCTGTGGAAGGTGATTTCAGTGAGGGAGGAAAAGCAAGCAAGATAGTCTAACAGTGAGGACAGGGAGCAGATGTGTTCCAGGGTCCAGACTCTAGTCTGAAGTACCCCAGAGAGGGAGATTATTCCATGTGGCTGTTTTCTTTTATGTTTTCTCTGGGGAGCATTTGTCTTATTTTGTAGAACTCACTAGACATTTGAAATCTTTATTTTGGAATTCTAGATATTTGTTAACAATAAGTGCCTAAAAACTTGGTATTTCTATCATTTTTTAATGTTACAGAAAGGACAACTGAAAGATAGAAATTTTAATTCATTAGAGGTAAACTAAGGCATGGGAACAAGATAGTGGTAAGTCAAAATGAAGTCATAACACGTTACTTTAAAATTCTATTGAAAAGCCTGTGCCTTGTTGCCTGTCAGCCCCTGAGTTTCCCCTTCCTTCTTCCTTCCTCTGGCAGCTGCCATGGTGTCCTGGACGTCTAGGGCCTTTCTCGGCCCCTTCTCCTTAGGAACTCAAATCCTGGGGCTCCACTCACTGCAGGACTGGGGCTGAATTCTTGAAGATAACTTTCCCGTTTAATACTGGAACACCTCTTCTCAAGACCTACTGTGTTTAACTTCTGTAACACTTGATGTTTACATCTTTCTTCTTGACCTCTCTTCTTAAGGTCTTCTTGACCATAGGTCAAGACCGTAAGAGGTCTTTCCTCTTTCCGTGACATTACACCATTCTGGTTTTCTTCCCCTTTTTCTTTCTTCTGACTGTGGCTGCTGCTTTGTTTTATCTCCTCCTCGTGTTGTTCCCTACGAGTCTTCACTTCGCTGCTCTTTCTGTATTCAGTTCTGCTCGGCATGTCCAGCATCCTCTGTGTGCCAGGCACTGGGATGCAGAGAACAGAGGGCTGGTTCTTGCCCTCTAGGAGCTCAGGTTCTAGAAGCCGTTTCCTTGCCTAAAGCTGGATTGTTAACCAGGCTTTGGTTTCTTATCCGAACTCTGCCCCTTCGTGTCTGTGAGGACCAGCTATTCAACCTCTCCTTCATTTCCCACTTCTGTAAGTTGGGGGTCGATTCTACAGTTACCTCATGGAGTTATTTTGAGAATTAAATGACTGAATGCAAGTAAAGTGTAAAGGCAGCCTGGTACACAGGAAGTGCTTGAGGAGTCTCTGTTTTCATCCCCTACTCCCTGCCATTGGTTGCCCCTCCATGCTCCATGGCCGATGCCCAGACCTCACACGGCCCCTGGGGGCTTACCCTGACCGCCTTAGTTAAGGCATTTACCCCTCACTTACCATCAGCACTCTACCCCTTACTCTGCACAGTACTTACTGCTACCATTGTTTATCGTCCCCACTACATGGTAAGCTCTGTAAGGTCACGGCCTTTGATTTTGTCACTGTTGTAGCCCCGGCACCAAGAGTGGTGCCTGGCACAGGGTCGGTGTTCAGTAAATATTTGTTGAGTAAATGAGTAAGTACAGTGCTTAGATTTTTTTCCATGTGTTTATCAGTTGTTTTGCTCATTATGCCTTGCATTTTACTCTTTCTATATTGTTTCTTCTTTGCTGAAACAGGGTCTTTAATAGTCTTACATTAGTGGTAAACACTCAGTTTTTGCCCCAAAATAGTTTAGTACAGAGTACTAGATTGGTAGTTATTTATTCTCTGTGCTTTGAAGATGACATTAATAATAGTATTATCTTGCTTTCTGGCGTACTGTTATCAGTCTAATTGTTCATTTGTAGATAACTTTTCTCTTTCATTGTTTTTATGAGTCTATTTTTTGTCTTTGGTGTTAAACAGTTTCACTATGAATCATCGAAAGTGTGGATTTATTTTTACTTATACTACTTAAGACTTGTGTTTCTTTTGTTTTGAATTTTTTTATGCTTTTGTCCGCTCATTTTATAGTCTATAACTGATAGTTCTATTATCAGAAGCTATTGGAAGTCTTATCTTTTTTATTTCTGATGGCTCTTGTTTGCGGTAAAGTTGAGAATGTCTCCTCAAGGTTTTAGTCATTCTAATATGTCCAGTGTTTGCTTCATCCGGGTGCCGTAGGGATGTCGCCTACCCAGCACTGCTCTTGGGTAAATTTCTTTGCTCAAGGTGGTATAAACCTGAATCCCAAATCACATGAGAGCAGGCCCTTGGTTACTGTTTCTAGGGGAGACTTGCTCATTCCACCAGTATAGAACAGGTAGAAAGATGTACTTGTTTTTTCCGTGTGTGTGTTTGCTTTATTTTAAACTCTGCCATGTCACTGAGGTTGTAGCCCTTTGGGAGTCCTGGCATTCTGGGGTAGTCTCAGTTCAACTTTGATTGTGTGGACCTCAGGCCTTGTCTCACGTCTTACTGTGTGGTCATTGCATCTCAAACCCTTAGGTGTCTCAAACTCCAAAGAGCTGCTGTGTCATCCACCTTTTTTTTAATTTTATTTTTTGGCCATTATCATTTGGCCCTCTAGTAAGAGCACCTAAGTATATAAAGGATATTTGTTACATTTTACCCAGAATTCCTATGTTTTATAGTGAGAAGGTTTTCAGCTTGTTTTTGTTGTTACCATATTTATTATGGTATACTATTATTTTTGTATTTCTATTATAAGTTCTTGAGGGTCTTATCCTATACTTTGTTGTTTTTGAGGACTGTTTATGGCTTAGTTGGGAACTTCATAAATACTACATAAATACTACTTCAGCAAGGCTGTAGTTGTAGTATTTATGTGTTGAAAGAAAGGGATGTCCAGTATAATTCTTAAAATACGTATATATTTTCAGATAAATTATAAGCTTCTTGAATGCAGGGATTATGTCATATGTTTTTAGTGTCCCCATGGTTTGAAAATTAGTAGAATAATCTCAGAACTTGACTACAAGCTACACAAAGAACTGCAAGATACTTAAAGTACAACGGATATTATTTTAATCATCTTTAAAAGTTCTGTAGTTCTTATACTCTGAAAGAATGCCATTGTCTATGTAGTTTTCAGGTCTTTAGAGTTAGGCAGAAAATAAATTAAATATTTTAAGTTTTCAGGTTCAAAATGCCAAAGAAGAGCAAGGTACAATCAAGGAATTAACCTGCCCAGGAGAGGTGGGATTCTACCATAAGACTAAAGAATCACTGATGTTATCTGCCCCTCCCCCCACCTTTGAAGTGATAGGATGACTGGCTTTGCAACTTTAAATCAGGCTTAGTATGACCCATCAGAATCAGTGATAAGAATCCAGTAACTATCCTAGCTGAAATATCTGGTTGTGGGTAACATCAAAATCCTAAGAAGGCAACCCCCATGATATTAAACGGGATTATGTAATATTTGGTGTGAAAAGTATGGCTGCAGCTCCAGTTTCATGCCAGCTGAAATTTCTGGTTAAATGTTACTTTGGTTAAGTTGGATGATAATTGTCTTTTATAGTGGGTAAGCATCTTTTAACTCCAGGAAAATTTAGAATTAATAATAGAAATGTCTATTAGACATTATTAGAGAATCATATTAGAGAATCAAAACTATAGTAATAATATTTTCCTGTTAAGGAATATGTGCACTAATGCATACCGGGGGTGCCAAAGAAAAATATACACGTGGACACTTTGGTCAACATTGCTCAGACAGTAGTTCGCCGTAATCAGAAGTGTCTGGATGCTGATGGCAACCACTTTGAGCACCTCTTGTAATTGCAGAAGTCAAACGTTACTTGTATTGTTATTGGTGTGTATTGAGTATTACAATATTAATAGTTTTTTCCTTTCTTAAAATGCGCATACATTTTGTTTGCATCCTTTGTATTTATTTTTACTGTGTTTCTCTGAAAATAAGACCTAGCCGGACCATCAGCTCTAATGCATCTTTTGGAGCAAAAATTAATATAAGACCTGGTCTTATTTTACTATACGACCTGGTATCACATCACGTCACGTCACGTCACGTCTTACATTAATTTTCGCTCTAAAGGACACATTAGAGCTGATTGGGTAGGTCTTATTTTCCGGGAAACAGGGTATGTACTTGTGATGTAAGAAAAGATGGCTAATGAGGGTGATGAGCATGCAATTGCAATTCAAATGTATTATGTAATCATTTAGATCTCTGATATGTTTTACAAAACATTTTATGTTTATTTTTAGGTAATATGTAGGAGAAATTTATGCTTATTTATAATTTTAATTTACTAGGTTTATAAAAATTTCTGTTTATAAATTATTATGCTTTGTTAAGTAAGACAATTGAAGAACTAAGAAGGAAGGAAAACATGTTAAATTTCAAAATGAAGGTTAAAAATTTTGGTGTCATTTAATTAACCAGGTTTGTAAATGGGACCAAGCATTATTCAAAAGCCTCTTAAAAGTGACTTCTAAAATCTGTACTCTTGTATATATAAAAATATTCGTAAGCTGAATTTAAAAGCTGTAAGGAGGGGATTGCTGGTTAAATCCTTACATGAGCCACGGAGCTGTGCCCTCCTTAAAAAAAAACAAACAGTAAAAACTTTAAGGAATAACTGAATTTTTGCATTTTTAACTTTAATAAGTTGAATATTTAAAACAGGAAAGTAAACCTTTGAAGAGTATTTTTTTGCATGAAAAGCACCCTTGATACAAACAGTTCGTATCAGCATGGCCTGTAGTACTCACTGTGTTTCTGAGTGGGTTCGATTTGCTTGTTAGGTAATGAGGAAGACTTAATATAAAACAACTAAAAGTTCTAAAGTTCTTCTGAGAACTGGAACTTATTCAAGATTAAATTCTGTGAAGTCACGTGATTTATGAAGGAGGCACCACTACAATTCAATAGGGAAAGGTGGGTCTTATCAGTAAATGCTTCTGGGTTAATAGGATAGCCATCTGGGAAAAATCTTGAACCCCCCTACTTCACACCATATAGAAAAATTAATTTGAAATTGATCACTACCTAAAATGTAAAACGTAAAATAAATGTTCCAGAAGATAACATGGAAGGATATCGTCATGATTAATATAAGACCCATTCTTACTTTACATTAATATGACTGGATCTGATATGAAATGATATGATATAATATAATATAATATAATATAATATAATATAATATAATATAGATAATATAATACCGGGTATTATATTAATTTTTGCTCCAAAAGATGCATTAGAGCTGATTGTCCGGCTAGGTCTTATTTTCAGGGAAACATGGTATGTACACAGATTTTTCAGACATAATGCTGTTGCACACTTAATAGACTATAGTATAGTGTAAACATAACTTTTATATGTACTGGAAAGTAAAAAATTCCATGTGACTCGCTTTATTGCGGTATTAACTGTATTGTAATAGCCTGGAATCAAACCTGCAGTATCTCCAAGGTCTGCCTGGAAAGAATGACAATTAGTAGTAAATCATTAAGAAATAAGTCAGACAATCCGATTGGGGAACCTGAAGGGGGGCAAATGGACTAAAGACTAGAATATATCCTCTACAAAAGAAGGTATTTACATGGGCAATAAGCATATTGTTGAAAAGGTGCTCACATCCATAGTCATTCAGAAAAGGCAAAGTAAAACCACACTGAGGTCCCACTGCACCCCCACCAGCGTGGCTAGGATGGAGCAAGCGGCACTTCGACATTGCTGATGGGAGTGTGAAATGGCATCACCACTTGAAAGCTGGCTATATATACGAAAGTTAATCTTCTATAGACCCTGTGACCCAGCAATTCCATTCCTGGGTGCATCCTCCAAAGAAATGAGTTCATCGAAGCTTTAATAATAACCTCAAACAGAAAACAACTCATGTCCTTTGACAGTAGGGTAGATAAGTTGTAGTATATTGATGCAATACAATACTACGTAGCAATGAAGAAAGATAAACTAATGCTATACGAAGTCTGACAATTACGTTTGTCCTAGAAAAAGTGCTACGCACCTCATTGCTGAATATCACTACGGTCACCTTCGAAGTCCTCCCCTTGGGAAGCTATGCACCAATGCCAGTGCCTGGTCCACCCTTCAAAGCAATTTTGGAACTCTTTTTCTGGAATGGCCATTAGAGCTGTCGTCGTATTACCCTTGTCCTGAATGTCATCAAAATGTTTTCCTTTATTTTCGGGTAAAGAAAGAAGTCATTGGGGGCCAGATCAAGTGAGTAGGGAGGGTGTTCCAATACAGTTATTTGTTTACTGGCTAAAAACTCCCTCACAGACAGTGCCGTGTGAGCTGGTGCATTGTCGTGATGCAAGAGCCATGAATTGTTGGTGAACAGTGCAGGTCGTTTTCGTCTAACTTTTTCATGCAGCCTTTTCAGCACTTCCAAATAGTAAACTTGGTAAACTGTCCAGTTGGTACAAATTCATAATGAATAATCCCCCTGATAGCAAAAAAGGTTAGCAACATCGTTTTGACTCTTGATTTGGACTGACAGAACTTTTTGGTCCTGGAGAACTGGCTGACTTCCATTGTGCACTTTGATGCTTTGTTTCAGGGTCATATTGGTACACCCATGTTTTATCATCAGTGATAACATGGCCCAAAACATCATCTTGCTTCTCTAAATGGTCTTGGCAAACTTCGGCTCTTCTTTGCTTTTGTTTTCGGAACCATTTTTACACACACCTTTCTCTGCCAAGATTTTTGTTAAGATTTTCCTAACTGTTTCTCTATTGTTGTTTACTTGGTCTGCTATACTTCTCAGAGTCAGCTGACGATTTGATGCACAGTTCGCTGAACTTTTGCATTCACTGTTTTCATCAGTTCTGCTCCTTACTGGCCTCCCTGACCGCTCTTTATCAGTGATGTGTACTCTCCCCTCAGAAAAACGTTTAATCCGTTTGTATACTGCCATTTTCTTCATGGCATTATCGCCAGAAACTTGGACTAACATGTCCCTGATTTCACTTCTACTCTTGCCAAGTTTAACAAGAAATTTAATGTTTGTTGCTCTAATTCAAGCTCAGACATGCTCGCGATGGCACACAAAAACACGCAACAACAATGACGAACGCCACTCAGCAGGACACCACCACATGTCGACACGAACACAGCTGTGAGACACTGATATACAAGGTTATGAGACCTTTTTTCAATGATTTCAATTTTAATTACCTTGAAACAACATAATTTAGTATCAAGTGTTTAAACATCCATTATAATTGCTAAACTGAAATCAGCATTATTTATATCTGATCAGCTATACCAAACACTTCGATTTTTCTCTTGAAAAACGGCAGTAGAAATCCCAAAGAATAAGGGAGAGACTGCTATTAAAGGTCATGTTTACTAATCTAGCACCATAATTGCAGTCTTAGGACCTCTCAAGTGGCTGGAAGGAGGAAGGGAAGAGATGAGGATGTTAGAAAAGTTAGGATAGTTCTTAACTTGTGGCCCCCCTTTGTGCTCTTAAGGCAACACAGGGTCTGAGACTGGAAAGCAACACAAAGCTTTTGTTTCGGATGGCAAAGGAGGCCCTGGAGAAGTGCAGACTCAGTGTACGGGCATCCTGGAGGCAGTGCTGGAGGTGGCCTCATGAGCTCAGGGGTCTCTTCTTGGCATCCAAATCCTTTTTAACTTCTTCAAGTGTTTAGCCAGGTCTGGTATGTCACAATTCTGAGCCAGATGCATTCCAACCAGGTCGCCAAAAGTAAATCCAAGCAGGAACTGGAGCATGATGTCGGCGAGGGAGCGAAGGGCGGTAGAAGCTCCTGGGCCGTTCCTACCCAGCCTCCTCAGGAGCCAGGGGCAGAACCCCCTGTCGGCTTCCGGGTCACCAAGGTTATGAAACCTTCCCAAGCTGTTCGTACAGTGCTGCCAGTGGAAGCACACAGTGGCAAGTTCGCGAATGTAATTGTCAGACCTTGTATGCAGGAACAGATGAATTTTACAGGTAATGCTGAAACAAACCAGAGTGTGTACTATAAGATAACATTTATGTGAAACTACAAAGGGCAAACTTAATCTATGATAGTAAGGTCAGAATAGTGGTTATCTTTAGGGGCTGATAATTGTCTAAGAGGGACTGTGAAAAGCTTTCTGGGATATTGGGAAATGTTCCATCTTGATCAATTTGTGATTATATAGTACAAAAATGTATTGAGTTGAATACTTACTATCTGCATTTTACTGTATCTATCTATCTATATATATCAATGAAATATAGATTTAAAAGTTCTGTGAAGTATTATCATCTCCATTTACAGAGGAAAAAACTGAGGCTTGTAGGTGTTTAGTGATAATGCTCAGATAATCAGTAATTGGGGAACCTGGGCGTGAAAAGACACCCAGATTTTAGGAGTGTCAATCTGATGCTGACTCCAGCTCTCCATGCTGTTTCTCTATGAAGGTACTTAGGAATAGTGCTTGCAGCATTACAACATTTTTATGTCAGTATAACATCCAACATAGTTCTTGTACTTATTAGGTAAACCATAAATATATACTGATTTGAAAAGATAGCAGTTATATATTTGATAGAGTGGACACTAAAATTCTTAAATCATTAATGTTTAATTTCAGATGATAGGTCCTTTAATTTCTATTTAAATTTTGGTTTTTTGACCCTTCATTTCTTACCAAATAATTTCTCTTGGAGTCAGAAGTCTAGTATATTTATTTACTCCAAGTTCTTATAGTAAAAATATCAGTGTGAATTCTTGGAACTTACATTTCTTATCTTTTTATTAGCTATGGAGAGATGTTTTCCTGTTTATGTAATTCTGGAGTTACATAGATTAATACAGAGGGTGCCAAAAAATGTACACACATTTTAAGAAAGGTAAAATACTGTATTAAAATTGTAATATAATGAATGACGCTAGCATGCATTTGATTAACACCATCTTTTGAGCCAACGTCATACTACACATTGCTACGTAATTTAATTCAACTTCAAAAAGTAATACATAGATAACATCTCTTAAAACGTGTACATTTTTTGGCACCCCTGGTATAGTGGCAAAGTAAGATTATTTTTCTTTCTTTTCTAGGAATTAACTTTAATCTGGTTTGTGTTCTTAGACATATAGAGAACGTGTTCCAAATTACTTATTCTTATGCCAGAATTCTAACAGTGTATGAACAAATAGATATAAACAAATAATTTAGAGTAATCATTAAGCAGAAAGCTAGAAGAAATAGAGAGCTCAGTAGGTGGGACTCTTAGAAAGAAGCTTATATAGCAGCAATTAGAGAAAACTGATCAATCTTAGACCCTCTTAATATGGCGTGGAATGGAGGCATCGTCAAAAGGCCCCTCTCCCTTTGACTTCTGGGATTGTAGAGGAGCAGTGCCATGACCTAGTCCTATTTTTGTAGCCCTGTCTCTCATGGAGATTTGCCAGGCAGTGATGCAGTGGGTTCAACTGAGGATGTGTACTCCGAGCCCACGTCACTGGAAATGTGTGTTTCTAGAATATGCCAAAAACTTGGTAGTGACCCTATAATTTCATTTTTAGGTGCTCAGATTTCTTAATTAGTGATGTTATGGTATCATACTTAAAGTTTTATTAACTACTGAGTAGATGATATAAATAATTAAAACTTGTATAAGGCATCAAGAATCACAAAACGGTAGCATCTGTGCACTGAGCACAGAGTTCAGGATAAAGGACATTACTGATGCCATTAAAGTCCCCGTGAGCTAGCTCCTCCCTCCCCTTTCAGGGTTCCACACGGTCCTGAATTTGGGTTTACCCTTCCCCTGCCTTCTTTATACTTCTAGTACATACATTTGTACCCCCAAAGAGTGCCCTGTTTTGCTTGGAATCACACTGTATGTGTTCTCTGAACTCACACTTTCACTCGCCACGATGGTTCTGAGACGTCGTCATGACATGTAGCTGCGGTGTCCTGTTGTGTGAATGTACAGTAATTCACATGCCTGTGCTGATACTGGACGTTTGCGTTGTTCCCAGGTGTTTGCTGTTAGAAACAATGCGGATAAGAACGTCTACATACAACATTAACCTTTACCAGTACAGTTTAGAAAGAGGAAGTATTGGATTTTGGAGGAAGTCGGGCTTGTTTGCATATGATAGAATAAGACCTATTTCTTCCCATTCTTAGAGGGAAATGTCCTCAAATAGGAGAGCTAAGCACAGTGTAGACGTTCTGGTCTTTCACCTGCGTTTCTACCAGCTGTTCTCTGTAGTTGAAGTAGTGAAGCTAGTCCCGTGACCGTTAGGACAGAAGTTGATGATGCCGTGTAACCCTCTAAAGTCTCTTTAAACAGCCAGCCAAGCGGCCTTGAGATGCATTTCTCCACAGCCTGGAAGCTGTCGCCGAGTCCCTGATTGAAGCATGGCTCTGTGCATTGATGCATTCGTGGAGGACAGACTGAGGGATGCCCTTTGGGAGGCTGACAGAGTCTGTCACAAGTCTAACAGCCAGCTGCAGTGAGACGGAACTGAGGACGTGCAGAGCAAGGCACCCTTTCTGTGAGACGTGGGCTGCCCACAGATGGCACGTCCGGCTGGAGCAGCTCACTCCCCCCGGTTAGGAGCTGTCAGAGTACTGAGTGGCAGGGAGAGTCAGTGGCAGGAAACACGCATGCAGCCTGTGCACGAGCCTTGGAGTACGTCTCTGAACACAGCTCTGCTGAGCTGGCTGTGTGCTCAGTGGATTGCGCAGGTCTCTCCAGCAGCCCTTAGCGAGCGCTGAGGTAGGGCGCGGGGGCACATGCCCGTGGGCACAGGACCCACTGCCCCTCACCCCTGAGCACCCAGGCAGGGCGGGAAGCCTGCCCACAGCTCTGGGGTGCACCACATAGCCAGGCCTGCTGGTGGGCAAAGCTTCCAGCTGGCTGTGCCTCGGGGAGCAAGGCCACAAATATGACACTAGCAGGCGCAGCCGCTGACAGAAGGCACACTTGGTGTGTGTTCAGTGTGGAAGGGATTGTCATGTCATTATTGGCTTTGGCCGTACCTGTGAATCGGATTCAGGCAAAACGTATATACATACACAGATATATTAAATAATCCACTGACATACTAGGAATAGAACAATGCAACATTTTTAGTTTTTTATTCACCAGTCTCATTACATTTTTGTTTTATTGGCAGAATGCTTAAAAGACTAATAATGCACTAGAACCAATAATATAATACCTTTAAATTTGAAAATACCCTAGTTTACACCATTTTAAAATAGCCAGTTTACACCATTTTCTAGTTCCTTCTCTGGATTTCTTTCACTAGATTGCTTATTCATCTTTGGCTCTTCTGAGGGCCTATTCATCTTTGGCTCTTCTGAGGGCCTGGCATAGTAGACTGTATGCTTCCTAATGGGTGTTCAGTACATAACTGCTTAACGGGGCTGAACTCCAAGGGTTCAGATGTCAGTGCGGGAGCCTAATAGACAGGCATACAGTTTCCACCAGCCTCTCTTGTAGCAGGTTCATGTAGTGGTCTAATTCCAACAAGCTGAAGATGCTCTGTTAGACCTGCAATATACTGTTGTGTTTTTTTTTTTTTTTTTTAAACTTTTTTACCTCGAGTTTGCAGCCTTCCTGGCTTTTTATCCATACATGTGCTATTTTTTCTGAAGCTCCATTATGTGTTAATTGAATTGAAAGCATAAAGCTGGAGGGGTGGCCAGATGGTTCAGTTGGTTACAGCGTGAGCTCTGAGCAACAGGGTTGCTGGTTCGATTCCCACATGGGCCAGTGAGCTGCACCCTCCACAACTAGACTGAAGACAACGAGTTGCGTTGAAGACAACGAGCTGCCGCTGAGCTCCTGGAGGGGCAGCTGGATGGCTCAGTTGGTTAGAGCGCGAGCTCTCAACAACAAGGTTGTGGGTTCAATTCCCAGATGGGATGGGTGGTTCTGCCCCCTGCAACTAAGATTGAAAACGGCAACTGGACTTGGAGCTGAGATGCGCCCTCCATAACTAGACGGAAGGACAACGAGCTGTTGCTGAGCTTCTGGAGGGGTGGCTGGACGACTCAGTTGGTTAGAGCGCGAGCTCCCAACAACAAGATTGCCGGTTCGATTCCCTCCATGGGATAGTGGGCTGTGCTGTCTGCAACCAAAGATTGAAAACGGCGACTGGACTTGGAGCTGAGCTGCGCCCTCCACAACTAGATTGAAGGACAATGACTTGACTTGGAGCTGATGGGTCCTGGAAAAACACACTGTTACCCAATAAAAAAAAGTAGTAAGCTGTGCCAGGAGACATACTCGTATTTTGAATTCTTGTTCTTTCAGCTTTTAATGTTTTTTTTTTTTTTTTTTAAGTTACCCTTGGTTTAGGACAGTAATGGATAATGTCATTGACTTTCCATTACACTGTTAAGATAACTAGATGGGAATAGTCTGTGTTGCCCTCTATTGGTGATTAATAGTTATTTTTGACAAAATAATTGCTGCTGTATGTGTCTTATGTGTATATAATAATAGTGTCAACCAATATATTTTATAGAAACGCGCTTTTTAAAACTGACCTAATAGTTATGGCCATGAATTGGCAAAAGGGGGAAAATGGAGATTTTGGCCTTTCTGACTTAATCATTTTATTGACTAAGTAGTACAGAAATCCTTTTGCCTTTGATTACATTTTCTTTTTCTTTTTCCTTGTTAGAGCTCCACCTCAGATCAGGCGTCCCAACCGAGAAGTAAGACCTCTGAGGAAAGAAATGCCAGGAGCGGGAGCCCGGGGGCCTGTGGGCCGAGCACATCCCATATCGAAGAGTGAAAAACCCTCCACAAGTAGAGACAAGGACTGTAGAGCGCGAGGGAGAGATGACAAGGCAAGACTCTCTGTGGAACCCACTCACTTGATGCCCATGACTTTTGTGCATAGTATCGTTTTGTTGCCTTTTCAGAGAACCTTGGTTTTGATACAGAAGAGATTTTTTTACCAGTCTGAATTAAAAACCTAAGTAGTCTTTGTACTTTGAAGGCCATCCTGCAATGCCAGTAACCGCAGAGGTAGATTGAACACACACACACACACACTCACACACACTTAGTAAAATGGATCTTTTGTAGAAATATTCAAAATGAAATTTTAAAACTTAGAAAAATATATTTTAACAATAATTCTGAATTAAAATGAACAATAAGCGAAAACATAATTGTAGGGGAAAGACTTATAAAGAAGTAGATGTATATATTCACAGAATAAGATTATGGATATAATTCACTGCTGCTAAAAACAAAACAAATTCCGATTTAACTGTACATTTTAGAACAAGGTTTTTTGTCTTTGAGGAGCAAACCTTCCTTGGTTAGGGTTCACTGTATACATTTACTTTACCTGGGAAATTGATCTGTGAATAAACGTAGTACTGGGTGGAAATTCTGAACTGCCCTTTAGATTGACTTTAGAAAGGTGGGCTGAAGATAACCTTACAGAGTGAGGAGCAAACCAGGATGATCTGACACATCTTTTAGCCTTAATTTTAATGAAAGGACGAAAATAAATTTTGAGTGATAGCATTTCCCATTCTCATTGTGATGTCATAAATGAATTATGATATTATTTAATTGCCACAAAGAAGTTTTATTTTACTAGCGAGGGGTTCAGAATGTGTAATCACATTTATGCCATGATATTTATAATGAAAATCTAACCAGTAGCAAAGTGGTTATCCTTCAAAATGATATACTAAATTTGAATATTTTTACTATATATAATTTTTTTAAATTATTTTTTTCAGTTACAGTTGACATTCAGTATTTTATATTAGTTTCAGATGTACAGCATAGTGGTTAGACATTTATGTACTTCATGCAGTGATTTCCCCAATTAGTCTAGTACACCCCACACTATACATAGTTGTTGCAACACTAGTGACTGTATTATTTCTGGGCTCTCATTCTGTTCCATTCATCTCTGTGTTTGTTTCTATGCCAGTACCATGCCGTTTTGATTATTATGGCCTTGTAGTATATTTTGATATCAGATAGCGTGATACCTCCAGCTTTGTTCTTCTTTCTTAGGGTTGCTGGGGCCATTTGGAGTCTTTTGTGGTTCCATACAAATTTTAAGATTATTTGTTCTAGTTCTGTGAAAAATGCCATTGGTATTTTGATAGGGATTTTATTGAATGTATAGATTGCTTTGGGTAGTATGGACATTTTGAGGATATTAATCTTCCTATCAATGAGCATGGTATATGCTTCCATTTATTTGTATCTTCAGTTTCTTTCTTCAGTGTCTTATAGTTTTCTGAGTACAGGTCTTTTACCTCCTTGGTTAAATTTATTCCTAGGTGTATTGTTTTTTCTGATGTAATTGTAAATGAGATTGTTTTACTAATTTCTCTTTCTGACAGTTCATTATTGGTGTATAAAAATGCAACTGATTTCTGCATATCAATTTTGTATCCTCCTACTTTACTGAATTCATTTATCAGTTCTAATAGTTTTTTGGTGAACTCTTTTGGGTTCTCTATATGTAGTATCATGTCATTTGTAAATAATGACAGTTTTACTTCTTCCTTTCCAATTGGGATGCCTTTTACTTCTTTTCCTTGTCTGACTGCTGTGGCTAGGACTTCCAGTAGGATTGTATGTTGAATAAAAGTGGTGAAAGTAGACATCCTTGTCTTGTTCCTGAACTTAAGGAGAACGCTTTTAGATTTACCCTGCTGAGTATGAGGTTAGCTGTGGGTTTGTCTTGTGTGGCCTTTATTGTGTTGAGGTATGTTTCCTCTATTCTCACTTTGCTGAGTTTTTATCATAAATAGATGCTAGATTTTGTCAGATGTTTTCCTTCTTCTATTGATATGATCATAAGATTTTTATCTTTCATTTTGTTTATGTGGTGTATGATGTTAATTGATTTGCAAATATTGAACCAACCTTGCATACCAGGAATAAGTCCCACTTGGTCATGGTGTATGATCTTTTTAATGTATTGCTGAATTCAGTTTGCTAATATTTGTTTAGGATTTTTGCATCTATGTTCATCAGGGATTTTGGCTTATCATTTTCGTTTTTTTTGTAATGTCTTTGTCTGGGTTTGGAATCAGGGTAATGATGACCTCTTAAAAAATCAGCTCCGGAGCCTTCCCTTCTCTTGAACCTTTTGGAATAATTTGAGAAGGATGGATGTTAATTATTCTTTGAATGTTTGGTAAAATTCACCTGTTATATAATTTTAATCAGTCGCTAAGGACTCTACACAGCCCAACTCTTAGGGATTTTGGATGTTTAGACCGATATAGAATAAAACTGATATTTTCTGAGTATTTATTACA
The DNA here is from genome assembly GCF_964194185.1 of Rhinolophus hipposideros. Taxonomy (NCBI): domain Eukaryota; kingdom Metazoa; phylum Chordata; class Mammalia; order Chiroptera; family Rhinolophidae; genus Rhinolophus; species Rhinolophus hipposideros. The sequence continues at coordinate 5,017,932 of NC_138050.1, forward strand.
TAGATTCAAGACATACTCGATCTCTTTTTTTACCTCATTAGGACACTGAAAATGAATTAGATATTTTTATGTTTGTTATTTGTTGGAGCTCTTATACCATAAAACAGTGAGTGATTTCATCTCAGATTCTTTTTCGTGAGTGAACGGTGTTAATAAATAAATAAGTTTTCCTGCTGATAGAATTGAACTGGTTCTCCCCCCTTATCAAAAGCCACCTAATGGATACATAAAAAATTTGTATTTTAGGTATCATCTTTGTTTCTTCCTCTGTTCTTCATTTTTGTTCAGCTGACCTTGGTTTTCGTTTTAGAGAATAAAAGTAGGGGCCAAAGTCTGTCCCTCACTCTGCTAGTAGCTTTTAGGGCAACTTTTAGAACTGGGTGAGGCACTTTTCATTTTCACCTTAATTTCATACAACACAAGAGCAGAATGCTTTGGTGGAGGTCTGTTGGGTGCTTCCCTGCTGGGCACCGTTCAGAGTGATTAGACAGTCATTCCTGAAACAGCTGCATGAGGGTAGATAACTGAGATAGAGAGAACTTAAGTACCTTGCTCGAGGTCATAGAATAAGAAGTGGAGCTTGGAGTGGAATTTGTGAAGTCACAGGTCTTTTTTCCTCTTCTTCTTCTTTTTTTTTTTTTTAAGGATTTTTCATATTATGTAGCAACCCTCCCAAACTAGATTAAAAATCTGGATTGGATTTGAAAAGAGTCCCAGAACAATTAAGGAAATGTTGATTTTAAAATGTGATTCTTAAGCAAAGAACAAAAAAAATCAGGCAGCATTTGTTGAATGTCACATCAATTTTTCTGGAGATCATAAATTGTTTTTCCATTAAAAAGTTCCAAATAATTTTCTAAATCTTAGCTATTTTTTTCATAGACATGTAAGTACTCAGAATGTCACTGGAAAGTAAGCCCTTTATTGTAAAAACAAAACAGAACTTTACAGTTGTTTGAAGATAAAAGATATTTTTTGAGTCACTTTGGAAACAAAGGACTGCAATTTTTTAAAAAAAACTTACGGAAACTTCATTAGAATTTGAAAGATGTACTTGGTTCAGTTATGATTATTATAACTACTCAAATACTCATTAGAATACTAGACTCCCTAAAAATCTCTGAGGGCTGTGATACGGTTTGAGGCAATTCAGGTGAAAGTGACAGATACCCACTGCCATTGAAAGCTAATTTGAAAATGAATATTGGAAGAGTCCTCAGAGATATTTGTAGTCCCCAGTGTTGTTGGTTTTTAAAAATCAGTTTTGTGTGTGCTGCAGCCAGCTTTAAAAAAAAATTTAAAAATGAGGTAGAATACACCAGAAAATTCAGAGTGCGTTGCCCGTAATAAGGACAGTATTATTTTGAGAAAAAAATTAGTTATGTGAATATATAAGAATGCAGCTACATAATTATCTGCTTGTATGTACTAGCTCATGATATAAAATAAATGTATTACTTTGTGTCATGGTCCAACGTCTGAAAGTTGCTGCTGTACTCCATCCACTTAATTTTGTAGATGAAAAAAAGGTGAGGGCAGGAAATTACAGATCTTGTCCAAGATCCTTGGTATTTTGGATTTTTAGCTTGGTGTTGTGAACTGTGTGATGGAGCAACAAATGGTACTGCTTCCTGGACCCTGGACCAGGCCCTTACTGAAGCTTTTTACGTATATTGGCTCATTTAATTCCCATACATTTCTGTGACTCAGCATTGTTTTCCCTGTCTTACGTATGGAGAAATCATAACGGTACCGGTCAAAATGGAAGTAGGTGATGGAAACTGGATTTAAACTCTAACTCTGATACCAGAGCTTTTAATCATTAAGTGATACAGCCTCTTCTTTAAAAAGACTTGTATCTTATTTTAATGTATCACAAATACTTACTTCTGATATGAGTACCAGTTTACTTTCTGAGAGTGATTAAATTTTTCCTTCTTGTTTTAAACTGGTGGCAGGCTTCCACGTAAGGCCCAGCCTTAAAAATACTGGTTTTCAATAAGTAAGAATCACTTTGTATAGTGATGTTTTTCTGTCCTTCCAGCTTTCCTCTCTGATGTCCCCAGAGTTGTCATGGGCCAGTGACCCCACTTACTTAAACACACGTCTTTTAATAAGTGAATACTTTGTGTAAGTCACACTTCCAGGTTGTCTGAATACAAACTTTAAAAAAGTGTGACTCCTGACCTCAAGTTAATTGTTTTCTTATTGATGAGAGGGAGTCAGATGAATAAATTAACTTTTACAGCTATATTTTTCAGTCTTACTTGAATGTATCTGAGAAAATTGGATATATTATTATTTTACAAGGCTAGAGTCAGTATAGAAATGTACGTAGAAATAACTAATCGTATTTTTTATTTAGAAAGGATAGTCTAAATATAAATTATTAGGTAGCAGAAGAAATGTTTTTGTATTATTACCAAAAATAAATTTAATCCAATCAACTCTGATTCTCAAGTATTTTTAAGACTATGGCTTTATGATTAATCAACTCTTAGTGAAATGAGCAGTGCGTCCATTCTGATCTTACGATTAAAACTGTATATGCTTTTAAATATAATTCAGACTTAAGTATGGTAAGTTATATTATTAAACTGACAGGACTTCATTTCACTGAATTGCATACGACAAATGGCCATTTTTGAAAACTTTCTTCTCATGATGGAGTAGGTCTAGGAATGTCTGAAATGGAGGTACGTTGTAAACTGGATTGGAATATTTTTCTCAGAGCTGTTGACTGATGATTATATACATGAACAGTGACCTCAAAAAAGTTTTTTTAAAAAAAAAAGTTTTTTTATTGAAGGAAAGTGCACAAATTATAAGGGTACTACTTGAGGAATGATCATCTAACCATCTGTGGACTGGTCAATGTTTAATAACGGTTTTTCCAGGGTAAAAGTGTGTGTGTGTCTGCAAACACACATACGCAATCGCACACACAGTTATTCTAAATCTGACTGGTACGAAGGATGTGTAGCACCTAACTTACAAACACTACAATGTCCAGGACCCTCGGTTGTAAAGGTTCGAGTCCACGGGCTGTCAAACAGTGCTTCTAATGGGGCTGCAGTGCACAGATGAACATGGATGGAGCTCTGACATGAGTGGTGGTTGGGATTTTATTTTCCTTAATGAGAAAGATGAAAGTAACACCAGAAACATGTTGGAGCTTCACTCATTCACAATGTTGATGAATCAGATAATAATTGTCAAATACTGGAAAACTGTTTCCTTAATTTTTTTGTGCTATATACAATGTAACAATGATGGAAGTGAGACACTTTTACATTTTATCTGCATTATTAACATTTTCCTTATTACTTTCTTGAGTCTAGACAGTTAACAAAACAATAAATCAAGCCCTGATTTGTAGCATTTGCTGATTTCTGCTGTGAGCGATTTCAGGCTGCCCACGTGATGTCACTGGTCTGTCGAGGTGATGGGGGGATAGCCTACTGTTCTGTAGTGTCTCCTCTGTAATGCTACGACAGATGGAAGTAACCTCGTGTATAGGTAGTAGTTAAACAGTGAGAAGTGAGGGCTTCTGAGTATTTAGCACCTTAGTTTTTGATATTCTAAATTTGTGTAATTTACTTTTCATTAATGGCTGTGTTTTGCAGCTGGCTCACAGAACTGAAAATTGAATACTCAGCTCTTGCAAACCAGTAAGAGTCAGCTTCAGCACACCAGTGCATGTAACCCCCGTAGCACCGTGTAATCACATCACTGTCATGCGGGGGTCAGGGACAGAGCACCTAGCTCCTCAGAAACCATGTGCAGGATCCCTCCTGATCCCTGCTACCTTTTGCCCAAAGGTGACCACTTTCCTGATTTCTGATACCATGTATTAGTAATGCCCGGTTTGAAGCCTGTGTACAGTAAGTAATTTTCTTTGGCTGTTTTTGCTCAACATACATTGATGCAATTCCTCTGTGCTGTTGCATACGTCTGAAGTTTATTTTCATTAATATGCAGTGTTATGCCACAGCTATATCTGCTTCACTGTTAATGATATTGGATGGCTTTTCGTTTGGAACTATTATTAGTAATGGTGCTTTGGATAGTTTTATAGTTTTCCTTGGGTATATATGTGTGAGTGTTTCTAGTGAGCATATACCTAGGAGTGGAGTTAGATGGGTCGTGGGATATGCGCATGTTGATAACACCAAATAGTTTTGCCAGGCGATCTTACCTGCAGAGCATGACACTTCTGGGTGTGTCACATTTTCACCAACACTTGATGTTGTCTGTCTCCTGTGGGGGGGTAATCATATCTCATTGTGATTTTACCAGCATATCAACCATTCTTGTGTATTTACCTGATAACTTGGGAGGTCGAAAGTTCTTTCATAGGTTTATTGGTGGTTTATATTACCAGTGGCTTGTTCTTAAGAAATGTCTTGTTCTGTCTTTTGACATTAAATCACTCCGCAAATTCTTTCTCTGGTGGCAGTTAATTTATAGTATTGGTTTTTTATTTTATTTTTTATGTTATTGCAGTAGAGTCTAGTCGTTATTTGCTGTTCTGCCCCTAATTGTTTTACTTATTCATGTGTTATGTACCCTAGTATGAATGTATGCCTCACGAAGGCAGGGAGTTTTGTCTGTTTGGTTCCTAGCTATTCCCCAGTACCTGCCGTGTTTCCCTCAAAATAAGACCTACCCCCAAAATAAGCCCCAGTTAAGATCGTCAGCCAGACGGACACATTTAGTACGATATGACGATGTTCCAGAAGAAGATGACATGACTGTATTTGAATAAATGTAGATTGTTGTACATGAAAAAATAAGCCATCCCCTGACAATACACCCTAATGCATCTTTTGAAGCAAAAATTAATGTGAGACCTGGTCTTATTTTCGGGGAAACATGGTAGAATAATGCCTGCACATAGTAAGTATTCGTAATATTGTTGAAAGAACACTTACGTTGACAAGTATGTGGAATGCTGTGGATTCATTATTATGTCAACGTACATGTATTTTGTGTGAACACTCCATCCAGGGCATAGCCCTGAAATTAGTAAGCACTGTTTTGCATTTATCAACCTGTTTTTCTTTGTAAATTAATAAAGTCTTAGAGTGGGATGCCGCTTAGCGATTCCGTCTGGCTTTCCGTGTGAATGCGTCTCACACTGGGGTAGGAGTAGCTCAAAGTGTGCAAAGTGGTCGGAAGCATTGTTCCAGAGCCAGACTGCCTAGGACCTCTCCGTGTGTCCTTGGACGATTTACGTAACCTCTCTGTGCCTCAGTTTTCTCACTATGGGATGGAAATAGTAAGAGTACTCCCCTCAGTACCGTAAAGATGGTTATGTCCAGTGCCGAGAACAGTGCCTGCCTGGTACAGAGTAAGCCGTACACGAAGTGTCGGCTGTAAGGTAACGGGAAGGTGGGGGAACTAACACAGACACGATGCAGAATCCAGACAAGTTTTTAAAAAAAGAGAAAGGAGATTTCCAAGAAATTTTGCAGGTCCCTTGGGCTATTGAATTCAGGAAACAGATGAGTAACTGGGCAAGTGGGAGGCAGTGGCTTTACCAGAGGTCAGCTGTAATTCGGCTTACACATCCCTGTGACTGTGGGCCAGTCGTTATTACTGATTAGCTGGTAATTCTGATGTTCAGTCGCTCACTGCCTAGAAAGAGAGAACTCCTTTGTTGGACAGAACCCGTTGTAAGAAAATTATTTCTTTTGTTGATACACCTCTTCTGTCGCTTTATATTGATCCTGGTTCTTTGAAGGAAATAGACAAATAGAGGTAAATAGGTCAGTTGGTTGTGTTGTTCCATTAGCCTTTTCTTCTTTAGCTTAAACATCTCTAGTGTCCTTCATCCGCCTGCACGTGACGTGGCTTTACCACCCTGGTCACCTTCTCTGGGTGTAATTCACGTGTCAGTATTTCCCTTGACATTCAGGCCTAAAGCTAGTAACTGGCCACGTTTTGCTTCATCTGCCAATGGGAGAAGGCACACAGTAACATGTAAAAGCTACTCGGATTTTAGACCACGCTGCGCCATTGATTGGCTCTGTAACACGGGGTGAGTCACTAGCTTTAGCGTCATTTTCTCAAATGGAATGATTCCCAATACTGAAAGATCATTAACAAACCATTCTTGATATGGGTAATTTAGATCTTAGTAAAAAGTAATGAGGAAAAAAGTATCAGCCCTCATGCTAAATATCAAAGTCTTGCCAATGTTGACCTTACTGTCACTTAATGTAAAAATCTACGCAAAGGATTCTAAGACCATTTAAGTGACATTGCAGCTAGTATTAATAGTATAAACTGCACAGGTAATAGTGTGTTGGTGAGGTAAGCTTTATTGTCTGAAAAGGAAGTTTCTTTAGGTGTTGTGGCTAATCTAGCTGATTAGCTGTAACCACAGTTACTTATATTCAATATCACTATTCCGGTTATCTGAGTGTTTGTTATGAAGGCTAACTGTCACCCATTTTGTTGATTTCCCAATGTAAGGATATTAATTATGTATTTTCAGTTTTCCTAAATTTTTTTTTTTTTGATTTGAATCTTCTTTGGAGTGCTTCATCTCCACCACTGAGGAATTTTGAGTCATAGGTCCAGGCAGTCAACTGGCTTATTCCCACATGTCCTCTTCTGTGGATGGAGAAGCTTGGCCTTGAGTACGGCAACAGTGTTTATTTCTCTGCTTAGGCTTCTCCCTCCACCCGTCTTTCCACACAGTGGCCAGGAGTCATTTTAAAATGTAAACCAGATCCTGTCATTCCCTGGCTTAACACATTCCAGAACATTCCGCATGTAGTTAGAATAAAATCCAAACCTCTTCCTATGGCCCACAGGGGCCCAGGTGAGCTGCCTTCTGCCCGTCTTTCCACCCTCTTCCTTCTGCTCAATGTCTTTTAGCCACACTGACCTCTCAGTGTTTTCGAGGCATTTCACACAATTATGTGTGTTTAGGGTCTGTTCGCTTGTTACTTGTTTCCCCCACTAGACTAGATGCTCGGTGAGGGCAGACAATGTATTTGATTCACTGATCAAACACCCAGTGCTCAATAAAATGTGCTGGACACAGATGCCCATCTGCTGCTTCTTAAAATCCTACCGTCACTTAGGAAATTGACTGATTTGTTGACCATGTCCCCCATTTATTTTGTAGTACACAGTAGCTGGGGGCTGACGCTTTGGGAGGTCCTTGGCTGTGCCTACTGAAGCAGTCCAGTGGTTGAACTCTCTTTGGCAGCCGAGCACGTTTCATTTAAAGTTCCTCAGAGCTGAGGGAACCTTGGCAGAACCCCACAGAAACTATAACATGTGATTCTTTTTGAAAGCCACCATATTGTTAGATAAGGAATTTGGGGTAAGGAATACTGCTTTAATGGCCTTCATAATTCTATTTAAAAAGGTCCTTTTACCATTGTTGTTACAGTGACTTTATGGTATAGTCCCGGCACCTTTCTAGGAAGAAACTGAACCCTCAGGAGTGCTTACAGCAGCAGGGAAAAAGCTTTGTAAGATGCAGCCCAGACTTCCAGCTTTGGAGGGTGTCACAGGCCGTACACACCTGCTCTGAAGCTTTAAGCTGACTCAACCAGGCATGAGGTGTCAGGTTGTGGGGAGGGCACAGGTTTGGGGAGTCAGAAAGACCTGGGTTAAAGTCTCAGCTCTAACGTTACCAACTTGATTAAGTTACACCAGCCTTTCGGAGTACAGTTCCTTACCTGCAGAAGTAAGAATGATAGCTCCTCTCTGGTAGGCTGTTGTGAGTATTAGATGAGGTAACATATGTGAGACTTCTTGCCATGGAGTAAGTAGGTCCTCAGGAAATGAATTTTCTTTCTTCCTCTGCATTAATACTCTAAATACTCTCTGGTGGTGGGAGGAATCTCCTGCATCCACAAATTCAGACGTATTTTGTAAGGGTCATTTACCTGCAGCTCTCCCCCAAGAATGCAGGTTTGCAGAAGTGTATGTTTAATAAAGTTGGCCAATTCATCTGTTTCTGATGAATTAAATAGGGGAGGATGGCATTTGGGTAATCAGAACACATGATGTTAAAATAATCAAAAATTAATTTTTAAAGGATGAATTGAATATCTTTACAGCTTGATGTTCATTAAAATTTTGTTGTTATCGACCAGTTCTTTTTTTGTCTGTCCCCAGGGAAGGAAAAATATGCAGGATGGTGCAAGTGATGGTGAAATTCCAAAATTTGATGGTGCTGGCTATGACAAGGATTTGGTGGAAGCCCTCGAGAGAGACATCGTCTCCAGGAATCCTAGCATCCATTGGTTAGTGTCCTTTATGTTCCGGAATTAAAGTAGTAGAGAAACAAGTTATAGATTGGCATGGTGTGTCTTCTCTTGTCCTCCGTTAACCTCCTGTTCGTGACTGCAGCCATGATGTGAGTGTGTGGCGGTGACAGGACAGTTGTTCTGTTAGATATAATGACAATACTTTATATGTTAATTTGATGTTGTTAATGGAATAGCATGTCCTGATTAATACCTGTAGTGTTATCTGATCACTGACCAAATTTTATGTGGTAAGAATTAATGTTCTTAATGTAAGAACAATTTCCTAAGTAAGAAACATGACAGGAATTAGTATTGCCTGTCAATCACAGGTGCCCCTGAATAAACATGACACTTTGCTGTTCTTACAAAGGGATGACATCGCAGACCTGGAAGAAGCTAAGAAGTTGCTAAGGGAAGCTGTGGTTCTTCCAATGTGGATGCCTGACTTTTTCAAAGGGATTCGAAGGCCGTGGAAGGTGAGGCTTATTGATATAGGCTTATTGAAAAATGCCACTTGCATCATAATGAAAGATGTGTTTATTAGCACTAACAGCTGCGCCCAGATGCCTGGATTTGAATTTCTGTGGAGCGTGCTGCCTGTGCATGGCCGGATGGGCTTGAAGTGTGGAAGGGGTCTTCCGTCAAGTCACTTTCCTCAGGGTCGCTGAGCTACAGAGGAGTTCTAAGAATTTTCCAGATGTCTGTTTCTGTAAATAAGATGTTAATAAGCAAATTAAATTGTACTAGTATACAGTCTTATAGAATAAGTGACCAGATAAATTCCTTTCTAGAAATTGGCACATTTCTCACTAATTAGTTTGATCACTTCATCTCGACTTGGCATAATTGTCAGACATAATCAGAATGGATGTTTCTCTTTAGCCTGCCCTATCCTTTAGAGCCGGCCCAGGACTAACTCCTCCTGAGTCCAGTGTTTTCATGGTCGCGTATTGAAAAACCCTTCCAACTGCTGCTGCCTGGCCTACCATGGTCTTAGCATAGGCAGTCTTCCTTTCCTCTGACCAGAGGCCGAGATAAAAAGCATGATCTGACTGCCCTTCTGGGTTAGCTGGGAAGCTCTGTTTGCCCCAGGACATCCTCCTGTTTGTTTGCACAAATAGCTGGGGACACCCATGGCATTTCGATTGCCTCTCATGACTTAATAGACTGTTACTGTTACCTAATTTAGGGAATGCATTATATCATACATCCCCCCTTTATTATAACTTCTAAAACAATATTTAAAAGAGAGAATAAGGTCTTAAAATAGGTATTTAAAGGAGTTTAAAATAGCTGGAGTGGTAGGTGTAACCTACCTGTCATGACGAGCCCTGTGAGGTATTAGCAGGAGGGAGATTTGCAAATGTGGAGAGATCACCTTGTCAGCAGTATGGAGGCTGGATTGGCAGTGGGCATAGCTGGAGATAGATGAGGAATCTGATCAGGAGGCTGTTGGATAATCTAGCCAAATGATGAGGACCTGTGCGGAGGCATTTGTTACTTGGCTGCTGACAAGTGGGTGGATTGTGAGGTGGCGGAGAGGTATAAGTGACACCATTATGAGGGAGAGGGAAAAAGTGTGTCTCCCAGGTTCCAGGCTTGGAATGAAGGAGTATGCGGTTACTTTTCTCACCAACTACCCCAAATCAGTCCAAACTTCCCAGGTGAAGGGCAGTTTTCCACAAGACTGCTCTCATTCCATATGCCGGCTGCAAACATGGGGGTCTCATGTTACCGTCACTTCTGACCAGCTGGTATAAATTTGGGCTTCTCACTACCCCCTCAGGTTAGTAATTCTCTAGAATGACTCACAGAACTTAGCAAAGTATTATGCTTAAAATTACAGTTTTATTACAGAAAAAAGGAGGCAATCAGAACTAGCCAAAGGAAGAAATGCATAGGGCGAGGTCTGGGAGGGCGCTGAGAGTGAAGCTGCTGTGGCAATACATAGAGTAGTGCCACCTGGGAAGCTCACCCAGGCTTCAGGGGCCAGTTCTTATTAGTGGTGACTGCATCTTTGCCCCTGCGTCACAATCTGCAGTCCTCCTTCCTGCCCCCACAGGTCCAGTTGGTATCGCTTGGCTCAAATCCCCAACCTTCTAATCACATGGGTGGTTCTTCTAGCAAGCCATCCTGAATCATCTCATTAGCATATATGATGTAGGGGCCCACCACAAGTTACCTCATTAGCATAAAATTTCTGGGCTCAGCAACAAAGACACTCCTGTCACTTGGGAAATTCCAAGGATTTAGAGTCTACTTCCAAGAAAGAGGGGGTGGGGGTTGGAAGGCCAGCCAAATTATTTCTTACATAGGGTACAATGAACCGATACTGGAAATTGAGAAAAGGAGCAGGTTTCAATAGAAACATAATATGTTTAGGTAAATGCTCAGCAGGTAATTGGAAATAGAGGTCTGGAGCTTAGGGTGGAGTTTGAGTTAAAATTGTGAGATATCAGTGGTGGTTGATAATATGCATTTGGATGAAAATGGAAAAGAACCAAAGACTTAACTTAGCCTTGCCTCGGGAATGGAAAGGGCAGGAGAGAGGAAACCGGAACACACTGAAGATAGTCACGATGGAGAAATACAAGGAAAGAGCAGTGTCAGAGCCAACCAAGGAGGAAGGGTCTCAGGAAGAAGGGAATGAACACCAGGCATCTGCAGAGAAAAGGAAAGAAGATGTGAATTAAAACGTGGCCACTGGATTAGAAAGTTAGACATTTTTGGAGAAGTAGTGAAGGCAGAAGCCCGATTGTAGCTCCTGGAGAGGCAATAATAAGCATAAACCATTTCCTTAAGAAGGTTGGCTCTTCTGAGAAGGGAATCCCGGAGAGGTAGGTAGTAACTAGAGGATTGGTAGGGTCATGCAAAGGATGTTTTTAAAAATGGGACAGGTGCAAGTATGTTTATGTACCAATGGGACAGAGGCACTAGAGAAGGTATAGGAAGTAGAGGGGGGAATTGAAGGAGTGTGTCATGAGGAGGTGAGATTACACATACTGCACTGAATGTCGGAGCTTTATCTGCACAGATGCTCATGTTGCACACGAGCTCTTACTGGAGGTGGTCACGTTAATGACATTACAGGAACGGAGAGGGCACTGAAAGGGAGGGGACATGAAAGAGACAAGTATGCACTTTGCTGTAGCTGTAGCCTACACCTTCAGTTGTTTTTACAGTTTTCAAATTACCAATCTCACACACAGTTAAAGGTGCCTCGCAGAGCAAAAAGTTGTTTTGTTGTTTTTTTTATATAAAATTAGTGTTTCAAATCCTAGTGATCCCTGGTGGTTCGTTCTGGATGTCAACATTCTATAGCTAGAAAAGGGTTTGGACAGTTTCTGAATTTAGTTTTTGAAACTTTGACATGCACATAGTTTCCCAAGTTTAAATCCCCTGCTTATTAAACTAAATTAAATGGGTCAGGCTTCCTCTTAAAATCACTAACTATTATGCAAAATATGGTGTTAACTGTGTACCCGAACCCCCATTAAAAGTGGCTAGTGACGTATTTAAGAATCCATTAGTCTTCAAGACTAGAGGATTAGTGTTTTTAAATAATTTTTACTCCTCATTGATCTATTTTTATGGAATACTTTTCTGTTTATGTTTGAAGGTGAGAAGCAACCCAAATTTAGTTATTAGTCTATATTGTCTTTAGTAGCTTTTTAACGTTATTTTATGTAAACTGTTAACTGTCTAGCTGATAAAATGCTAGCTATTTTGATTATGTTTGAATCACCACTAGATTTCAGCTACCTTATTAACTAACAGATGGCTCTTCATTTTTTATTAAAAGCTGTGTGTTATAAGTGTGTTGCAGAAGACAGGTTTGTTGTCTTAATTTCATTTTGTTGACACAGAGTAGTCATTCTTAAGTTGTGCTCACAAAGGACATGTTTATCTTCCGCCAGCTTTAGCAAAATTGCGTAGGTTCTTTCTAAATGTATCAGAAGATTCCTTGCTGTGTAGGCCCTTTTTTAGCCCATCTCTGAGTACCCCTGATGTGTGACATTTTGTAAAATTACTCTTCATTTTTTCTCCCTATAAAATGATAATTCATGCCAAATTCACCCGCATTTTCCTGTGACAATTTATCTTTTGATGGGAAATTTTTCTTAGGCATTAATAGTTGATGAAATGATAAAAAGCATTTAATCTGACGAATGATTCAGTACATGTTTGAAATTCCAGGGTGTGCTGATGGTCGGACCCCCAGGCACCGGGAAGACCATGCTAGCTAAAGCCGTGGCCACTGAGTGTGGCACGACATTCTTCAACGTTTCCTCTTCTACACTGACGTCTAAGTACAGAGGCGAATCTGAGAAGTTAGTCCGTTTGTTGTTTGAAATGGTGAGTGATGATTTATTCAGGTTACAAAGTACCGTTGGTGTCGGCGAATGATACTCCTGTCCTGTGGATCCATTCGGTGTAGTTTTCAATAGTCCTGACCACTGCTAGGTGGGTTTTGTGGAGTTGTCAGCGTGGCTTCGCTGTGTCTTCGTCTTAGAGGCAAGAGCAGGCCCCCTGGCATCCTGCCCAGTGAGGGTAGAAGAGACCTAAGCGTGTGTGGTGTGACTGGTATTTCTGGATCTCTAATGAGCCGGTGGAGCAGAAATCTATTTTAATATATATTTTAAAAAACAGTTAAAAATTGACCATTAAGGTTTGTTCCTTTTCATAAAGGATTTGCAATAGTTACTTAAGAATGATTTATCTTTATTGAAAAAGCTTTGTATTAAGGAAATTTTCAAGCAGGGAAGTGGAACGAGTAGTACTGTGAACCCTCACGTATGTCACCCAAGTTTGCCGACTTACCTTTTATTTTTAGGAATTTCCTCTTTTGATATGAATGATTGATTTAATCTCTGTCAGTACCAGATGGTGGCGTTAAAAAGCAAGAAGAAACTTCTGCTCTTCTTTACCATGATTTTAGAAGGAAGAAATGATATTTTAAAAATTCAGATTATTTTATGACATCATGGAATAACTCCTTTAAAATATTTTCACAAAGGCTAGATTTTATGCCCCCACCACGATCTTCATTGATGAGATCGATTCTATCTGCAGTCGAAGGGGAACCTCTGATGAGCACGAGGCAAGTCGCAGAGTCAAGTCTGAGCTCCTCATTCAGATGGATGGTAATTGATATTTAATTACTGCCTCAAAACGTTCTATTTCCTTTTTGAGTTTTGTGTGGATTCATACTTTGGACATTCTCAGTGAATGGACTAGAAGGTAGCCTGAATTTACTTGTAATCATTTATTTACCTACTTATTTGTTCATTTGTTCATGCACTCAAAAAGCCTTTCTTGTATACCTGTTAGGAGTCATGCACCATTTAAGGTTCTCCAATTACAAAGAAAAGGAGCGCCATGGCCTTCAAGGAATTTACCATTTAGAGCAAAGTTTCTAGGGACGTGGTCCAAGGTCCCGGGGGTCTTTAAAGCTCTTTTGAAAGATCTGCAAGAGCTAAACTATTTTCATAATAATATCAAGACATTAGTTACCTTTTTCACTCTCATTCTCTTACAAGAGTGTTTCAGAGGCTACAAGGCATGTGGCACATACTAGATGGAAAGCAGAAGCAAGTATGAGAATCCAGCTATTCTCCATTGAGTCAGACATTAAAGAGATTTGCAAAAATGTAAAACGAATGCCACTCTTCTGATTTTTATTTTTTGGGTGGGGTTTGGAAGATCATAGTATTTTTCATAAAAACATGTTATTTATTATAACAAATAATGGGCTTATTATTGTCACATTAAAATGAATTAACGTTTTTTAAAATTGTCAGTTTTAATTTTTGATGATAAATATTGAAGATGTACTCCACACACATGAAGCTCTTTGGAGCATAATAATTTTTAAGCATATATAGGGATCCTGAGACCAGAAAGTTTGAGAACCACTGATCTAGGTGGGAAGCAGGCAACTTTACAGACAATAGTAACACGTTATCATTTCTGTGATAGAACTAAACTCTGGGTGTAGTGAAAACACCTCAGGAGAGGGACAACCTAGACTGAGGGAGTCCTGGAATGGAATAGGCGACTTGGGCTTTGAAGCCTTAGTAGAAGTTATTCAGACAAAGAAGAAAAGGCATCGGGGAGCCATTGAAGGAACAGAGTGATGGGCCTAGAGCTGCTTCTTGGATACATGTTACCCTGGTCGTTGTAAACACGAGGCCATTTAAGCAAACTATGAGAAAACATAACGTGTTAGATATCCAGAGTGTGCCGTTTTAAAACAGCTACGGCTATCTATCAACCATGGGTACTTACTGAATACTTACAATGGGGGTTTGTTTATTCAGTGCCAGGTACTGTAAGATACATAGAAGAATGGACTACAGTCCCTTCCCTCAAAGTTGCCATTTTTAACTTCTGCTGAAGTATGAGAGAAAGGAGTGACTATGTTATATTTGGGGGGATGGATATAGAGAACACATTACATGTTTTAAAAATATCACTGAATACGAATTTAGTCAGCTGAATTTCATTTAGGGGTACTTGTGACTGTTGGTGATTATTAGTTGGACAGCTTGATCCTTTGTGATAATGATTCAAATAGTAGTTTAGTAATACCGTGTTTCCCCGAAAATAAGACCTAGCCAGACCATCAGCTCTCATGCATCTTTTGGAGCAAAAATTAATATAAGACCCAGTCTTATTTTAATATAAGACCCGGTATAATATAATATAATATAATATAATATAATATAATATAATATAATTAATATAATATAATTAATATAATATAATAAATATATAATACTGGGTCTTCTATAATATAATATAATATGACCGGGTATAATATAATATAACATAATAAATGTAATAATAATATAATGTAATATAATATAATATATAATACCGGGTCTTATATTAATTTTTGCTCCAAAAGATGCATTAGAGCTGATGGTCCGGCTAGGTCTTATTTTCAGGGAAACACAGTAATTTATTAAGAAAATACCATAATGAATTGGGTTGCATTTAAATTTACTACTTTGTCATACCAGGCTAGAAACTCTGATGAAGTTTGTGAGTTTTTGATATTTTTTTCACTGCATATTCTCCAGAGTTTCCATTGTATAACCTGAAGGTTTTTTATTCTAAAATTTTAGTTCTGAGGGGGTGGCCGGTTAACTCGTTTGGAGTGCGGTGCTCTTAACAACAAGGTTGCCAGTTCAATCCCCACATGGACCACTGTGAGCTGCGCCCTCCACAACTAGATTGAAACAACTACTTCGCTTGGAGCTTCTGGGTCCTGGAAAAACACACTTAAATAAATAAAAGTTTAAAAATAAAATTTTAGTTCTGAAAAAGTAGACTCTATGTACATATATTTGGTTTGGTATAAAAAGAAATGGTATTTTTAGTAGTGACTGATTATTAGGTTCATTATTAAATTTCTTGTTTTTTTTTTATGAGTCACGTAGAAGTTTGAAGGACAAAGCTACTACAGTATAACTGCCTTTCAAAATTATGATTGCATGCTAGTATAGTAAGTGAATGTGAACCCTCTTCTGTTCTCTCTTCTTAAGAAATCAAATAAATTAGACTAAAATTAAAAATTGGGCGGTCGGAGGTGAACTTCACGATTTAGAAAAATTAGAGAGGAATAAAACAGTATCATCTCGCATGTCTTTTCAAAGGAAATACACATTTATTTTTTACAGAAAAATACTGTTTTTCTTATGGATTGGAATCCTGCAATAGATTATGTGACTTCTTCTACCTCCTTGTTTATGCTTAGCTGTTGATGTGTGTGGTTCTGCCACCATACAGAGGTCAGAAGGACTGTATTATTCACATCACTGAGCGTGCCACCAAGCCTGTGACCGATCTTAGAAATGTTAGTTGAATGATAGAGTCAAGCTCTGTAAGAAAAACTCTCTTTTTCCCCCTTACCGTGTAGGAGTTGGAGGAGCTTTAGAGAATGACGATCCTTCCAAAATGGTTATGGTATTGGCTGCTACTAATTTCCCATGGGACATTGATGAAGCCTTGCGAAGGAGACTAGAAAAACGGATCTATATACCTCTCCCAACAGGTACGATGCGTTCCTTTTACTATATTTTGATCTTTCTTTTGCTTCCTGTTACCTTTTTAAAAAATTTCTCTAAGTCTTTATTCCATTGGCATTCTGCTTAAAGAAGTTTCTAGCATCACAAAACCTACTTGTAGATGGAATAGAGGCCACAGCACTCTGTTGGGGTTCCTTACGTTCCAGAGCAGTTCTTACATTCGGGGCCATATTCTTGTTTCTAAATCTGGTAGGACATCTACGTTTTTACTTATGAACTTGGAGAGTCTTCATTACACCTCAAGTGATTAAAAATAAAGTTCTCTTGAGATCTTTTAAAAAATTTGCTGCTTTGAAAAGTAAATTTCATCCTATTGATGAATATGGAAATTTTCATAAGTGAATTTTTTCTTTTTATATTGAGATAAAATTTACATAATAAAATGTACAAATCTTAAGTGTATAATCTGATGAGTTTTGACAGATGAGTATTCCTGTTTCATCAATACCCTACTAGAGGTGTAGGACATCTCTGTCACCCCAGAAAGTTTCTGTGTACCTCTTACCGGTTAATTCAAACCTCCTTTACTTTCCTGATTTTTATTACCATAGATTTGTTTTATCTATTATTAGACTTCACATAAATGGAATCATGACATATGTATTTGTTTGTCTGACTACTTTCACTGAGCGTTATGTTTTCGAGATTCATCCATGTGACTATATGTATCAGTAGTTTATTTGTGATGTGATTATATTACAGTTTGTTTATTCTCATTCTGATGGACATTTGAGTTACTTCTAAGTTTTGGCTATTATGAATGAAGCTATAAATATTCTTGTACAAATCTTAGGTATGAATATTTTCAGTTCTTTTGGGTAATATAGATAAGAAAATAATAGGTGGGTTATAGGGTAGGTATGTTTATAATACCCAAACTGTTTTCCCAAGTGGTTGTACCATTTTATACTTTCACCATCAGTGAATGAGAATCCCAGTACTTCCGTATCCTTATCAACATTTGGTATTGTCAATATTTAATTTTAGCTGTTCTAGTAAGTGTGAAATGTTCTTATTGTGGTTTTAATTTGCATTTCTCTGGTGACTAATGATGTGCACGTTTTTTCATGTGCCTGTGGTCTTTGGTATATTTTTTGTGCAGTATCTTTTTAAGTCTTTTGCTCAGTTTTAATTGGTTTATTTGTTTTATTAATGCTATGTAATTCTTTACCAAATACATACATTGTGAATATTTTCTTCCAGTTTGTGGTTTCCGTTGCCGTTTTCTTTATGTTGTCTTTTGATAAGCAGAAGTTTTGATTTTGATGAAGTCCTCTTGTCAGATATTTCTGTTATGGGTAGTGCTTTGTGTGTCTTAAGACGTCTTTGCTTATCCCAACAGGGCAAAGTTTATCTCCTGTATTTTCTTTTAGAAACTATAGTTAGATCTGTGATCCATCTTGAATTCATTTTGTGTATGTGTTAGTTAGGGATTGAGTTGCATTTTTTTCCCTATACATACCGAGTTGTTCTAGCACCACTTGTTAAGAATTTTCTTTTTCCACTGAATTACTTTGGTATTTGTACTGAAAATTATTTTGCTATGTATGTGTGGGTCTATTTCTGAATTCTCTATTCTTTCCATTGATTTTAAAAAAATTGATACCGAGCTATATAGTCAGGTTATCTATTTTTTCTTGAGTAAGCTTTGGTAGCTTGTATCTTTCAAAGAATTTGTTCATTTCCTCTAATTTATCAAATTTATTGGGATTTGACCTAATACGAATGTGAAAACTGACTTAATAGCTTATGTGAAGATGTTGTGTGAAGTCAGTAGGGAAGGCAGTCAGGAAGAGAAGACGAAGTGATGGATACAAGGGCAAACTAGTGTGTGGGGATGAGCTGGAACCCTTGAAGATGGACGGGAATCCATGTCTGGCTCTTACTGCCTCTAAGACTTCCGACTTTGATAACTGAGGTGCTTTGTAGAAGAATCTGGCACTGTTTGGAACAGTCTCAGGAGTCAACAAAGCTGAAGGAGGAAATCTGACAGGAGCCGGAAACAATTGGAGGTCCAGGTACTTCTCACACTAACAGTGAAAGCCAGCAGATAAGTGACAATATGTATGAGCTGCAAAGGCACCGCATACCCTGAACCATCTTTCTGAGTTGATTCATTTCTGCCTTTCAGATCTTACCCTTAATGACTCGTGGTCCACACTAACCCAGAGCTGTGCAGTAAAGAGAATTCTGGGAAACGAAATTCCAGCTTTGCTGAAGTTGACATAATACAAATCCACACACCTTGTTTTCCTTTTATTGTCTCTAGGATCTATAGTGATGGCTCAATTTTCATTTCTGAAATTGGTAATTTGTGTTTTATCTCTATTGTTCTTAATCATTCTTATTAGAGATTTATCATTATTCTTTTGAAAGAACCAGTTTTTTTGCTCTATTAATTTTCTGTTTCCTACTTTATTGAATTTTTTCTCTTATTTTAATTACTTCTCCCTAATATTTCGAGTGTACTAGTCTCTTCTTTCTGTGGGTGGTTTTAAGGGATAGAACGTGGCAGAAGTGCTGAGGCTAGATCACAAAAAGGGTGGTTTCTTCTTGGCTCGCCGTCTCCCGGGTCATCTGCTGCTGGGAAGCCGAGCCCTCCTGGGAAGGAACGGAGGCTCTCACCAGCAGCTAGCACCGGCTTGCCTGTCACGTGGGCCAGCTGCCCCACATGATGTGTGTTAGTGATTGGCTCATGTGATTACAGACTGGCAGGTCTAAGATGTGCAGGATGGGCCTGAGTGCGGAGACCCAGGGAAGAGCTGATGCCGCATTTCCTGTCCAGAGGCCTTCTGCTGGAGGAGTCCCTCTTGCTGGAGGAGTCCCTCTTCTCGGAGGAGGCCTGTCTTTTGTTTGTTCAGGCCTTCAGCTGATTGGACGAGGCCCACCCGCACAATGGAGAATTATCTGCGTTACTCAGAATCCACTGATTTAAATATTAATCTTATCCAAAAACACCCTCACAGAAACATCTAGAGTAGTGTTTGACCAACTATCTGGGTTCTGTGGCTTCGCCAAGTTGACACATGAAATTAACCGTCAAATACCTCATGCTAGAACTTTCTATTTCTAGCTAAGCTGTTCCCAAATTCCTGATGCACAGAAACTGTAAGGATAATAAATTGTTTTAAACCACTAAATTTTAGTATAATTTTCTATTCAGAAATAGGTAATTAATATACTATATAGTTTTTGTCAGCTAACTCTAACATCTGGAACATCTGTTTCTTTTGTTGGCTAGTTTTAAATTTTCTTGATTATGGGTCATATTTTTCTGTGGTTTTTTTTTTTTACACGTCCAGTAATTTTTATTATATCCTTTAAATTGTAGGAGTCTAGATTATGTTGTTTTCCTTTAAGGGGTGTTGAATTTTGTTCTGGCAGACACTCAAATTATTGGCAGAATTTAAGAAAAAAACAGTTTACAATTCTTTGCTGTTTGTTGGCTAATGCATGAAAACAGTTGCCTCTTGTATTTTGTTTATAGTTGTTTACCATAGAAGGACAAGTCTGGTACCAGGGTTTTTTTTGGTTGTTTTGTTTGTTTGTTTGTTTGTTTTGTGATGGCCAAGACTGGAAACCTCACCTGTGATTTTTGAAACTTAATTTTTGTAACAATAGTCCTTACTCACTTTGTGACTAGCTCTCAAGGCTGTATAATATAATTAACTGGTAGAGTTCTAGCTCACAGATTCCATTCTTGTACTGTCTTTCCTGGCTGCTACTATGTATTCTATTAATTCTAATAATCTCATTACTTAAAAAGAAAAATTTTCATAAAATAGTGCTTAATTCACTGCTTGAGCTTATGAAGTAATAAGTGTATTGAAAGCAATAATGGACATGATTTGATTTAGAACCTGTCAGCTGTCCTGGAATGACACACCTCCCAGAAGTAGCTCCTAGTGCCTATCACTCTTAGATTAGTCACATGAAGGTTTGAAATTTGAGTGGTTTGTTAATACTTCTGATTTAATAAGTTTCTTCCCTTTTTCTTTTTTCCCCTTTTTTCTCTTCTTCCTTAATTTCTAAACAAAATATGTATATGATATCTAGACATAGGTTTAAAAAATGAATTTTAAACTTTTCAACCATACACATACAATGATTATAAATAAAAAATTAATACTGATGGGGGAAAATAGAAGTTTCACTACTTAAACTGACATCATTTAAACTGTTGTACTTTGGTCTTTAATTCATTATAATAGGGAGAAAACATGTAATTGGATGATAGCAGTTTTATGAACTGCTGAGGAAAGCTTAGGTATTGGGGGAAAGATATACTTTATGGGGCAAAGGTAGAGATTTAGCTTCCTTTGAAATACTGGAGAAGAAAATAGATTTGGCTGACTAAAGGGCCTTCCTCTAAACCTGTTTTCCCTTAAGTGAGGAGGTTATGTCCGTTACAGATAATCACTTCTGGGCGTATACACCTCGGGCTGGAGGACTTGAAAAACTGCTTTCTCCTGAGGGGCTCCAACTCCACTTTCTGACTTTTTCTTCCATCTGTATTAATGAACACAGCAGGTGTTTATTTAGCTTTTTGCTCTCTGAAAGACATTTATTAGGTACTGTGGGATTACACAAATAATGTACAATGTGTTTGGAAGGTGGGCATACACTTACCCTAGATGCAGTGAAAACAGTGTAACATGTGATTCTAGAATTTTCTCCATAGCACTTTTGGTGTGGGGAATGAGGAATAATAAATTCTGACTCAGGTGCTTAGGGGAGATTTCATGGAGCAAGTTGCATTGTCATTGAATTTCCATTGAGAAAGACAGAAACAAAGGCATAGTTGCTTGAAAATGAATAAACAGATAGCCGTTGCGACTAGAGCATCTGGTAGGATAGAAGGGTCTAGAAGAGACAGACTCACAAAATTTGGAAAGGCAAGAGACCTGAGAGAATGATTTGGAAATCTAGGGTAAAATTAATGGAAGGAAAAGTAGATTATATTTAAAAAATTGAGGGACATTTTATGAACAAAAGCAACCATGAAAATAAATTTATAGTTGGAAAAAGCATGAAGTATAAGAATGAGAATAGATAAAACAAGGAAAGCCATCCCAAAAAGGCATATTGTAAGTTATATAACCTACGTAAATATGCAGATTTCTTTGAGATTGACAGGCAGTTAGAACTGATGGCAAGAAACATTAGTGTGTCACTTACTCTTGCTGTTTAACACATAACTCCAAGCCGTCTGGTTTTGCTCATGGACCCTGTGGGTCAGGGACTCGAGTGGGCACCCCTGTAGGGGTGGTTTATGTCTGCTTCCTGAGGTCTGGGTCACGATGGGAAGATTCAGGGGCTGAGGGTGACTCCACCACTGCAGCCTGGGGCCACATGGAGTGTCATCACTCACGTGACTGATGTTGGTGGCCTGGGGCACGTCCATGAAAGCTGTGGCCATTCCATGGCAGGTTTCAGACATGGGAGCTCGGGGCTCCACGTGTATTGTTCCACTGAACATGTAGGGTACGTTGCTTTTTGTGACCTCGCCTTGGAGGTCATATCGTGTCATTTCTGCTGTGCTCTAGGTGGAAGCAATTACAAGCCCAGCTGCTTTCTGGAGGAGGGGAATCGGACACCTTAGGGTGGGAGGGGTCAAGGCTGCATTGTAGCAGCAGGTGTGGGGTAGAAAAGAGCCATACAGCCATCACGACGAATACAATCTGCCAGTCAACAAAAGGCAAGAATCAGGTGGCAGGACAGGAGCCGGGCTTTCACTAAATGTCTTCCTACTGTGTGCACCCACCTGGCTGCAGCCCCCTGGTCAGCTGATGAGCTCCTTCCTCTGGCCCTTTCGCCTAATTCTGGTTTGCTTTTAGACCAACCCCTGGACCATCGAGGCCTCTGAGCGTCTCCTAGACTGGGAGTGACTCATTTCCTGTCACACCGGGGTCAGGGCACTTTGTTTTCTTATTACAAGTTCACACCTTCTCTCCTGTTGGTGTCCTATGCTGTCTGCAGTACGCCGCTATGCTTTTCTGCTTACCTTTTTTTCACTCTGCTATACACATGCTTCCTCCTACTTCCATGTAATTGTGTGTGATGCTTCCATTTCCCAGATTGCTCCTTGTCTTCCCTTCCATTGACATTTTATTGATTTTCCAAAGTCAACATTAAAGCATTTGATTCTGTGACGTCTTTGCCCTGGCCTGTCTCGCTGGGTGGATTCCACCTCCCTGGGTGTTTCATCTGTTTTCCGGCTCCCTGATGTTCCTTCCTAGAAGGGATCTGGGATTCCCATGTGTCCCTCTAATCCTGTTTGTTGACTGACTGACAAACATTTGCTGAGTGCTGACTGGCCCAGACTTTACATGTACGAGGTATGACAATTAAGTTCGTGAACTTGCCACTGTGCACTGACATTGGCAGCCCTGTACAAACAGCTCGGGAAGGTTTCATAACCTTGTATATCAGTGTCTCACAGCTGTGTTCGTGTCTACATGTGGCGGTGTCTTGCTGAGTGGCGTTCATTATTGTTGTTGAGTGTTGTTGAGTGTTTTTGAGTGTTGTCACGAGAATGTGTGAGCCTGAATTAGAGCAACGAACAAACATTCAGTTTCTTGTTAAACTTGGGAAGAGTGGAAGTGAAATCAGGGACATGTTAGTCCAACTTTATGGGGATAATGCCATGAAGAAAACGGAAGTGTACGAATGGATTAAACATTTCTCTGAGGGGAGAGAACGTGTCACTGATGAAGAGAGGTCAGAGTAGTCAGTAACAAGCAGAACTGACGAAAACATTGCAAAAATTAGTTGAATTGTGCATCAAAATCATTGGCTGACTCTGAGAAGCAGAGCAGAGCAAGTAAACGTCGATAGAGAAAGTTAGGAAAATCTTAACTGAAAATCTTGGCCTGAGAAAGGTGTGTGCAGAAATGGTCCTGAAGGAGCTCATCGATGAACAAAAGCAAAGGAGAGTCGAAGTTTGTCAAGACCTTTTGGAGAAACAAGATGATGTTTTGGGCCGTGTTACCACTGGTGATGAAACATGGGTGTACCAATATGACCCTGAAACAAAGCGTAAAGTGCACAATGGAAGTCAGCCAATTTTCCACGACCAAAAAAGCTCTGTCAATCAAAGTCAAGATGTTGCTTACCTTTTTTGATATCAGAGGGATTATTCATGATGAATTTGTACCCACTGGACAAACAGTTAGCCAAGTTTACTATTTGGAAGTGCTGAAAAGGCTGCATGAAAAAGTTAGACGACCTGAACTTTTCACCAACAATTTATGACTCTTGCATCACGACAATGCACCAGCTCACACGGCACTGTCTGTGAGGGAGTTTTTAGCCAGTAAACAAATAACTGTATTGGAACACCCTCCCTACTCACCTGGTCTGGTCCCCAATGACTTCTTTCTTTACCCGAAAATAAAGGAAATATTGAAAGGAAGACATTTTGATGACATTCAGGACATCAAGGGTAATATGACGACAGCTCTGATGGCTATTCCAGGAAAAGAGTTTCAAAATTGCTTTGAAGGGTGGACTAGGCGCTGGCGTTGGTGCATAGCTTCCCAAGGGGAGGACTTGGAAGATGACCGTAGTGATATTCAGCAGTGAGATCTGTAGGCCTTTTCTAGGATGAGCTTGGGAATGTGACTGAGATCGCGTATGACCTCAGTTAATCCTCACAACCGTCTTATGTACTTATCTTCATTTTACTTATGAGGAAACTGAGGCTAAGAGGTTAAGTGTCCTGCCCAGGGCAACAGGACAGCGATGTGAGTGCCCATCATGACCCACTGAGCTGGATGCCTTGTGCACTCCAGGAGAACTGTATTCACGAGAAGTTTCGATCCTTTTAACAATATTTGTATTCAGAATGTGTGTGACTTGGTTGTAAAGTATTGGCAGTACTTCATACTGTTATTAACACATTAACCCCTCATAAATCCTTTCATAAAGTTATTACTTATTATTAATTCATTTTTATAGAGTTGATAATCTACTTAGAGTTTTCTAACAAATCACTGGTAAACCAGTGTTAGAAGTTAATGTCCCCCAAATCATGGTTACTGGGGCAAAGGAGGATGGTAAGCTTCAGTACTGCCAGGCTGTCACTTAGGAACAGGCTGTGCCACCAAGTTTATTTAGGTTGGCCGTGTGGAACCTCCTTTCCAAGGGAAAACGCAGCATCTTAAACTTGGTGTTTAAGTCCTCAGAGCTGGCCGCCGTTATGCATTTGCTTTACAAATCCTGCGGTAGTCTAACACTGGGACCAAACGAGCCACGCGGTCCTCCTTCGGTAATGCCCACCTGCTGGGTGTGGGGGCACGTGGGGCTCTTATGTGATACTTGGGGCTCTTCCTGGGGCATCAGGGGCACGGCCACCTTCTGTAGCAGTGGACCTGGGCGCCTCCTCCCCCTCTTTTTTCCCACACCCCTCTTGCTGACCACCTGAGTGGAGGAATCTTTGGGCGCTACCCCTGTGAGCTGAAAGTTTGGCCTTTTCGTAAGGGCTGGCCCAGGATAGGGCGCTCCCAAGATTAAAGGGTTCTGGAGGGAAAGGTTTTCTAGTCACACCGCTCTTTTTGGGGGGCAGTCCCAGATAATGCCTGCTTGCTTCCCTTTCCACAGTGGCAGCTTTATCTTAGTGTGAGTGTAAATGTGTGTGTGTGTGTAATATCACTGAAATACAGAAATATGGATTAAAATACTCAATTTATCCAATAATTGGCAAAGCAAACAACTATGTGACCACCTTCCACGATGAGAAATGGACTGTTGTCCGACCTCACAAGCTCCCCAGGATGTTTCTGTCCTAGCACAGCTGCCTTCCTGCCCCCTGCTGGTAATCACTGTTACTCCTTTTATGGAAATGATTTATAGTTCTCCTTATAATTTTATCACCTAATAATGTATTCCCAAACAGTTTTACCTCCTATTGAACTTTGCATAACTGAAATCACACTAATTGTGTTTATTTGTACTTACTGCTTCTGCTCAGTATATTTTTAAGATTCGTCCATGTTGTGACATTTTGATGCACGTAATTTTTTTGCTATGTGGCATTTTATTGTATTCGTGTGCTAGGGCTGCCATAGCCACGTACCACAGACTGGGGGGCTTAAACAACAGATACTTGTTTCTCACAGTCCTGGAGGCTGGAAGTCCAACATGAAGGTGTCGGCAGGGTTGTTTTCAGTCTGGGCCTCTTCCCTTGGCTTGTAGATGGTCATTTTCTTCCAGTGTCTTCATGCGGTCTCCCCCTATGTGTCTGTCCTAATCTTCTCGTATGAGGACACCAGTCCTATTGGATTAGAGCCCACCCTGGTGACCTCATTCTACCTTCATTAGCTGTGTAAAGGCCCTGTCTCCGTAAGTCACATGCTGAGGTACTGGAGTTAGGACTTCAACATAGGACTTTAGGGTGGGGGATAGTTCATCCCACACCACCTCATTGTGTGGTTACACCACAGCGACCCATCATATTACTTGAATAGCATTTTGATTGTTTCCACTTTTATGCTGTTTTGAACAGTGCTGCTGTGAACATTCTCACACTGTATAATGGTACGAGTGCCTCAGTTTCCCTAGGACAGGACAGAGCATTCCGTCCTAGGAGTGACCTGCTATGATGTGTCACGTAGTGGAACATGTAGATAAATCCAGTTTGTCATTCCAGTTTCCACTCCTGCCAGCACTGTGTGGTGGTGTGGGCTGAACTATCCCCCACCCTAAAGTCCTGTGGTTCCACGTCTCTCCAACACCTGGTGTTGGCAGCCTTTTTAATGTATACCAGTGTCTTGGTGTGCAGTGTTATCTCATTGTGGTTTAATTTGTATTTCCTTTATATTAAAGAATTTGAACATCTTTTCCTTTATTTATTGGCCATTTGGATTTTATGATATATGTGTTCAAGTCTTTTGCCCATTTTTCTATTAGGTGGTCTGGCTTTTCCGTATTGATTTGGAGGAGTTCTTGAAATATTCTGGGTGTAAGTCTTTTTTTACTTATATATGTTGTAAATATCTCCTCAAACTCTGTTGCTTGTATATTTTCACTGTATTTATAGTATCTTGGGATAAATAGGAATTCTAGATTTTAATCTGGTTAGCTTATCAATGTTTTCCTTTATAGTCACTTTTTAAAATATATATCTTAAAAATATTTCTCTGTGGTCGTTAAGATATTTTCCTGTTTTATCTTGTAAAATGCTTACAATTTTGCATCTACCATTTAGATTGGTTATATATGTAGCACCAACTTACGTATGGTGTGAGGTAGGACCCACCTGCATTTTTCCCTGTGGATAGTCCATTCTGGCATCATTTATTGAGAAGACATTCCTTTCCCAATGTCTGAGCCACCGAGTCATGAATCAGGTGTGCAGAGTACATGCTCTGATGTGCTTCTAGACGCCCTCTTCTCTGTTACTGATGCGTTTGTCTGTCGGCAAGGGTATCACACTGGCGTGAGCCTCACTGCTCTGTAACGAGTCGTGAAATCGGACAGAGTAGTCCCGCCCACCCCACCGCTCTTCTCCCAGTGTCTTGGTCATTGGTCGTCCTTGGTTCTTTCCATTCCCGGTATATTAGAATCTGCCTGTCTGGTTCTACAAACAGACCTGTTGGGGTCTGTATTGGAACGTCTTGACTCTGGAAGAGCATTTGAGGGAGAATTGTCAATGTTACAAATGACAAAACAAGCAAAAACCAGACATCGGGGGACTGTTTTAGATTATAGAAGAGTAGGGACATATGATAACTAAATGCAGCATGTGATGGTTTTTAAGAGTTATAAAGGCCTGGGACAAATGGGGACATTTAATCTGAATTGTGTATTAGATGCTCCTAACATACAAGTGTTAAATTTCCAGATAAGTGTGATAATTGTGGATACCTTTGTTGTTAGGAGATAACATGCTGAAGCATTTCAGATGAAATGTTGTGATGCCTACAGCTAACTCTCAATTCAAAAAAGCAGAGGAGGAGAGGAGAGGAGAAGGGAGTGACAATGGCAAAATGCTGACAATTGGTTAACCTAGACGAAAGGCACATAAGTGTTCACTGATGTTTTTTTCACTTGTAGATTAAAATTTTTTCAAAATAAAAGTTGGGGAAAACCAAATTTTATTTCATATCACAGGAAACAGTGGAGAGCCAGATCCAAACTAATGATGTGTTATCTTTGTATACTATATTAAGCAGATTTACCACTAAAACTGATAGTGAAGCAGCAAGCATGATTGGTTATTTTAAAAATTCTGTGGTTTGTTTGTGCTGACTCAATCCACATTTCGATCACACTGGAATAGCAAATGTCTGGGGGCTGGCTCTCCAAGTAAAATATACACTAATAAGCATTTTGTGCCAAGTGCTGATTTCCAGAAAAAGAAAACTGATAGAGTTGTGGAATTCTTTCCGGATATCATACTACAGAGGGGAGCAAATTAATTCATAGGAATTACACTCCATGCAGTCTAGTATTATAAAACTTAGGCTGAATATCTTTTGTTTGTTTTTTACTACAAGCATTTCTAGTGCGGGAATACTGATGTTGTTATTTTTCATAAAGGATCTCAGACCCTTTGTTCTCATAGCAAGAATCCTAACAATCTTTACAGAGAAGTCTTGAGTTTGTTTCGCTCTTTAGTTATTGCAGCCAAGGCGCATGGGAAGTTAAATGACCCCACGAGTCACGTGATGAGTTGGTGGTGCCATTGGGCTTGCAGTTACTGACTTCATTGCATCCATCTCTTTCTTCCCCTGAATGTAAATATGTGATTTCTCCTTAACATGATGTATAAAGAAAAACATCTAACAATAGCAAAAAATCTTCTAACAGCAAAAGGAAGAACAGAGCTTCTGAAGATCAATCTTCGTGAGGTTGAGCTGGATCCTGATATTCAACTGGAAGATATAGCAGAGAAGATTGAGGGCTATTCTGGTGCTGATATAACCAACGTTTGCAGGTATTGTTAATGGTCTGTGACCCTAAACATTAGTTACAGGTTTGTTGGGAGGACTGGTCTGAAAGTCAGTGTAGTCGTTAGCGCTTGGCGTGAAAACAGCTACCCATTTCTTTGACATGATTTCCCATGTGTCTTGTTTTATTCTACATGACTTCACTGGTCATTGTTGATGAGTAATTACCTAACAATATGGTCACCTTTTCATCCTTTGACTTTTAAGAAATCGTTGTGCCTAATTTGGTAACAACTTCAGGTTAATTTAGCCCTAAATTAGAGCGTGGCTGCATTAACATAACATCCCATTTAGTTTTGGTCAGCATGAGATGAACAAGGTTGGTCCGTTTAAGCTGCGAAAGATCCATATATTACAGTTTCCCTTTAATTTTTAGACAATTGACATTGCTCAATGAAGATGATTTTTTTCATTCATTTCTTTTCTACTTATATTTAAATTGACACCAGTGGCCTCTTTAAAACCACAACATGTGTTTCTTATGTTTTCTACCAGTATTTTTCCTGTATGCATCTAAGCTTAGTGGCACACAATATGCTCACAGTAGTTTCTACTACTATAACTATACTAAAATATATAAAACTTGAACTTTTAGTTGGCTTTTTTGTGAGCCCTAATTTTCCAGTTCTTTAAAACCTTCAGAATTATTTTCAGGTGATCAAAAAGGAGCTGAAAATTGGATCTGGAGAAGTCAGATTTTCTCCCTGTAGTTGCCCACAAATACTCCCTGTAGGGAATACCACGTCTACTCTGTGGCTAGATTCACGTTCCAGAGACAGTTTCCTGGCTTTAGCTCTTCCCCTTAGGTTGTGGACAAACCTATGTAAGACTTGAATTATCTTAACATTTAGCCACATGTTCACTTCCAAGTACAGTATTTCAAAATTTTACTTCCATTTCCTAAGCTTCTAGGCTGCCTTTGAGGGGCAAGTGGGGAAAAGAAAATTCAAATCCCTGAGCCCAGCCTGGAGTTCTAGAATTCATTTCTAATGCATTTTATGTTTAAATCCTTTACATGTTGTTTTAACCTTTCCTGACCCCCAGGATGTCTCTGAGTTAGGAAATTGCATGCAGCATCATAAAAACATGTCAGGCAACCTTTTCACCATCTTCCCCTAGCTTGGTTACGGCTGCAGGTGTTTCCAGCGTTTGCAGCAGTGGTTACTTACTGACTTTGGTGCACTTGCAGGGACGCGTCCTTAATGGCCATGAGACGGCGCATCAACGGCCTGAGCCCAGAAGAGATCCGCGCACTTTCCAAAGAGGAGCTTCAGATGCCAGTCACCAAGGGAGACTTTGAGCTGGCGCTGAAGAAAATCGCTAAGTCTGTCTCTGCTGCGGACTTGGAGAAGTATGAAAAGTGGATGGTTGAGTTTGGATCTGCTTGAATTTCTGTCAGCTCTTCCATGTCTGGTATTTTTGTTTATAAAATGTGAAGAAATTCCCCACAATCTTTTTCAAAAACAGGTTTGGAACTTTTCACGGGAGAGAGTTTCACTTAAAGGAAGACCATCTAAGACCACAGAGTATAAATGTCGTTGAAAAATAAGAGAAGCTGACGTAAAGGGCCTGATGGTCCCCGTCCCCGGCTGTGTGCTGGTACCGCACACTTTCATGTATTAATATTGCACCCCCAAACCAGGTGCTGGGGTGGTGGAAGAAAGGCATCAGTGCGCTTTGTGGAAACTTGTTTACGAAAGACTTAGAAGGACCTCCATTTCGCACTTGTATTTGTGGGTTTTGTCCTATTCATTGCTTTGAACGTGAGGGACCTGTTTACAATAACTCAACATCAGAACTGAGTTTGTGTCAAATTCATTATTTGTTGTTAAGAATGATAATTTTGGGGTAAGTAATGAATATGTGAGTTAAACCTCTAGAATTCAGCTATTCCTGTGAGAGCCTACCCTGTAGTTCAAATTTTTGCCCTCTCCCACCACCATTTCTTCTGTTAACTGTTTCATCACGTACTGAGCCCTGTGAGGGAATAGCCTTGTGGTTTTTGAATCATTTTGCCAGGTTGTTTTTCTGGTCTTTCGTACTTTTTACCCATACTGCTCATACTTCGTATTGGAAGGGTAGGAGAATGTTACAATTGCATGAGTTGCACTTCTTCATTTTAGACTTTTTTTAAGTTCGTTTTCACTTTTTCAATATGGTCAAACGCATAAACCCTTTATTTTTTTCAGCTCCAACGTTGTTTGATTTTTGCTGTATTTGACTTTCATATTCCAAATACTTGCGTTTTCTAAACAAGTCCACTCTCTTGTGGCTAACACAAAACAAACAAAACAAATTTGATAGTTTTTCAGACAGTTTGTTTAACAAAATAACAGTATCCATAATGAACGACGTTCATTTGAAAATTTGAAAATTATTCTTTGTCTGGGTTGAGAACTTGTGCACGTGGTAAGATTAGGGTAGAAGTCTGCCATGCTCATTTCGGTTCAGCAGGAATCAGACGATAGAAAGAGGCCAGAAAAAGTAGATGGCACGTAGCTAACCATAAGGACAGTATCCTGTGCTAGTTGTTTAGATTGCGTTGATTCTAGTTTGGTTGGGCAACCTGTGCTTTAATGGTCAAGCTTTTTAAAATTTGTGTTTGATGATATCCCGAATTCTCAACTTCGGAGAGCATCTACTGGTTTAAAACGAAAAATAATGTAACCCTGTAGACACTTTGGGAAAAAAGCCTCATAGTATCTTGCTTAAGAGATTTTTTTCCCTACTAAAAACTATGTAATTTTCAGATAGCTTAAGCCTGACTCTAACCTCCAGTATTCATCGAATGCTCTTTCCTCTGAGGCCTAGATTAGAAGAGTTAAAATCATAAGACATCATGGTTTTATTTTTATTGAATTAATTTACCTTAAAAATTGAATGACAGAAGTTTCCTGTTATTCATTTTAAATAAAAAATAATCCTATTAAGATAGTCTTCCAAAATATTGCCATTCGTGACTTTTGTTTCCTGAAGTCCTTGGGGCAGTCGTTAAAACATTAGAGTTTTGGTTGCTAGAACTTGTTTGTGTACTTTAGCTGATCGGGTAGACCGTTTTGCGAGGTTTTGTGTTACTCGTTTTGGCATGCGTTTCGTTTTTTAAAAATTCTTCCTGGATAATGATATGGTAATTGTGATTTTAAAAAGTCATCAGTTAAGCAGTATTTGGGGACTCAAGCTTTCTGGAAGCTAATCTTTAGCAAGATAAGTGAGCCAGGCGTGCTGTTTTTATTTCCCTTGTTTCTCATTTTGCTCTGTCAGTGGATGGTGAATGCTCTTTAGCCCCTTAAAGCTTCCTGAGGAGACGCCTCAGGTGTCCATCCAACCTTTGCAGTACACATGTATATGCTCTCTTTTTGTAAGACAGTATTGCCTTACCCAGCATGAGAGCATTGTTAGGTTTTGCTGTTCAATTTTATTTTTTCTGTGTTGCATTATCAAATTAGAAAAATCTGGTTCCTCTGATTGATCTAAAAAAAAGCACAAGTATTTTGGGTTCTGCACACATGATGTTAGGACTACGTTTGTACAGTTCTGTCCTGCAGGTAACTAATCAGATAGTTCCTGCATTCAGCAGACTTGCTTCGGTGCCCACTGTGTACAAGACCTCGGGGTGGGGTGGGGGGATGGAGCTCTGTGGCTTACAGAGTTGGACAGGTATGCGGTTCAGACCCAGCACTTTCTACAATCATACTATAGCTTCTGGCTTCAACTAATGAAACGAGTTCAGGTTATAAATGGAGAGACACGGTAATCTGCGTAAGAGGTTTACTCTCTTTAAATCTGTTTTAAAATTAGAACTGATATCTATCTGTTAGAACAATATAACTAGTATAAATCTGGCTATTTTCATGAATCATTTTTGTCATTTCCCGAGCTACATTTTTATTATAAACATGTACACATGTAATTATGGTAGACATGTGAAATGTTACATGTTTTTTGTGAACATTTTGCTCTCATAATTATTTCATTTTTTAAAGGCATTAATATTGATGAAATGTACCAGACAAGTGGCTCTTCAGTGTAGGTTGGAACCTTCTAGAAACCCAAATAGACAGTAGGCGGTGGCATCACAGGCTTTGTCTTGTGGTCAGTAGCAGCGTAGGCGTTCCAGACAGACCACATGCACTTGGGCTCGGACCTCGGCCTCCAGAACACCAGGACAGCCTCGGAGAAGATACGTGGGGTTCAGCTGTATACTTAGGGGCATCATCGGAGCTCCTGAGACTGCAGTTTTTATGATGTAATATTTGACTGTCAGAAAATAGGCTGAGATCACTAATTACTCAAAAAGTGATCAGGCTATTGATCTGGTGAATCTACTATGAACAAACATATGGCTACATCAGGGAAAACGTGGGTGTATAGCCTAAATTTATAATATAATTGTCACTCTTTCACTTTGCTACATGTAGCCTGACTCTACTGAACATGAAATTACTCATAGTCTTTAGGTTTTAAGCAGTTTGAGGAGTTGAAGTCCTTCATAGGAAGTTTCTATTTTCACTGTTGAATCCGTGATGTGAGTCATAAAACTACCCAGCTGACGTGGCTGTGTCTCACTTTCCCCATGTGGCCTGAGGTACCTTGTGTGACAGCAGGTTTGTGTGGGCTCTGGCCCCCGCAGTATTGTCTTGATGATTGAGTCTTTTTTGTGCAGTAATAGACCCCCACTCTGCCTTTGATCTTATTGATGGTAGATCACCTTAGGACATATCCTGGATGATAGGCTTAACACATTAAGGATATCGGCTGGCCTTTTCCAAGAAACGGCCACCTAACTTGTATGAGGAAACTATAGTAATTATTCTTGCAATGTTTTTGGTATCTTTTGTTCCTTAACTGTTTTGATTGTGTAATATTTTTTACATACCACTTACTTTGTGATGCACATAATATTTATGTGGATCTAAGAATCTGTCACAACAGAAAGTAGGAATTAACAGTTGGAGGGAATGTTAGGGGATATAAATATTTAAACCCAAAATGTTTTATTGTCATCTTCACTAATTATTTTCGCAGAAAAAGCTAAAAATTCTGTTATAATGACTGTGTTTACTTATTTATACTTTTCATTAGGTTTTTCATACGTATTTATTTAATTTTTAGGACATTTGCTTTTAATGTTTCTTAATGTGGAAACTATGAGTATTTCAAAAATAAAATCCTTAAGATAATATGTTTTTAAACATTTACAAATTAACAATAATTATTTGAATTTTTATTAAGAGTTTAGGCTTCAGACAACTCTTTAGCTTAAATATTTCTAAATTTCCAGGTGACTCATTAATAAAAACAGAAAAAAATTAAAGCAATGTCATGAAATTTATTCTTTCTCTTTTACCTTTCTCATTTCTCCATTGACCTTATTTTATATTGTGTGTGTAAATAACCTGGACACTGCTTTGTCACCAGCAGTGTATTGGTTTTTGTACATTTGGAAATTTGGCACAACAGATAGGAAATGAAAACAGAGGTTTTCCTCCTATAAACGGGCTCTCATTTGATTTTATGTTCAAAACTATAAAATGCACTTTTGTTTTACAACCTCTGAAATTACTAAATGTTGCCCTTTGGAAAACCTGACTGAATCTTTGCACGTTATTTTCAGAGTCTACCTCGGTTAACCAGGCTTAGTTTTAGGAGGGAAGGAATTGAAACCGTATTTAAATTCAGTTCATCATCTCTGCACGTGTTTAAGTGTTTCCTTCTCTTCTCGCCTTCTCTTCATTAACTTTTTTTAACCCTGGAAGTTTTACTTAAAATATTTGTCTTTCTTCTTCTGGCAAAGCCACGTATTCCAAATCAGCCTTGTGGGAAATGTCCGCATCGTTCTTCCCTCCTTTGTGAAGGACCTGCTCACTGTTCGGATGAGTTTCATCTCCAGGAGCAGTTTCAAACACAGCACACGCCCTCCTGTTCTCCCGTAGCTTCATCAGTACAAGCTAGTGTGACAGCGTTGGCCATCTGGGACCCCGACTGTTTCTGTGTCTACTCTCTGAGAGCCTGAGTACCTCCTGCACACAAATGGGCGTGACACGCGGTCCCCACAGCGGACGGCAGCAGTCGCCGTAGGTGCACGTGGTGTGGACAGTATCCAGCAAGATCACTTCACTCCCGGTTACGATGGTTTGTAAGTGTGTTGTTGAGATTTTTGTTTCAGTGTTTGTCTCCCAGTATTTTGAACTTCATTTAAAGGAGAAGATGTTTCTAAATTGTATTCATTAAATGTGATTTTCCCTACATTTTGTGCTGCTACTTTGCTAGTTTCATGAGCTTAGATGTGTTTGTGCGTAGGTTGTAATTTGGTAATAAATTTCTAGAGTGTTGCTAGTCAGTGTTTTCTTTGTCGTTCATATTTGATCTGCAGTCACTGGTCCACTTGTCATCAGTGAGAGTGACAAACCCCTCACTAGTGAGGAGTGACGTCCCAGAGTGTTAGTTCTTACAGAATCACATCCTATGAACCCGACATTTTGTGTTTGCCATGCACTGATTTCAAGGTCGATGCAGGTAAGATGAGTGGCTTTTCAACTCGTTCTAACTGGTTTAATAAATACACTTGTGTTATTTGTGTGGCACCATTGCAGAAGGAGTGTTCCTTCCATTTGGTGAATTTTCCAGATGACTATGTCTGATTTTATGAATCCCCCAAATTATTTTTTTTGATTTACAGACTTGATTTTTTTTTGAGCTGTTTTAGGTTTACAGAAAAATTAAATAGCAAGGAGAGTTCTCATACTTCCTCCTTCCTATCCCTCCAGTTTCCCCTTTTATTAATATCTTGCTTTGATGTGCTCTATTTGTTATAATTGAGTCCATATTGATACATTATTATTGCTAAAGTTTATAGTTTACTTTAAGGTTTATTCTTTGTTGTACGTTCAGAGGGTTTTGACAAAAGAATAATGTCCTGTAGCCACCATCACAGTGTCACACAGAATAGTTTCCTGCCCTGAAGTCCCCAGTGCTCTGCCTGTTCACTTCCCCCCTCCCCCAGGCCCTGCCCCCTCATCCTTTTACTGTCTCTATAGTCTGCCTTTTCCAGAATGTCAGAGTTGGAATCATATGCCTTTTAAGACAAGCTTCTTTCACTTAGTAATATGCATTTTAGATTCTGTAATGTCTTCCTGTAGCCAGAGAGTTTGTTTCTTTTTATCACAGAATGACATTCCATTTACTTGGATGTGCCCATTAGTTTATTTGTTCACCTATTGAAGGCCATTTTGGTTGCTTCCAAGTTTTAGCGATTGGGAATAAAACTACTGTAAACCTTCATGTGTCGGTTTCTGTGTGGACCTAAGTTTTTCAGCTCATTTGAGTAAAGACCATGGCGCACAGTTGCTGGAATGTATGGTAAGAGTATGTTCGGTTTCTGTGAAACCCCCACACTGTGCCCCAGAGTGGCCTCACCATTTGCGTCCCCACCGGCCACGAGCGAGAGAGTTCCTGCTGCTCCTGTCCTTGCCAGTACTGGTGGTGGCACGGTTCCGATGTTGCCGATGTCCTAGCTGTGCAGCTGTTTGCATTCCCGGTTCTCTAGTGACCCGATGTTGGCATCTTTTCCTAAGCTTATCTATTTTTAATTGCTTTTATTGAAACCTTGCTAAACCGTGTTGCACTTTTGCTCTGACTTTGTAAAATAGAGCATTTGAGCTTAACCTTTTCTTGGCATTCCAGTTACCCTCATGGCTTGCTACCCCTCAGCAGCTAGTGAAGGGGGAGCAGGGCTTTCTGCCTGTCCCTGAATGGTCTTTGAGGTTCGGTGTTGCTTTTATATAGCATTTTTACTCTTCTGTTATCAGGCTGTCAGCTTTGCTTCCTCTTCCAATTTCCTGCCTCCAGTGTTCAGTGAACCTAGTGAGACAGTTTTGAGGCTTGTGAGAATTATGACTAAATTAGGAGTCAACCGTTTGGGGATGAGGAGGGAGAGGGAGGTTTATTGTTGGAGTTTTAGTACGTTGTGTCATTTCTCTAGGTTATCTGTGGCCTTCGTAGCTTTGTCTTTGGTTCCCAGAGGGTTCCAGGTAGACCAAGTCTGAAGCAGATATTAGTGCATAATATGTTGTCATGTGGTTGTATGATGTTTATAGCTGGAAGGCACTTGGCAACAATGTAGTTCTATGGCCCCACCCTTTTCGCTGTGACCATTAATGAAGATTTGGTCTCTCAAAGGTACCAAGGAAAAGAATTGAGGACAGAAGTAGGGAACCTCTGTGGCTGGAGCCTTCCTTGTCCCCACAGCCCTTCCTGCTTCCTCCCGTGCACAGGGCTGTGCTGCTTAGTGCAGGGACGTGGTGGCCGGCTCACAGGACAGAGCCCAGGGAAGGCAGGAAGTGCGAGCCGTGGGGAAGACGCAAGCATTGCCTGGCCAGCGCCAGGCAGACAGGCAGGCGGACCCCAGTCTCACCTGGCTGGCGCCATCAACCCAGCCTCAGACGCTGGAGGCTGTGCCAGCGTGGTCTCCTCCCTCCCAGCGGTCACCGTCAGCTGCACCCGGCCCACCGGGATGCAGGGATTCACCGGGGATTCCTGCGGCTGCTTCTTCACGGGCATTGCTCCGCCGACACCAGAACAGGCGGGAAAGGGCATGAGGGGAGAGGAGCGTGTGTTCAGTGCCTGCTTCCCGTCGCCTTCCTGATCAGGAGTTTTATGGCCACCTCTTCCCTAATTTTACGTTTTCCAAGATCCCCTCAGGACCTTTCAAGATACATGTTCAAGGTCACATTTAGACTTGGGAAGCAGGACTTGCATCTAGTTCTCATCTAGACGATGCTGCAGATATGGTGTAAAGAAAACAAGCCAGACACCAAAGTGTTTATTAAGGACTTTTAAGCCTCTGAGACAGGCGATTTACCCAGGTCAGTGATGGTTCAGAATAAGAAATAGAACATAAATTGACGACATAGGATTGGAACTAACATTCATAAAGTTCACTGTGCGCTAGATACGACTTTTATTGTTTTATGGAATCCATGTGTTAGCTCTAAGGTGTATTTACTATTGCTCTCTCTGCAGAAGAGGAAACTGAGGCTTGCAGATTGATTTTGGCTTCTCGGAGGTGGAAGAAGGAACGGAACCTAGGTCAGTTCAGTTCCAGAGCCTGTCCCTCTGCCACATTCCAAGATTACTTTCAATAATGTCAAGTGCAAGCATACTCAATTCTTGAAATAAATACTATTCACCCATTTTTCCAAGGTGACTAATCACTTTTTTACCTTCCCCGTCCCCTAATGCTTTTTACCAGGAGACTATCAGGCAGCATACTGTTAGGTATCCAGTTACAGTATTTATGTTTAGATGATAGAGAAAAACTATCCAAAAACTTGTGGATTAAAAGGAAGTTGGGAGTATTGCTGCCGTTAGCTGAATCCGAGTATAAACACACAGCTACTTGTTTGCAGGGCAGTCTTTATGAAATGAAGCAGTCGTCCTGAGCGTTCCCATGAATTATACTTAGACCACCTACTTAGGTGACGTAGCGCTCTGTCAGTTACTTTCACTAACACGATTTCCGACAGCACCCTGCCCACTGGGTGTCAGGTCCAGAGCCACTAGCTGTATGCGTTGTCACCAACAGTCACCAGGAGAGCAGACCAGTGTACTCGGGCCTGAGGGCTGTGTCCGTATGTGGAAGCCGGCCCCAGGGCTGAGTTTATTCTCAGTGTTCGACATGCTTCCAATTAGCACATTTTAAATAACTTCTTTAAACAAATAACTGATCATACTCGTAACATAAATCCTAAACTATAGTGTTAGTAATTATTACGTAATTAGAAATGGATGGATCAAGCTTCGTTTGGGATTTGCAAAATACCTCAACTATTTTTCAAACATTTTGAAGTATATTTTGTAACATTGTTCAAACATACTTTGCCAGACATATTTTCTCTGATTTTTAAACTCTTGTGTCTATTAAGGAAATTTTAATCCATATGTTTCTGATTCATTTGCACTTATCACAAAGTTATTTTTAAAGAACAGTTTGGTTCCCAAGAAGCCTTAGGAACCCGTCTCATGAATTCTGCCAACCTTTAAAAGCCTGTTCCTCATCAAAACTTTTTTCCCCAGAGATAAGTATGGATGAAATGTCTTAGTTCTGTTTACAGTTTAAAGCCCATACTTTAAAATCTAAGCTAGCGCTGAGCTTTGTATAAGTTATTCTGCATTTACTGTAAGAACTAGCTTTATTTGTTTCTCTTCAATACAAAGAACTTACAATAACAGTGTGCTCTCTTGAAAACACAGTGCACCGACGTTCTGTCTTCCCAAATTCACAGCACAGGAGACAAATGTGTGTTGATCAAACATATCAAATTAAATTTATTGGGGATCTGTCACGTATGCTGAATATGTTTACATATTTGTACATATTCAAATATGCATGTATGCACTCATAAAAATCTTTAGATTCTCATAGGTTATCTTTTTTGTTTTTACCTCACATATAAATTCTAACAAGACACTACTGTATTCTGGATTAAATTAATAATTTATTGTGAAATGACTATAATTGTTCTCATCTCTCTCCAGAAATGTTTTTCACCTGCAATTTAGTTCAGTAAGTTTCTGTTGCCTAGCAGTAGGTCTTTGAGAAGAGCTTTTTGTATAGATTTAATTGAACAGGTTGGTTATATGAAATCTTCTTTGAAAAAGTAAGGTCATTGCAGTGAAGGTAAAAGGAAATATGCTGATAACTAATTGGATAGAATGTCACACGCTGCAGAGACTGTGGAAAAGATTTGCAGAAACATAGCAAC
Source organism: Rhinolophus hipposideros (assembly GCF_964194185.1). NCBI lineage: Eukaryota > Metazoa > Chordata > Mammalia > Chiroptera > Rhinolophidae > Rhinolophus > Rhinolophus hipposideros. Next base: position 5,057,018 of record NC_138050.1, read on the forward strand.
AAAAGAATGGAGTGTGCTCAAGACAGCTCAAAACTGCACTGAGAAATACATTAAAAGAACGTGAATATTTATCTTGGGTTCTCATTAGGGAATTGTATGAAATACATATTTGCTAATCACAAAAAAATAACCTCTCCAGTTCCTATTCTTAATGGAAACTATCATTTTTTTTCTCTGAATTTTTGAGTGTGGGATTATTAAACAATGAAGACCTCTTTTCTGTACTTTTCAAAGTATACTAATTTCTTGTATAAAATTAGTATACTAATTTCTTTGTTAGTGCTATAAATGAACTCAGTATTTTAGAAGGAACTTTTACGATAAATTCCTTTTAAAAATTAACACCTAAATTTTTCTTTATTCAAACCAAAATGAAAAACCTCTAACATAAAGGGAGACTTTCAGCCTTTCACTTTGTATCTTTCCAAAGGATAATTATTTTACTTTACAAAAGAAATTCGCTTACAGCATTACTAAGGTTGTTTTTCAAAAGCAGTTTTATAGAAAGCATGCCCATGCCTGCTCTTACGTCTGTCCCCCAAAAGCCCTTGGCCCAAACGTCCTTCGTGGCTCTCGACCTCATGTCACTTCATGCTCAGGGCAGTAGTGGCCGGTCCTCGTCACTGCAGCCTGGGACAGATGGCGCATTGCAAACTTCTGTGGTGATGCTTGTCCATCAGTGAGATGTTTGTGAGCTTTACATTGTTATTGTATCGATGGTTCACAGAATATTTATAATTTATAGTAGGATTTGTATGTGATTTATAAAAAATACAAAATTAGAAAATTAAAGACTGGCAATATGAAAACACTGAAAAATAATTTTATTGGTACAAAATGCCCTGTTGAAAATTACGAATAATATTTTATTGAGATTAAATGTTTCGTCATTTTTTTTAAACCTTGAGCAAACTAGGTACAGTGATTTAGTTTATTTCAGGGTTTAGTTTTAATGACCGTTATCGGTGAAAAAGATACTTCATAAAGGTGTGTAGATCCACATGGCAGAAATAAATCATTGCCGCAACTATAATTAATTTTCTAATCATTCCCACTAATTCCCCAGATGTTTTCCTTTAACTTTGGCTGTTAAGTTTGCATCTTCCCTGATGTCAGTCAGCTCTTGCAGATTAATTGGAAGGTGCATTTTATATGAATAGTTTCAAAACCCACTGAACCTCTTCATTTGGAAGATTTTCAACATACAGAAAAATAGTTGCAAGTTTAAGTTGCACATACTCACCATTTTTGGCTACGAAATGGGGGAACCGTGGAAAAGAAACACTGGGGTCAGGGGCTGAGGGGCTGCCCTCCGCCCGCCTCCCTCAGCCCCCCTGCCTGACCATCCAGTTCCCCACGATGTCTGCCTGCTCCTCCAGTGACGTAGGACTAGTTTCATTCTCCTTGTGAATTTTCATTTCTCCTCAGCCTGAAAGTGGTTCCTGACTTCTGGACATGGTAGGAATACGTCATGTCAGTTTCTTCCTTGTTACCAGAAATCCCTGTACCAGGATCCACGACAGGTTCTCCAGCATGGTTCAGAACTTCCCCTGGGAAGGTGCCCGGTCGTGTCTTTCTGCTCGTTTAGACAGCTGTGGGCGTCCCAGGTGTCCAAGGTCATGGGGGGGGGGGGCCGGGGTGAGCCCTTCAGTGTGAGGTGAGCATCATTGCTGCAGAGAGGACAAGACTGCAACAGAGACGCCTGATTACTAACAGGAACATGTTCAGGTGTGACAGGCAGACTGGAAGGAAGACTCGGGGGGAATATGCGGTGACTGGCTGGAGAGGATGGGCATGAGCCACCAATGTGGACGGGATGTGCTCTGCCCAAAGCGTCGTCCCTGCTCGTCGGCTTGAGATCTATTAGCTACTTACACCAGGGGTCTGTGTGATGGGTCATGAGAGGTGTCATGCTGCTGTAAGAACGCTGGCTGTGCTGTCAGAAACCTGCATTCTAGCCCCAGCTCCATCCCTTCGAAACTGGGTGGCTTTGGGCAAGTTACTTAGCCTCTCTGTGCCTGTTATGTCTCCTTAAAATGGAGATGACAAGAACCATACTTACCTTATCGAACTGTTGGGAAGAGAAACTGAGCTACTGAATTAAAAGCGCTTAGCACTTTCTGGCTCAGTAATAAACCCTCAGTAAGTGGTGGCTGCAGCAGTGCTCGCGCTGGCACCTAGCAGGCTTTCCCGGAGCCAGCGTAGATGCTAAGGACTTGCCAGCCTTTGAACCGTGGAGCTTGGAGTTGGCAGTGGTAAGGGTACCTGTTACACCCTGGAAATGAGCACACGCGACAAGTCAAGCCTGCCTCTTTGGCACAGGCTCCTGCAGAGCCACTTACCAGCTCATCACTGGTTAGCTATTTTAATTTGTGTGTTTTTTTTTTCTTTCTTTCTGCACATAAAGCAACTCCAGTGCTTAGCCCGTCTCCTTTCAGTCCTTCTGAAACGAGCAGATGCAGTGATGGGCCGTTCCCCAGCCCTTGCCGGGCACCCTAAACTGGATTGGATCTGCAGTGAGCCATTTGTGACTCGGGTGAGGGCTGTTGGGGGCCTGCCAGTCGGGGGCCACTGCCTTCTGTAGCTAAGACTTCACTCCAATGCTTTCATTGCAGTGGAACAGATCTTAGGACACCAGAAGCCGACGAGCGTCCACTCACTCCCTTTGGTTCCGACAGCTGCAGCGTCAGCCCTGCCTAGGGCAGTGCCCACACTGCCTTCAGCCTTTTGCCAGGGGTGAGGTTCTCAATCACCCGGAAGGTTCTGAACCCCAGAGCTGGCATGGCTTTCCGAGTCGTCATGGTAGACACGTGTTGTGCTGAGTGTTTGTAGGAGCTAAGCGGCGCATTTGCAGCAAAGCTGGGAGAGGCAGGAGGAGGAGGGGCGTCTGTTCTCATGTCTTTTAGCCTCTTCCCTGAACCCAAAAGTGAACGTTGGTAGCAGCACCCTGTCAGAACTCTTTTGCCTCATTTAGCACACGGAGGATCATAATTGTCCCTATTACAATAGGAACAAAAAAGCAAGCATAATTTTTCAAAAAGAGGCACTTCAAGAAAGAATTTAGGAACTACACGCTGTCTGTCCTCACTGCAGCTCTGTGCACGTTCTCAGAGAGCGCCCCCCCAGAGCTTTGTGTACCTTCCTTAAGAATCACAGACCAGGGATCATTGGTTAAGAAATGACCATTTGCTTTTTACAGGAAAGAAAAGGCATTGCATGCTGTTTTAGGGTCTCAGGTTCCACAGAGAGGAGGTTTCCAGGGTTTTGTGTGTGATGTGGGGCTTGTGCAGAGGGTCTGGAGGGGCCTAGCCTGGGCCTATCCCGATGGATCTTACACCAATGTGTTACTTATCTACGAAGGTCAACTGCTGAGACCTTTATAGAGTCAGTTTAGCTTGTTGAGCGCTCAGCAGGTTCTGGGCCTAGCCCTGCCACAAGGACCTCGCCCTGGTGGGGAGACCCAGGAACGGTGGTAGCAGGGGGCGTGTGACAAAGGACAAAGAAGGCTTCACAGAGGATGTGGTATCAGCCCAGCTCTGAAGCACGGACAGGAGGCTAGCAGGTGACGAGGGCGTGGGGGGGGTACTAATCCACGGGGGTGGCATCCCGCCTTCCCGGCGGCTCGCCTCAGGGCTATGGTTGCCTTTTATTGGAGTGAGTGCTGACACAGCTGTTTCTTCACCGGATGGTGAGCCCTGGGAGGACAGAGAGCACTGTCCTCACGGCCTCCCTGGCCGGGCTAGGTGGGTGGTAGGTGCTCACATTGCTGGTGGGCAGGGAGACGGTGGTGGTACCAGAGGGTCTCCTTCCTTCCCTTCCTTGTGACCCTGCAGGCAAAGTGGTCATGAAGAACACCGGCGTGAGGACACGTGCCCGCTGCGGTGATGGCCGAGCTCATATTTGAAATCAGCGCCTAAGCAGGAAGCCCAGAGCAAAGCCGGAGGTGTAGTCTGCGGACATGGCCGGTGAACACAGCACTGCATTTCCCTCCACCATTGCGTGCCTCAGGGCTCCTCACTGTGGTGGCTGGTCCCTGAGCTGCAGACCGGCTGCTTCTGGAGGGATGTGGCTCCTGGCCGCAGCCCGCTCCCCTCCGTGGTGCCGCTCCCACGTGCTGCAGCTGGTGGCCCAGCTCTGCCGTCAGTGTCTTCTCAGTGTAGTGCCCCTGCACTTTCCAGGGCCACGTGCAGTCTCTTAGCCCATCTTGGAGTTGTCTATAGGATAGCATTTCTTCAACGGTACGAACCAAGCTTACTTCATAAATCAAAGGCGCGTCTCAATTTTCAGGGTTGTAGATTAAATTCACACATTTCCGATTGAAATTCGCACGATCTCTTTTACATTACTCACACTTAATAGTAATTTCTTTTGGCTATTACCCTCAGGCCATATAAGAATGAAAAAAATAGATCTGAGCTCTTTATGTTGACTGTGTTCACAGATTGTAAATCTCATTAGGTCTCTGACTTTTTTTCCTCTTAAAGTAACGTACACATACATCACTGAACAAAGACTGGTAAGTAGGAGCAGGACTGTCTTATAACCACGTTCATCTTACCTAAATTATCCTGTCAATTCACTTGGAAAAGTCATCTGTTTTTCGACCCTAATTTGCTGCATCAAGTTGATGTGTGCCTCCTAACAGATGATATCCACCTGTGAAACGGTGAGGAAAATTGTGTCCAGATTAGTAATGCTTTATAGGGTGGATCCATTTCAGAGCTGAAAGGGATCTTACAGATCCCTGAACCCAGTGTTTCTCATCCTGAGCTGGAGAATCCGTTTGTTCTGTGAGGAATTTTTAAATGCTGTTCTCATTTAGATGAACAGACACACACACACACACACACACACACACACACACACACACACACAATATAAGCACAGTCTGGCCCATGGGGATGACCCCTCTGAACCAAGAACTACGAGGTCTGACAATTAAGTTGGCAAACTCCTAGAAAAAGTGCTACACACCTCACTGCTGAATATCTCTACAGTCACCTCTGAAGTCCTCCCCTTGGGAAGCTATGCACCGATGCCAGCGCCTAGTCCACTGTTCAAAGCAATTCTGGAACTCTTTTTCTGGAATGGCCATCAGAGCTGTCATTGTATTACCTTTGATGTCCTGAATATCATCAAAATACCTTCCTTTCAATATTTCCTTTATCTTCAAGTAAAGAAAGAAGTCATTGGGGGCCAGATCAGGTGAGTAGGGAGGGTGTTCCAATACAGTTATTTGTTTACTGGCTAAAAGCTCCCTCACAGACAGTGCCGTATGAGCTGGTGCATTTTCTTGATGCAGGAGCCATGAATTGTTGGCGAAAAGTTCAGGTCGTTTTCGTCTAACTTTTTCACGCAGGCTTTTCCACACTTCCAAATAGTAAACTTGGTTAACTTTATCCAGTTGGTACAAATTCATCATGAATAATCCCTCTGATATCAAAAAAGGTCGGCAACATCATTTTGACTCTTGATTTGGACTGACAACATTTTTGGTCATGGAGAATTGGCTGACTTCCATTGTGCACTTTGACTCTTTGTTTCAGGGTTGTATTAGTACACCCATGTTTCATCACCAGTGATAACACGGCCCAAAACATCGTCTTGCCTCTCCAGAAGGTCTTGGCAAACTTCCACTCTCCTTTGCTTTTGTTCATCGATGAGCTCCTTCAGGATTATTTTTGCACACACAGTTCTCATGTCAAGATTTTCAGTTAAGATTTTCCTGTTTCTCTATCGATGTTTACTTGGTCTGCTATGCTTCTCACGGTCAGCCAACGATTTTGACACACAGTTCGATGACTTTTTGCAATGTTTTCATCAGTTCTGCTCGTTACTGGCCGCTCTGACCTCTTCATCAGTTTAATTCATTTGTACACTGCCGTTTTCTTCATGGCATTATCCCCATAAAGTTGAACTAACATGTCCCTGATTTCACTGATTCCACTCTTTCTAAGTTTAACAAGAAATTTAATGTTTGTTCATTGCTCTCATTCAAGCTCAGACATTCTCGCAATGGCACAGAAAACCCCGCAACAACAGTCATGAACGCCACTCAGCAGGACACTGCCATGCCTGGACACAAGCACATCTCTGAGACACTGATATACCAAGGTTATGAAACCTTACTGAGCTGTTTGTACAGTGCTGCCAATGTAAGTGCACAGTGGCAAGTTCACGAACTTAATTGGCAGACCTCGTACTATGAGACTTCAGAGGTAACATGACTTGGCTCCAGCCATAGGATCAGTTTTCCACAGACCTAAAGGACTCAGCCGTCGGAGTGGCCTGGGGCCTCTGGATGTTAAGTCCAGGGTCCCCCTTCACCACGTTGGACTCCAATTAGATATAAGCTATATTGAGGGCAGGACCATAATGACGGTGTCATGCCAGCTCCGAATTCCTCTGGGAGGCAGCTGGTGCCACATATTTGAATAAGTGTATATTTCTGGTGTCCACGGTGCTATCTGAATTACAAGGCTGCTGCCACGAGAAGCTTTCACACGTTAGCTGAGCCATCCTTGTCATTCTTTGAGTAGTTTTCACTCATGCACAGTGGAGGGTGCTGGATTGGTCAGTTTCCTCTAGGTAAGATCGAGGTAATGAAATAACCCCACATTTCAGCAGTTTGCAATAGCAGTGGTGCGTTTCTTGTTCCCATGTCACCTGTAATCTGCTTTGGTTGTGATTCTGCTCCCTTCATAGAGATCTCATTTTGAGATCCCTGATACCTTTAGTAACACATTTTCCTGGCATAAGGGAAAGAGCAAGAGGGCTCGGAAGTGTTCAAAGGCTCTTAAAGCTTCTCTTCAGATGTTGCATATGTCATTTCTGTTGTGTCCATTGGCCAAAACAAGTCATATGTCAGTAGAACTGGGAAATACCGTTCTCTCTGCAAAATGTCCCATGGCCATGGCAAGAGATATGCAATCCTCTTCTGGTGTGGGGGCTGACTAACGGGACAGTAACACACTCTACCTCAGGTGGCCTCCACCCTCGTAACTACACTTCACAACCATTCATCACTGCCTGACGGGGGGTTCAGTCGGCTTTCTGTTTTTAATTTTCATTTTTGCTTCCCTGGAAGTTTTAGAATTGGAAATCCAGTAGGCTTTAGGGCTGGATGGAGATTTAGGGATCTAATGCTCTGACTTTTCTAGGAGAGAAACTGAGGCCAAGTGAGGTGACCTTCCCAGGATCCCACAGCAGGATTCCACTAGAGTCTCCTCATAGCATCCACTTGTGAGATTGTTAGAGCAGAATTGCTGTGCTGCTAGTTGTAAAAGGGAACACTGTCGTCATTTGTGAAATCAGACCCCTTCAGGGAGACAAGTTAAAGCAGAACCTGAGTGGTCCACCTTGGAAGGGGAACCTGCTCATTTCTCTCTGTGTCTTCTCAGCCATATTTGTATTGCAGGCAGTTGTGACCACATTGCGTCAGGCACCTGAGCTGGGTAGTACGGGAATAAGTTGCAGTCCCTGCCAAGGCAGACTGTGTCTGTTCTAGGCAGTCTGCACCCTGTGCTGATTTGATGGAAAATAGCCCCTGTGTGTTGTCTGCAGTGTGTTCCCTTTCAAGCCTTTGTGTGGGGGACAGCAGGTGCTGGACTCTTCATACTGGAGACATTCAACTGGGTGAGGCCCCCGGCGGGTATCGTGCGCCTCTGATGTCCTCACAGTGCTCAGCTGATAAAAAATAACAAAAGCCAGCACATTGTGGGAAATGTGGGCAACCTTTATGCAGCCACTGACTTCACCAGCACCCCACTTCTGGTCTTCAGAGATTTCAAAATCTGAGGTCAATGACCAATGAAACGGTGATAAAACACATGGAAGTTACTGGAAGAGCTCCCACTTAGAGGACCATGGTGGGAGACAACAGAAAGAGGCAAAATAGGAGCCGCCTCTGCTTTTGGGAGGTGATGGTTATGGGGGAGACACAGTGCTCTGATTGCATGACGGAGGCTTGCAAATAGGACTCATAAGGGAAGCGGTGGGATGACTGCTCACCTGCCTGGGGGAGCTCCTGATGGGCAGTGTGGTCCCTTTTCTCTGAGGGGAGCTTGCAGGCAAGCACCTGTGGAGGCAAGCACAGAAAAGCTTAACAATCATCCTTCACATCCTAAAATCTCTTACATCTGTGACCACAATAATTCAGATTATTTGCATTTGTCAGTGTCAGACAAGTACTGTAGAGAGAAGGAGCGCACCCTCCTTCCCCCTCCCCACACACACTCCCAGTTCCCAGCATTACGCTATGGCAGTGAGGGCGGGAGAGGAAGAAAGAAAAGGAGTTCATTGAAAACTGCTTTGGCATCTGGAACTGGAGGCAAGATTAGTCCCGTGACACTTTGAAAAGACCTCTTTCTATTGTTTTTCACTTCCTCTCACCTCCTAAAACATCTTCCTGAAAATCAAGTTCCCTTAGGCTTTCTAAAGCATCATGTTTTAACATCCCACTAAGCCTGCTTCATATTGCGTCCAATTGATCTCCTCATCCGCTGTCTCAGGCAGAGCGCCTTTCCCCTAAATGATAGGTGTTAGGAACGCAATCTGATTAAATTTTATTACACAGACATTGTAGCACTTCGCAGATTCTACTTCTTCAGCTTGCTTTCCTCTATCTTTTCTCTCTCTGTGGCTATAATGTCTCATTACGCCTGGGTACAAAATTTATATACACAAAGATTCTCGGTAAGCAACTAGGGTGATTATCAGAACAACTTAGGGAAGTTTAAAAAGACATGAGCCTAAGCTCCTCACCTGAGATCCGTCATTCGGTAGATTTTGTAGTGACCTAGGTAGCTGAATTTTCCATTAGCTTACTAGATAATTCAAATCAAATCATCTAGTTCTTTGCCTCCTGATAAAGAACCCTTGCATAGGAAGTACTCGCTGTGTTACTGTAGTAATACTCCTAGAGTCAGCTTTAGTTGATTTTTGATTTTTAGAATTCTTTAGTTTCTTTTCTCTTAGAGGAGCTGAACAAATATTCTTTGATCTATTCTCCTGCCCAAATTCCTAGCTCATAAATTCAGCCATGGGCAGGGATTAGAGACCCCGTAGTCCTTGAAAATTTTTGGCTTAAAGAAGGGCAAATCCCCCTACCCAACCTGTTTTTAGTAGAGGGCCTGATTCCCTCCCCCATATCCCTTCTTCCTTTTTCTTGGATATCTCTTTACCTGGTTCTCAACCCCAAGGATTTTTTACTGTGTAAGAAAGTTATTTCCATTGTTGTGAACATCTTAACATTCCTATTTAATTATCATACAGCATAATCATGGCTGTGCATTTCATTAAAATGTGTTAGATTTGCTTTGTTGTAAGTTTTATTTAATGCTAAAACTGACCTGTTTATGTGTTGCTCTGATACCATGCCCGTCTACTCAAGAATTAATAAAAGAAAATGTCACAGTTGTAACATTTCATTTGTGTCTGACTGACAACTTGACACCATTGCAACCATGGCAACAAGATCCAAATGTAAACAGTAGGCTTGAGTTTACTGGCATGGCTAGAGCCTGATAAGTTGGTATTCTCATCTTACATTTTGAATTTCAAGGTTATTGCAATCTCCCCTACTTTCTACCAAGATAGAGGGGTGTGTGTGTGTGTGTGTGTGTGTGTGTGTGTGTGTGTGTGTGTCTGCCTTGGGGATGGGAGAAGCATCTTAGCCAAGGCATTGGGCAACGTCTGCCATGATGCGGTGACGGGCAGGAAGGAGAAATGGAACCTGAATGATGGCGACGTGGGTCCTTGGCTGGTCGAATGGCTGCATGGGAGTGTATTAATATGGTACTTGTGGGTCTGGGCTGGAGTGGGAAGGCTTCAGTACCATGCTGGGAGGTCTTGTGCTTTACCCTGTTTTCCAAGTGTTTCAATAGAAGGTGAAGATGAAGACAACAGGCTGTATTTAAGATTATTGAAACAACATTTCCGAAGAGCTCAGCGGGTGAAGGAAGAGCTGAAACGAGCAAAATGAAATGTAAAGAAATGAGGGCAGGTAGTGACAGCTGTAGGGTCCTGTGCTTATCAACTGCCTGGTGCACAGGTGAGGGAGACCTGACAGGCCCGTGCTAATGTGTCACCTGAGGGATTCCAGCATCTCAGTCATGAGGGTCCCAGAGGACCTCCAGGCAGGTCGGTGGATCTGGAATGTCTGGAGGGCTTTAGTCATCTAAAGGGAGCGAGAAAACCCTTGGAACTGCCATGTTCACCGAAGAGCCCACCGTCCTCAGCACTTGGACGTGCCTGGAGTTGAGCACTCATCACGGTGCATTCCAGCTGGTTATCTGTGCCGCTGCCTTGGCGCCTGAATTGTTAACTCCGGGGTAAGGACCGTGTTTCAGCCCTTTCTGAGTTCGCAGGGCCAAGCGCCTGATACCCACACCACTCGGGGCGCCCAGGGACACCCCATAGTAGGGACTTCCGTTGCCTTGGTTTGTTCTGTGTGTCCACGGGACATAGAGCAGTGCTTGGTGTGCGGTAGGTCTGAATACACATGGGATGAAAGAATGAAGAGCACATGCTCCACACGCCTTAGCCACCAATTGTCCCTGGTTGTGGCACAGCCTGTTAGTAAGTCACCACGTGGCTCCGTGGCAGCCTGGGAGCTTCACGTCCTTTTGCTTCTCAGTGCAGTCCATTCCCGTCTCTGATTACGTTGTGGATTGATTCAGAAAAGCCCAGGTGAGACCAAAAACGTTGACAATCCTTTGAAAAGACGAACCGCAGAAGTAATGAACCATCACTCTTTGGCAGGAAGGTAAGTGCACATAGGCTGAAGTCAGACGGATGTGGGTTCAGGTTCCAACTTGGACACCTATTTATGCCACGTAGAACTTTGGGAAAATACTCTCTTTTCTTGAAGCCTTGGTCTTCTCACCTGTTCAGTGGAGATAAAACACTCCAGAGGGTGGATACAGTGTGTGTAACACAAAATGCCATTTGAATAAATGTCACTATTGTGATTGTTAGCTCACCAAGGCCTTGGCTCAGATGAGAGCCAGGAGTAGAGAGGGAGAAAACCCTCTAGGAAGAACCAAGGAAAAAGAAATTAGAAATTGCTAACGGCTTGCCTTCAAGGCTTCCTTCTTTTGTGTGTTAAAGCAGCTGCTCCTATTAGACAACCCCTCAGAGGGGGAAATAGAGGCCCTCCATTTCTGAGGGAGCCCTGGTCTCCATGGTAACAGCACATTAGATTCTGGGGCGGGCACACCTGGTATTCTCAGGTTGCTCCACCATATGGCATCATATGCATTTCATCAAGGACGAAACCTACCTTGACCTCCCCTACTGCACCGGCTCGCACACACCCCACACCCTGACTGTCTAATCCGTGGCCGCTGATACGACACAGGCCCCTGGAAACGCGATTGGAAACAGTTCCCAAGCCATTCAATCCAACAAAGGGCCAGAACGGTTATTCTCGCTTCAAAGAGGTGCCCAGAAGAGAGGTGCATGACACATGCATTTGCAACTCGTCTTTCCTCTGAGACTGATACAGAATCGGGGTTCCCCACCCCCGCGTGCTAATAAAGCAGCTCATCCGTAACCCTGCCAGAATCACGTCCTTGGCCATGACTTATCTCAGACACCATTTCTAAAAGTGGCCTCTCAAACTCTCCCTACACATAAATGCCCATTAAATGCTCTGCTTTGAACTAGTTTAAAAGGAAAAAGAAAGATTTCCTGGTAGGATTAAAAAAAAAAAGTGCAGACAGCCTATAGTTGCCATGTGACACAACCAAAGAATTATGGCTGCTTAGAGATTTCCTGCTCTGCTTCAGAAACAGATGTTTAAAAACGTCATGTTAAAAGAGATGTCAGAAATTGGGGATAAAAGTCACTGTTCCTTGCAGCATATCAAAGTCTTCCTTTTCAATGGGCATCTTATTGATTTGGTTTCTTCACACCACATTTCCCGAAAAGCCCATTTAAATTAACCACGCACGCTGCTCCAGCCTGCTTGGGTGCAACCATAGTGACTGGTGTACGTTACGCTTCATAAAGGGCCTTTGAAGATAACGTCTTAAAAAGCCACAGTTAAGAAACATTAGAATTTAAGTTCTACAAATGTTGGGCTTACGGTGCTCATAGTGGCTTTAAAAAAAATTTTTTTAAGTACCTTGGGTTGCCTACCGAGTAATGAGTAATAATGAGCAAATGTATCTGTCCAGCATGAGAGTGAGCTGTGCCCCATGACGTCTGTAGTTTGTGTTGTGAAGCTGGCTCCGTGTGCAGGGCTCCTGCGCCATTACTTGGTTTTAATCTGTGGGAAAGGCATTATGTTTAAAGCAATAAATACTTGCCCTTCCATGTCACAACAACCTTTTGGCAAGCTTGCTGCACTTCTCTCAGCAGCTTTTTCACCCCAGTTAGTCATGAGGGAGCTTTGAGACTGCCTATAACCCCAAAAGGAAATATGGGGTCTCTTGAAATGTATCTGACCTCTGCTAAACATGCCAGATATGGTCAGACATCCAGCTCTAGCCAAGATGAGGTAGACCCATTCCTCCCAGCTCTTCTCTCTTACAGAAAAGACTGTGGAGAGAACACAACGAACAAGGCTGAGAAGATTCTGAAGACAGAAGAAGGCAGACGTCCCAGGGTCGTCAGGGCTGGAGGAACAAAACAGTGGTAGGTCCCCTGGTCTCTTTATTGCCTCCAACCTGGAATTGCCAGCAGGCACAGACCCAAAAATATCTTCAAGAAAAGCCTGTTCTCTACAGCCAAAACATTGAGAAAGGGGTGATCTAACAACAGAAACCTTTTTGGCAGTACTCACCCTACTCCAGCCAAACACCAGTGGAAAAACCACACCCCCTACCCCCAGAGTTTCAGCAAGGCCAAATGGGGCTTATCCTCTACGCTGGACCCTCTGCTTTGCAGAAGCAGAAGTAGCACTCCAATTCCCCTGCTCAGTAAGGCTCAGCAGAGATCTAATCTCCCATCTCCAACTTGGAGGCAGATGGGACTCTAATTATCCCACTAGATGCTGTCTGTGGACCGAGTGGGTGGTTGATCTTCCATCCTCTGCTCAGTGGATTGCAGGTATTGCCAATTCCCTGCCAGGGTCATGCCAGTGGAGCTAGGGCTATTTGAGTCTCACACTTACCTGGGATCAAAGAGGCAGAATGGGGTGGGAAGCAGGGCTAACTAGGACTGACTGCTCTCCTCCCCTCCTGGTGTCAGCAGGGCCCAGCAAGGACCTCAGCTTCTGCCCCAACCCTACAGCAACAAAGTGGTGTGAGTCAGCCCTCCACTGCCCCACCAGCAGGAACTGAGCTCACACTCAGCCTTGGAGGCGATGGGGCAGTGGCAGTTGGTGCCCTACTTTTGCTGGGAAGGTATCAGTGGGGTTGAGCCATAAATCTATAGATTCAAGAAACTGAAATAAACTCAATTGAAATAAACACAAATGGTGTGAAACCCATGCCAAGACATGTTATAATTAAACTTGTAAAAGCTAAAGACAAAATACATATATATGTATTTTACACACACACACAAGTTTGGACAATTAAGTTCTCGAACTCATCCTAGAAAAAGTACTACATACCTCATTGCTGAATATCACTGCTGTCACCTCTGAAGCACCTCTGCTTCCCCTTGGGAAGCTATGCACCAACGCCAGTGCCTAGTCCATCCTTCAAAGCAATTTTGGAACTCTTTTTCTGAAATGGCCATCAGAACTGTCATCGTATTACCCTTGATGTCCTGAATGTCATCAAAATGTCTTCCTTTCAATATTTCCTTTATCTTTGGGTAAATAAAGAAGTCATTGGGGGCCAGCTCAGGTGAGTAGGGAGGGTGTTCCAACACAGTTATTTGTTTACTGGCTAAAAACCCCCTCACAGACAGTGTCGTGTGAGCTGGTACATTGTCGTGATGCAAGAGCCATGAATTGTTGGCGAAAAGTTCAGGTCATCTAACTTTTTCACGCAGCCTTTTCAGCACTTCCAAATAGTAAACTGGGTTAACTGTTTGTCCAGTTGTTACAAATTCATAATGAATAATCCCTCTGATATCAAAAAAAGTTTAGCAACATCATTGCAGTAAGTTTGCAAATTTAATTGTCCCGCTGTGTGTGTGTGTGTGTGTGTGTGTGTCTGTGTACACACACATACAGAGGGTGCCAAAAAATGTATACACATTTTAAGAAAGGAAAAAAACTGTTAAAATTGTAATACTCATTATATACCGATAACAAAAGATGAATACAAGTCGCGTTTGACTTCTGCAATTACAATTGGTGCTCAAAGTGGTTACCATCAGCATCCAGACACTGCTGATGATTACGGTGAACTACTGCTTGAGCAACGTTGACCAAAGTGTCCACTTGCATGGATTTTTTTGGCATATATATATATATATGGTAGTCAGAGAGAAACAATACATTACTTTTAGGGGAACACCAATTCAAATGACAGCAGATTTCCCATCTGAACCCATGGAGGGCAGAGGGAAGTGGCACATTTTTCAAGTATTGAAAGACCAGAACTGTCAACCACAAATTCTATATCCAGCAAAAATATCTTTCAAGAATAAAGAGGAAATAAAGACATTTTCAGACAAAGAAAAACTAAGAGATTTTGTTGCTAGTAAACCTTTCCTTTTAGAATGACTTAAAGAAAGTTATACATAAAAGACTTGGAACTTCAAAAGGAAAAAAAACAGCATGGGTGAAAATAGGGGTAAATAAACTATCCTACTTCTCATGGTCTTTTTAAAACATATTTGATGGTTAAAGGAAAAATTATAATACTGTCTGATGTAGTGTTTAATACATGTGGAGGAAATACTGAAGAAAATTATATTTTTAAAATGGTGAAGGTAAGGGAACAAAATGGAAGTAAAGTTTCTACACTTCACTCAAAGTGGTAAACTCATACCAGTAGATTGTGGTAAGTTATGTATGCACACTGTAATTTCTTAGCAACCACTAAGAAAGCCATGCAAGTGGCTTGAAAACATTATAAATATATCATGATGGAATCCTAAAAAAACGCTCAAGTAATGCAGAGGAAGGTAAGAAAAGAGAAATGGTCGAACTGAGACTAGAGGAAACAAAGAGAAAACAAATATAAAACGGCAGACTGAAGCCTTAAGAATCAACAATTACCTTCACTAGAAATTGTCTACATATACCAATTAAAAGACAGTAATTGACTGAGTGGATTAAAAAAATGATCCAACATATGTTGTTTACAAGAAACTCACTTCAAATACAAGATAGGTAGGTTGAAAGTAAATGGATGATAAAAGAGTCACCATGCAAACATTAATAATAACAATAAAAACCAGGAGTGGCTGTATTAACATCTGCTAAAATAGATTTCAGAGCAAAGAAAATTGCTAGAGACTAAGAGGGACATTACAGAATGACATGTGAAAGACATACAGCAGCAAGATAAAGGACAAACGAGTGCCCAGGTTTGGGTAGCACACATGTCTTCCTTGACTGTGCCGCTCTTCAAGTCAAGAATCACATCTATTGTTCTTGCTCTACAACCCCCTGCCCCAACCTCACACACACACACACCACTTACCTGCCTCAGGAAATGCGTGTGACATGTCTTTAACTAAATGTGGACATCCATTTGACTTATAGCCTGCTCATAAGGACACCCTCTCTAGGAAGGACCTTAGAGGAACTGACACAACTGTGGCAATCCTGGGCACAGGATAAACTGTACCAAGTGACAGTCTCTCTGAAGTAGAGCAAGTACTGACTGACTCACTCCAGACTTGGGGTGTGTGGGGACTCACTTTCCCAAAGTGTACTCGGGGTTTGACTAGAGTCTCCCCTTGGGCAGCTGGGCCCTGAATGTCAGTAACGTGCCTGTCAGCTGCTCCAGGTCCTCTTTATGGCCCCTCCCAAGAAACCTGGGGGTTCTTATGCAAATAACTTCGCAACTCTCCAGAGACATATGCAAATTAGGCCCCAGAGTGACCCACACAAGCAACCACATCCATAAATAAGCCCAACTGTAAGACACACTGGGGGCAACCTGCATACCATTGGATTAAGTAATGCATGGAAATGGCAGCGAGAGGTCCTACCTCATGATTGGAATGTAAATCTGAGAGAGGCCAGTTAGGAATAAATCGAAACCTTTCTTGGTTGTATCATTCTGATACTTGGTGGCTGGAAAGGAAATTACTTACTTGGAAAATCTCCACAGCGACATTACGAGATCACTGATTCGTTGCTAATGATTTCTGTGCTCTCGTTTTATAGCTTAGTATTTACTGAGTGTCCAAAATTGATAGGATGTGACATGGCGGCAGGTTCGCTCGAAGCCATCAGCACACAGTGAGTAAGTCCAGAGCAAGTGAGACTGTGGCTGCTGACGGGAGATTGTCACGTGCGGCCTCTCAGGGAGCAGCACGGACTCGTGGCCTCCCTCCCACCCGAGGGGAGCTCAGGTCCCAGCCCAAGTGTCTCCCTACGTCAGGAGGGCCTTCCTGAGGAGTCCAGCCTGCTTCATCTTTCTGCGGTGCCATCTTCACTGCTGGTGGCCCGACCTCAAACATCTGTGGTCACTGAACAGTGATACTCCCTAACCCCGCTCCTCACGGCTGCCAGACCCTTGGCCCTCAGCTGGCTGCATCAGCCATGGCCCAGGAGCCTCAGTGGGGCCACCCCACTGCCTGTCTGCCTTGGCCTCTCGGCCCCTCCTTGACTTCTGCAAGGGTCTGTATCCTCAGCTTTGACCTTCCTCTGGGCTTTTGTTTGCCTTATGGAGCTCTTTAGTTTTGACCCTTGACATTCCCTCGGACCCGTCCATGCAGGGTCCCTGGCTGCTGTCCACCATGGCCACCCAGGCATTAGCCTTTTTGACTAGAGCCCCCGCAGGGTGCTCCAGCGTCTCTTCCCTCTTCTTACTCATCTTCACCCATGAATAGTCGCTCCCAAAATCCAGCTTAGCCTTTCTATAAGCCCACAGTGACAGGGGTGACCTTCCTTTACGTCCTGCGCTCCTCACTGTGTGGCTTTTTTGCTGAGGTGGGATAGCTTAGTGGGCAAGGTATGTGTTCTGGAGCCCAGCTGCTGCCTGGCGGCAAACCCCAGCTTTCCGTCTCTCTCTCTGTGGGACCCATGGCAGATCGGTGACTCTTCTCAGCTTCAGGTTCCTTATCTAGAAAATGGACATCGTGGGAGTCCTTACCCTGCTGTTGGGAAGATTAAATGAGTGAATTCGTGTAAAGCATTTAGAACACAGCCTAGACTTTAGTAAGTGCTATGCATTTACAATTTTGCAAAGTTAATCTTTAAAAGCTAAGCCAGCATTTAAAAATTGGCTTCTGTAATTTTAGAAGTGCCGCTATTGTGTCATGCTTAGCGTGCCTGGCCACCCAGCCTGAACAGGAAGGCTAAAATCAAAACCAGGCCGAAGGAGGGGGAGGGAATTCCAGACGCTTTTCTGACTGTAGTTTTTGAAAAGAGTTCTCTTCTCTAAAAACATTGAACTTAATATTAACTCCTGCAGTAAATGATTCTTGAAGAACTTTGCATGGAAGAAATGCCTACTAAAAGTTGGTACTGTTTTCTCTAATTCTTAATCTCCTTTGTCAGCGGACTGAGGACTCATCAGGAAAGCCGCTCTGAACTGGGGATCCCACGCTGAGGGCTGGCTCCTTGTCGCACCTCTGGGCACCTATCTCTCAGGGTTGATCCATCCTTACTCTTTCCTAACCACAAGTGGCTTCCACACCCTGCCAAGGATGTTTGCATTCCTTTCAAGGAAGGCCTGAATTTATCTTGCAGTATTCTCGTGCCCTAAGTTAGTTTCCTTTCTTTAGGAGAAGAGGGAAGAAAGAAGGACTTCAAAGCTGCTTGTTGCCATTGAGAGCAACAAACTCCTGAGCCCCAGCCCTGAAAGCCACAGCCATTGGCCACATGGCAACAGCCCGAGCTGGCAGGCACGTGGGCCTTGGAGGGACCACACTCAGCAGGACCAAGCAGCCCACCTTCAGAACGCTGTTCGTTGCATGCACACTGCCTGTTAGTACCAGCTCTGGGGCTTGTTGTCTGTGGTGATGAGAGGACCTGGCTCTTTGTCCTGGCTCATTGTCCTGGCCTCACAGCAGGGATCTTTGCAGACTGATCCCTCAAATCACACTATGGAGAGCAGATGCTATGAGAGGAGGTCATGGAAGATCCAGGACCTGGGAGGGGTGGGGATGGGGATCAAAAGAGGCTACCTCAGGAAGATGACGCCTGGCCTGTGTTGTAAAAGAAGAGTGGGCATTGAGCGGTAGATTGTGGGCTGGGTGGAGTAGGATGGAGAATTCCAGGTAGAGGAACCACCTCCAGCACAGATGAAGAACCGTGTGCAGTGAGAGGGGAGATGGCACAGAGTACCCAGGACTCCTGAGCGCACTGTGGATGGAGCCCCGACTGCTCGATTCACTGCTTGGCATTGGCCAGCAGTGCTAGGCCGGCGGCCTCTGTGTCGAGAAGGAGCCTGGAGGACTCTTAGCGGGAAACCGCAGTCTAGAGACAGGTATTGGAGGAACGTATAACAAGGGTCTGTGATTAAATCATGCTGACCTGCCTCTAGAATAAGCCACACCAAACTAATTTTACCCTCTGTCAAGCCAGGAATCCCAAAGAACCATCCTAGATAGATCTAGTACTAATGGGCAATGTTCCATTATGATGAATTAGCTAGTTAGACAGTCATACTCAATTAATTAATCAAGCATTTATTGAATGGTATCTATATGACAGGCATTGCATATCCCACGGGGCATGCAAGGAAGAGTGACACGTGGTCCCTGCCCTCCAGGATCTCACGGTTGGCGAGGTGGATTCATGAACAAATCCCACCGGTATCCTGAGTCGTGTGCCTGTCATCACAGCGAAAGCTACACAGAAAGGAAGACACTGCCTGGACTAGCAAGGCGCTGGAGTCGTGAAGGATACGTTTAATTGGTGGACAGGGTGGGAAAGAACCTTCTAGGCAGTTACAACAGCATCTCCAAAGTCATGGAGTTGTGAAAATCCCTGGCATGAGTGGGCAGCGTCTAACAGAGCCTCACTAATTCACAGCATGTCCTGCCATTTCCCACGTCCCGCGCCCACGCACACAAGCCCATCGGGCTCTTCCCTCCTCACTGGTCGGGCTTTTGGGGTAGGTATCTCACATATCATGACACCTTGTCACCAGAAAGCTCAGGCGTCTGGGCTACATTGTATTAGCTCCCCCCAAAATGCCACCAAGGAGCTACAAATCCATTGTTCTCTTGACTTTTAAATATGGTCCATGTAAGAAACAATCGTCTCAAGTCACTATTCTATAAAGACCTATTGATGATTGGATCGGGCCTTATATGTCGATGGATTCCTTTTATAAATTAATGAAAGCCATGCAACTTGTGTGCTTCTCATTTTGCTTTAGTTCTTAGCTAAGTATTGTGCTCAGTCATAAAAGCATGTGTTGGTCTAGGGTTTTGGACCATACTCTCCCCCAGTTTTCATTGCTTTGTAGTTGGTTTTGTTTTTCAACCTTTTAAAAGGAATTTTTATATATTTGTTGACCATTCATTTTCACTGCCTATGTGTTTTATTTTGGTAGTAGGTGGCATATCATATTAACAGTTCTCTAGAAATAATTTCACGCAGTGGCTTCTATTATAAACTCTTATCTAAAGTATCCTTTCCTTTTTTAAAACTCATTTTCATTTATTTATTTTAAAGTAAAAAAGTTAGAGCAGTTTTAGTTTTACGACAAAATTGAGAGGAAGGTACAGAGACGTCCTGTAGACTCCCTGGCCCCACCCACCAGAGCCTTCCCCATTATCATTATCACTCAACAAAATGGTAGATTTTTACCAAAGGTGAACCTACATTGACACGTGATTATCACCCAAAGTCCATAGTTTACCTTAGCGTCTTGGTGTTGTACATTCTATGGGTTCGGACAAATGTACGATGACATGTACCCATCATTATAATATCACCCAGTATTTTCACTGCCCTAAACATCCTCTGTGTCTTGCCTATTTCTCTCTCCCCTCTTCCCCCTACCCTTGGCAACCACTGACCTTTTTATTTTCTGCATGGTTTTGCCTTTTCTAGAATGTCATATAGGTGGAATCATACAGTGTGTGGCCCTCTCTGATACGCTTCTTCCACTTAGTCATACGCATGTAGGGTTCCTCCATATCTTTTCATGGCTGATGGCTCATTCCTTTTTCAGTGCTGAATAATACTCTACTGTCTGGATGGACCACAGCTTATTTATCCACTCACCCACTGGTTACTTCCAAGTTTTGATAATTATGAATAAAGCTGCTATAAACATCCATGTGCAGGTTTTGTGTGTGTGTGTGGAAATGAGTTTTCAGCTCCTTTCAGTAAATATCAAGAAGCATGACTGCTAGATTGTATGGTAAGAATATGTTTAGTTTTATAAGAAATCACCAAACTGTTTTCCTAAGTGGCTGTTCCATTTGAATTCTGGTGCATTTTTTCTCTCAACACTTTAAATATTTCACCCCATTCTCTTCTTGGGTGCATGGTTTTTGAGGAGAACTTGGATACAAGTCTTACCTTTGTTTTTCTATAGGTAACGTGTTTTCTTCCTCTGGCTTTTCTCAGGAGTTTTTCTTTATGTTTGATTTTCTGTAACTTGAAAATTATATGCCTGCTGGGTGTTCTCTGAGCTTCCTGGATCTGTGGTTTGGGGTCTGACATTAATTTGGGGGAAATTCTCATTTGTTATTATTTCAAGTATTTCTTCTGTTTCTTTCTCTCTTCTTGTCTTTCTGGTGTTCCCATTACGTGGAATAGGAAAATTTGTAGCTGCTACACAGTCCTTGTATACTCTGTTCTATTTTTTTTTTGGCCTTTGCCCTCCTTGCTTTTCAGTTTTAGAGGTTTTTATTGACATGTCCTCTAGCTCTGAGATTCTTTCCTCAGCTGTGTCCATCAAAGGCAGTCTTCATTTCTATTGCAGTGTTTTTGGTCTCTGGCATTTCTTTTTTGGTTCTTTCTTGGGATTTCCATCTCTCTGTTCACGTTGCCCATCTGTTCTTGCCTGTTGTCTATCCATCAGAGCCCTGAGCATATTAACCATGGTCGTTTTCAATACTTGCTCTGATAATTCCAACAGCCCTACTATGTCTGGTTGTGATGCTTGCTATGTCTTTTCAAATTGTGTTTTCTGCCTTTCAGTATGCCTGGGAAATTGTTCTTCATAGCCGAACGTGATGAGCCAGGTAAAAAGAACTACTGCAAAAGGCCCTTAGGAACAGAAACGTGGTGGTGAGGAGTGGGGCAGGGGAAGCTGTTCACGGTCCTGTGACCAGGTCTCAGTCTTTCGTGAGCTTGTGCCTTGGGGCTGTGAGTGTCAAAAAGGCTCCTCAGAGTTTTGCTCCCCTTGTAGGTGGAACAGGATGGCTGGCGTGGGCTGGAGCTGGGCCTTTCTGTTCCCAGGTGGGCTTTGATGAACCCTAGCAAGTTAGGCTCTGGTAACTACCCTCCACCTTTCCCCCTTTCTCCCGTTTCTCCCCTCCCCCCCAAATTAAGAACTGTGTGCTCTGGGGAATTTCCAAACATTCCCTTTAATCTTCTCTGCAGGAAGCCCAAGGGAATTTTTCTCCATTACTTGTTGTGAGAACCTGGTCACATTTCTGGAGGTAAATCTCACAGCATTGTGGGGACCCCATGACTGGATCCCCCTGGTTTTTTAACTCTCAGACTCTTCTGCACTGAGTCCCCAGCAATTTTTCCATCACAGTTCAGGTTCCTGCAGAAGTTTCCGCTCTGGGCCTCTGCTCACCCCCCAACGACTAGACTCCCGGTGTTCACCTGTCTGTCTCTCCATCTTGGGGGCAGCAGCTTATGCTGTGTCCTCCCCTCTCTAAGGATCCAAGAAGAATTGTTGATTTTTTGCAGTTTGTTCAGCTTTTACTTCTTAGGACAGAGTGGCCCCTTTCAAGCTCCTTATACTCAGATCAGGAAAACAGCAGTCCTATCCATTCCTTTCAAAACAGTTTCAACACATTTTAAAAGATTGAAATAGCTATTAATGTAAGTTTTATTACACATGCACACGTGCACACATGTGTATAGCCACAGTCTCAAAAAAATCTAAAAAGATGGGATACTGTGGGCAACGTTTTAAAGAAAAACTACTTTAGCTCTGGGGTATTTCTTTTAAAAAGACCATTGACATTCATTTTACTCAAGTTCCTTGTCTTAGTACCCTGATTATAAATAAGAACAAAAGTCATAGCAGGTAGTACTGTGCACCAGATAATTGCTGTGTTCCAGGTGCTGTGCTAGGTGCTCCACCAATGTGATTGCCATTCTTCATCAACAGCCCCGCACAGAAGGAATTATTTAACCTGCTTCCCAGATTAAGAAACTGAGGCTCAGAAAGGTTGGGCAGCGTGCCTAAGGTCACACAATTCTCATTTTAATAACCACGTAATAATAATGTTTTAAATCCCTGTGGTTAAACCTATGTGTCAGAGCCCTGCCAGCCCAGGGTGATTAGCGAGATGCCAGTTTGCTCAGTAGGCAGTAACCTAACAGACACCGGTAAGAGTGTGGGCTGTGTGCGCATGCAAGGTAACTCTGGACAGGTATTATCTCATGGTTCACAGTCCAATTCTAAATCATGTTTTCCTAAGCTGTTTTATCAACACTCCTAATAAGGCTTCTTCGGGCCTCGGCATTGCCGTCTCCAACAGTAGGGGGCCTGGTTTTTCAGTGGCATTAATGAGTTACTAGCAGATTTATAAATACGTGGGTTTCATATTAAGCTAAAAGTTGTTTGGTTTTAATTTTTTGGTAACCCTGTGTTTAACCATCCTAAAATCAAATTGTCTTTTTCAACCCAAATAACTTATTTCCTTCATAGATCCAAGAGCTTTCAAGCTTTGAAGATAAAAGGACAGGCTGTTTCACAGCTCAGAACTTTCCATGACATGTTGCTGAGATAGGAAGTGAGTTTGCAATTCTTGACGTGTCCTGAGGAGTTCGTTCCAGAGAGTCTGATTCAAAAGCAGCACCCTTCACTTTCCTGAACTGTGACGGACACTCCGCTGCTCCTGAGTCTTGCGTTAGAAGGGAGCACGTTGGGAACCACTGGACATGACATCTTAGGGGAAAGGCGGGACACACGTATTTGCCAGCGACAACACTAAAAGATGAAAAACCTCATGTAGAAAAACTTGATTAAAATACAAATTCAATATATGAATGTTTTATCTTCCCAAAGAAAACTGAAAAGTCCTAATCCACACATTTGTCATGCTCCACAGAGCCTTAAGAGAGGTTAACATAGAACATTAAACATCATCTATTAAAAAATTACATTTCACAATAGTGAGTAAAAGGAAAAAACATTAGCAAACAAAGGATGCTATTCTTCCCCCCCAGTTAATTTCCATGCGCAAATGACACTGTTAGTTACAAGAGGAGAAAAAAGACCAAGTTAAAAGCTCTTAAAATTTAGGATATAATAAAATTGTTTCTTCTTGTGAAATACTGTTTTTCAAGTCTGTTCCAAAGTCAGGTCAGAATGCCACCTCAAGGTTATGAAACCCAATGGATTCTAGTGCTGCGCTATTTCTTAGTAAAACAGGGACATTTCCAACCTATACGACTACAGGGATATGTCTGTACAGCATATTTGGGGTTTTAAAAGTTATTGAATAGTAGAAAAATTTGCCAACTCACAGTTGAGCCATTTTTTAAATGGCCACTTGGGCCTCACCTACCAGTGTGGCATTAAACACGTCCATTACAAGCCACCTGTAGCCTGTTGGTGAAAGAGGACGGGTGATGCACAAGCCATGCTGACTCCAGATGGAAAACTATGGAAATGACGCTTGGCTGAACATGGGCTCTGATGATCTCACCCCTGTGACTTCTCAGGGGCCATGGGACCTTGCAGGTCCATCAGCACTCACGAAGCTTCCAGTGTGGCTGGAAGATGGTGCTATACACCTGTAAGGTGTGTGAGAAGGATAGAGAAGTATGTAGCCCGTAATAGCTGAGAACCATCATTACTATGATTAATATAATTCTTATCCGTTACTAAAAGAGTGTGTATGTAGCTAATGAATACGTCACAAATATTTTAAATGCACACATGGGTGGTCCCCAGGCAGATACGCCTAATGGTGAAGAGAGAAGCCTGGAGAATCAGACTCCCTGGGGCCAGGTCCCTGCCACCTCCAGCCTGTGTGACTCCAGCAAGTTACTTAACCTCACTGACACTCGTTTTTAAAAATCTGTAAAATAGAGTCGTACCTTAGTCAGTGGGTGTGAGGGTTACACGAGCTGGCACAATGCTTAGCATGGAACACAGCCGCGGCGTGGAGGTGGGGAGATGGAACAGAGCAAGTGAGACCTCACAGAGTTCTCTGTTCTTACCAAGACTTAGCCATTGACGTTGAATACAAACTTCTCAGATCACTGCAAGCCTTGGGAGAATTTCCAGAGTTCTAGAAAAGCTGGATTTTGACCATTGACTGCCAGTTTTCTTGTTACCTTTTTGGAGAAGAAAATTTTTGGAAGTTTTTATTACCCATCAGATTTGTTTTGGAAGATCGCGCTGGCCCGAGTGTGTAGAAGATACTGGGTTTGGGGAAGACTGGAGTCAGAGAGATGCTTGGGTGTTTTGTGGTCAACAGTTACCAGATGGCAGAGAGCTACCCTGAGGCCGTGGCAGTGGGAGTAACACTCACAGCTCATTCCTAGGGAATGATCACAGTCTGTCATTTCTGTCTCAGTACTTTACACACTGTTTTGTAAATACTTATTTTAAAGATGATAAAACCACAGTTAGAGTAGTTTTATCTATCCTACATTCAATGCCGTGCCCAAGGTCACAGAGCTAAAATAACGTTAGAACAGGTTTTTGAATCTTTGTTGTCTGACTTTAAAATCCATGCTCATAATCACTACCTTATATTTCTAGAAGCAGGCTCAGTGATTACAGTAAAAACAAACAACAACAAAAAAAAACCCTTCAATTAACAAATACTTATTGATGGCCAATTATGTGCCAGGTACTGTTTTAGAAACTAGGGATAGAGCAGTGAACAAGATAGGAAAAAAAAAATCCTATTCTCATAGAGCTTATGTTATAGTTGGCAGAGACAGACAATAAATAAAATATAGAAGCAAACTGAATCTTATGCTGGGTAGTGATAAATGTTAAAATAAAGCCAACTAAGGAGGGGACCTTGCTAGAAAATACTATCCAAGTAAGGGTCTGAAGCTGAGGAAAGACTCATGTGCATGTCTAGGTGAACAGCATTCTAGACAGAAGAAATAGCAAGTACAAAGGCCCAGAGGCAGGATTGTGTCTGGCTTGTATGAGGAACAGCAAGGGGCCAGGGTGGTGAGTGGAGCTGAATGAATGAGGAGGAAGAGTGCAAGGAGACAAGGTCGGAGAGGTAATGGAGACCCAGATTTTGTGGGTCTTATAACCACTGTGGGGAGTGACATGATGAAAAGGATTACTTTGGCTAATGTGTTGAGAACAGGGAGACGAGGCCAGACACTGGACAGCCAGGTAGGAAGCTTTGTAGTCATCTAGGAGAGAGAAGTGTGGCTGGGACCAAGGTGGTAGCAGGGCAGGTGAGAAGCAAGCAGCATCTGAATATAGTATATAGTATCTAGATAGGGCTTACAGGATTAGCTGATGGCCTGGAAGTAAGGAAAGAAAGTCATCAAGGGTGACTCCAAGGTCTGGGGTTTCGGCAACTAGAAGGATGGGTTTCCCTTGCAGAGAAGGGAAAGAGCGGGAGGAAGTGGTTTGGGGCCATGTCTGGGTGTGTTTAGTTGAGTTACCTAATGAACACCCTTGAGCCTGAGTGAGCAAAGTAGTGTAGACCAGAGGACTGAGAAATGATCATTAATTGCCTAATGGCAGAAGGAGGAGGGAGATAGAAATCATAGCCACAGATACTCAGAAAGCATAGTATCTCCCCAACTTCATCTCCCACCATGTCTGTTTCTACAGAGGTATCCCTCCATTAGTAACATTCACATCGATGACCTTGAACTCTAAATAGAAATAAATGAGTAAAGCAACAGGCATGGAAGGGTGCTAGTGCCCATCCTGAGCCAGCTCTGTGCTCAGTATGCATGCATGTGCCCTCTCATCGAGGTTCAGTATATGCTGAAAGAGAAGGGAGGTCTGACCTTCATTTTGAAAATATTTCTACAAAACAATGTTAAACTCGATATCCATAAATGTTTGAAATATAAAGAGGCAAGCATCAGGTTTTGGTAAACTGAATTCAAGTGGACTAGCTCTTGCCCAGGGTTGTTGCCCTAAAGAGACTTCACTTCAGTCAAGGTGGAAAGAAGTGGGAAGCAGGGGAAGGAACCAGGGCAGAAGTCACTCTAGTCCCCCTAATCCAAGGTCAATGGCCACCCATTACTCAGAGATCTCCCCAGGCAGAAAATGGACATAATTTGCTGGAGAGTTCAAATTCCCCATTTGTATTAATCTTCCCTTCCTAGGGCGCTTGCCAGTCTGCCCAGGAAAACACACTCATGTCAACATTCCCGACGTAAATGAGAGCTCTTTGTTCGTGTTGCTCTTCCCAGGGACTGCCCTGCTGCTCTTCCATACGGGAACCATCTTCCATTTGGTTGCCACATACGGTTGGCTCAACCCAACAAATCTTTTCTCTGTAGCGTCTTGTTGCTGCAATCTGTGGTTACAGTTGTCAAAGACTTAATAAACGGATGCGTTTTTGTGTCCCCAAGGAAGGAAATGAAGATTGTCACTTGGCGTTGTGTTCCGCCATCATGTTTTTGTTGCTGGTGTACTAATGGAGCAGAAAATTACGGTTGCTCATTTCTTGCCCAACTGCCCACGCCACTTCCAGTCCTTGGGAAGAAAATCAATTGTTTCTGCAAATTTTATTCAGACATTTGTTGGGTTATTATTTGCTGGAATCGTCCCCATTCTTTCCTCTAACCAACCCATAGTTCTGTGATGAAAAAAAAACACACAACCCACTGTTCCCATCGCGATGAAAGATCAGCTACCTATTGTACTCTTTCATTACATCTCTGCACCTCATTTTGTCATGGGATATTAGTGAAATGGATACTATGTTCACACTTCTATGTCATGCAACTTGAAATTCCTTTTGAAGGTTATTTCTCTACCACTTTAACTGCGTACCAAAGGCAATGTTTACACCATGCAGGTGAGGAAGCTGTTTTAATTCCATTTCATCGATGAGGAAACAGAGGCCAAAACACTTAAATATATTGCCTAAGGCCACACACAACCCAGCCAGGGAGTGTTCTTCACAGCAGTGCCTGCCATTCCTCATGCAGTCCATAACACCGTCCAGGAAGGATGTGTTTTTTAAGTTTGTGCATTTTGCACAGGAATCCCAGTTTGAATCAAAATAGCTCATGCTTCATTTTTGCCGAACATTTTAATACAGGGTGTGTCAACTACTAAAAAATACTGTACAGATGCATGTGACCAACTGCATGAAGAGAAAGAGGGTTTTGTGTGGTGGCTAGACTTACATCTTCTTTTAAGTGACTTAGTTTTCAAGCTTGTTACCTCGTTTGGAGCAGTCATGTTGTACCACTTGAAAGTTTTTGATTTTGTAACAACTAACTAATTCTAAAATTTGGACTACAGTAGCCTGACAAATGAACTCCAGCCAAGAGGACTCAGGTGATAGAAAGACATTCATGCTGGAAACTAATAATTTCAATTACATCTTAGTTGTTTTGTTTCTGTGTTTTTTTCCAGGCTGCTCATGGATACTTATTCCAGGAGAGAGAAAGTTGGTCAAAAATGTTTTAAAGCCATTGGGCAGACATGCAGAACAACACATGCTTGCTCAGGTTATAGAATGGATAATTAGGGATGGATTTTGACACTGTTCTTGACTGAGTCGCCGAATTAGTGAAATGGGACATGTCACAGATCCAGTGGTGGCCTCAGTCCTGGGAGGGGCTAGAACAAAAGGGGGGTGGCAAGCAGAAGACTGGGCAGGGGGCAGCTTGGGACCACGAGGGACAGGCAGTTCTTGAAACAGTCTTTGCGGAGGACTCCATCATGGGGCAGGTGAGATAGTGAGGCTAAGAGCTGGAGACTCCAGAGAACTATACAAGGAGGGAAGGGTGAGAGGCAGATGGGAGTTCCGTTCTCCTTCCAACAAGGGTCGGTGTGAGGGCTGCTGCGTTAGCTCAGGCTGCCATAACCAAGTTGCACAAATTGAGGCTTCAACAACAACAATTAATTGCCTCACAGTTCTGGAAGCTTCAAGGCCAAGATGAAGACATCAGCAGCGTTGGTTACCTCTGACGCTTTTCTCCTTGGCTTGCATGGTCTTCCCGTGGTCTTCCCATTGTCTGTTGGTGTCCAATTTTCCCTTCTCATAAACGCACTGGTCATACTGAATTAGGGCCAACCCTACTGACCTCATTATACCTTAATCACTACTGTACAGACCCTACCTCTCAATACAGTCTCATTCTGAGGTCCTGGGGGTTAGGACATGTGAATGCTGGGGGACACAATTCAGCCCATAACAATGATTTTACAGCAATGTCCCACTTAATTTTATCATGTGCTCTACTAGAAAAAAAAACATTTTGAGCATGAACACCCAAATAAATATATTGCATTATTTATAAATCATTTTCAGAACTAATACATTTTGCACAATGTAAAGCATACCCACACATAGAAATTTTAAAAGCTGAACAAGACACAAATAGAAATTCTGGTTTTTGTCACATTGCTCAGTGAATCATCTTGGTACCTCTTGGGATGTAGGCGTCCTGCTTTCGGGGGACCCTTACCTCTGAAGTTACCATGCCTGTCACTCTGATTCTTATTTTTTTCCAGGCTTCCTCTGGGAACCTACCTGTACTCCAGATTGACACATCCCTTCCTTGGATTTGAATGCCTGCTCTCAGGGTACAGTCAAATCTCCTCGCCTTGGAAGCCATTGTTTCTTTAAGGAGACTTTGTCAATTGATGGTTTACCTCCCATTCTAAGTCCCTGAGGGCTCGTGTCAGTCTCCCATCAGGCTCACCTCCTGCAACTTTCCGTTTGTTACCTAACAATTTTCTCTTTGATACATTTTTCATTCTTCTTATACAAAATTTCTGTTTCCTCACCCAGGCTGTAAATGCCAAGAGGGTGGGTTAGTCTAAGCTCTGTTTTCCCAGTGCCAACCCTGGTGCTTGGGAATAGCAGGGGCTTCATAGATTGTTGATATTATAACTTTCCACATGAACAGCTCACAATTCTTCAGGGGTTAACATTTTAAGTCTTGCAATTATGCATAAAGGTATCTCTGATTCTAAAACAATTTAAAAATGAACAGCCTCCCTAGTTGCCCTGGTTCAGTTCTGGGGAGTAAAACGTCATCACTGTCATCACATGTCATCTGCCTTGGTTTGTGTCCCCAGTGTGTGGCACACACAGTGTGTGGCACAGGTGACCCCCAGCCTCATCTTCAGGTCAGAGCTGCTGCAGGTGGATTGACCCTTAAGTGTTGCCTGAACTGTCATTGAAAGAAGAGCAAAGGCAAGATGGGGAGGTCTGGGAGCAGTCTCCACAGTGGAGAGGTCACAAGACTGCGCGAAAGAGGAAACCTCCACAGTGCTGCTGTGGAGGAAAGGAAAAGCCTGGTTACTGAGCAGCTGTTATGTACCGGGCACTGGTCTAAATAGCACTTTGCTGTATGAGCTCATTTAATCCTCACAGCACCACCAAGTAGAAAATATCTGTGTTTTACAGGTGTTGTCACTTAGAGAATTTCTCAGTGTGATTTTCTCAGTATGACAGAGCTGCGAGGTGAGTGGGGGAAGCTGGATTTGAACCCAGGGCTGTCTGACGGCGGGGAGACGAGGGTGTCAGCCAGCATCCCACCAAGATGTGGCGATTCCAGGCAATGGCTCTTTTCCTAGCATCTTTCCTTGACTCTCCTACCTCTATCAGTGTCTTTGTCCCATTCCCCTGGGGGAACTCTCTTCTAATTAGGTGGGCTGGCAGCACGAAGGTGGTAATTAGTGATCACAGGCCACCATCCCTCTCTGGTGATCTAGGTGCATTCTGACAGGTCTCTTGGGGACAAACCCTAATGTGGAGTTGCTATCTGAGGGCAGGCCAGCCTATGGGGCTTTCTCAGATCACATCGGGCAAGGTCTTGTGTCTCACATCTAGGCATGTTGGGTTTTGCCTGGGTTTAGTCCCAACGGCAGTGGGAGACTAATTATGGGATATTAGCCTCTCAGCAGCCCTCACCTTGGGCTATGGTGGAAAGACCACCAAGGCACAGAGAACAGACTCTCTCTGTGGCTTAATTAGAATGCAGGAGGAGTGAGTTCCGTTTGAAGAGCATCCCCCCTGTGCTGGGTCTCCCTGGCTGTGTAATTAGGGTTGTGGGGTTGTGCTCCTGACTATGACCTCAGTGAACTCTGCTTAGGTTTATTCTAGAGCAAAGTTACCTATGGGACTTTGGTGTTTTAAGAGGCTCTCAACACACCTCATCCTAACTGTACTGTACACCTTGGCATTGAAGGGGCCCTTAGGCATTTGGATATTCTGTGTGAAGCCTGCCTTCCGGTCCTTCTGAGTCAAGGGAAAAGAGCCTCTCCACCTTCAAGCTCCATTCAGCCTTAAACCTGGTCCAATTCTGTGCCAGGTGAGTGGCTCTGAGTGTGTGCAGATCCCATTGTGGGTTCAGTGACGGGACAAGTGGAGGTTGCTGATTCTAACCCTGAAAAATAACAGACCTCCTACACGCTGAGAACGCAATGCTTAAAACCATTCTTTTATTTATTCTTCCCATCCTTGAAAAAGGCATTTTTATCCCCATTTTGCAGACCAGGAGGCTAAAGATCAGAGAGGTTGAGTTACACAGTTGTTGGCAAAAGAGCCAAGCTCTGAACCCAGGCTTGGCTCACAGCCTTCGAACTCAGGAGAATGTGTGCCTTTGTGTGCTGACCACGGAGCTGAGGGTCACTCATTCCAGCTGTTGCACGGCCATTGCTCATTAATCCTAGACTGACAAACAATTTCTTAGCTATGCAGAGGACTTTGTTTGTAGTTTTTTACATGTATCTCTGTATCGGGAGCCATCGGTTTGTTCTTTGCTCAGTTGATGACGCATTCATCCATCCAGCCCTGAGTCAGTAAACCCAGTCAGGTGTGTTTTAGGGTCTGACAGATGTGGACACTTCACCTTACTCTACCAGATGGTACTTGGGTTCATTTTAATCCAATGAGATGGAAATTGCAAGACAATGAAAAGCAGACCAGGTGTGGGTTTCAGGTTCCATTTTTTCCTAATGAATGCAATGCCAATACTACCCAGCTCATACCTATTGGCTCTAGCCTTTTGCCAACAGTGGGATTCTGCAATGATTCAAGCAGTCTGGACCCCAGAGCTGTCACAGGCCCCGGAGAAATGAGGGCAGACACAGAGGATTTGCTGGCACCTCTCAGCCCAGTCCCTGCAAGGACATTCGTGCCTCTTCCAGCAAAAGGATGTGCGTGAGCTGCCATGACCTTCCCCCAGGGCAGGAAACGCAGGTCCCTGGTAACATCTCATCTTAACTTTATTATCTTGCTCAAGCAAGGGAACTTCTCTCTATTTCACCGAGAGAGACCTTGTCAAAAGAGCAAACATAAATGATTCCTAAGATGGGGTTGGGGTGGTTAAGCAGGAAACTTGCAGATTGTGTTAGTCTGCTCAAATTTCCATAACAAAGTGCCACGGACTGGGGGGCTTAAACAATAGACATTTATTTTCTCACAGTTCTAGAGGCTGGATGTCCAAGATCAAGGTGTCAGCAGGTTTGGTTTCTCCTGAGGCCTCTCTCCTGGGCTTGTAGATGGCTGCCTTCTTCTTGTAAGGACACCACTCATATTGGATTAGGACCCATCCTAGTGATTTCATTACTTTAATCAACTTTTTAAAGACAGTACCTCCAAATAAAGTCACATTCTGAGGAACTGAGATTAGGGCTTTGATCTGATTTTATTTTGGGGGGTGGGAGGAGACACGATCCAGCCCATAACACTGATGTTATACATTCTCCTCTCCTGGAAAGGATGGATGATCTGGGTTTGACGTCACTGGCTTCCCAAGAGAAGGAAGAATCATTAGGTGTGGTGCCAGGGTAACTCGAGCCACACTGGGGACTCCCTGAAGGGTCTCCCACACAAGGTGAGAAGATCTTCAACCTTCTGTTTTTTTTTTGTTGCATGGAGAAGGAAAACTGGGACCAGTGAGGGGGCATGACTCACTCATGTCACACAGCATGTCATGAGAGTGAGGACAAGGACGGTCCCCAGATCCTGCGGGCAGAGCACCATGGGGCCTCCAGCGAGCTCTGCCACCATAGGTCTCCCAGCAGGAAAGTGACAACAGCTGTATTCACTTTGTTCCTCAGGGGGCAGTTTGTGAGGAAAACCCATAAAGCTCTTTAAGAAGCCAGAACATCGTTCTCTAAAACAAACATTTCCTAAAGCAAAGAACTTTTGGGGAAACTGGATGTCAGAATGACAGAGTGTGGGGTGGTGGAGAGGGCTTCAGCTGGAATCAGGGCAGCTGAGCTGTGTCCTGGCTTTACCAGGCATCACTTGTATGGCCCTAGGAAAGTCACTTTATCTCCAGGGGACTCAGTGTATCTGTAAGATGAAGGTGTTGAACTCAATGAATGGCTTTCAGACTTGTTTGATGGTGGGGTGATTTCTCAGATGCCATGTGGTGGAACCCTTTTTCAGAAACCTGGTGGATCAAATGGATCAAATGGGAGCTGTACTCTTTGAAGATGAGGTGAATACAGGGGCAGAAATCCACTCACCCTAAACACCTTCCCAAACCCCAGCTCCCCCAGGGTCCCCAGGGTTCCAATCTGAGAATCTCTCCAGGCCTCTAACACATCACCACATTTCTCACCAGGAGATGGCTCTCTAACCTTGTTTCTAAACTGTATTATTTGGAGGAAAAGTGATCATTAATCAAACTAGTTTGTGGACTCGCTGAGGAGAAACACCTTTGGAACTCAGTGGCTGAGGAAACATCCAGACAGCGTGCTTTCTTTGGCCTTGCCCTTTTGGTTAATGACAATGAACCACGAGAACCCATGACCAGACACCCTCCTTACATTCCACCTTTCTGCCTCTTTAGGAATTTGATCCTAGAACGAAATGGAAAACATAGATTCCCACTTCTCCAGCCATTCCAGTGAGACAGTCTTTACATTAATGAAGCATAGGGAAACAGAACAAGTATGGAAAAAATACCTAAATGAGTATTAAAGTCAAATTCAGACCTTTACTTTCAATATGGTGGACTGGCTAGAATCAGATCAACGCCCACCTTGAGAACAATTAGAGAAACTGGACACAATATTTTTAAAGCTCTGTGGAAGGTATCAGAGAGCGATTAACACAGCCAGGACTTGAGAAGCCAAAATTGAGGGGAGAAGGGGATTATAGAGAGGAGAGCCTTCAGTTCCTCTTACCCCACTGAAACACCTGCCAATTTCTAAGTGCCGGCTGAGAGGCTGAGAACCTGAGCGGAACTTTCAGCGTCCCACAGGGCTGGGAAAGCAAACATTTGAGGTCAGGGCCTGCCAAGGAGGAGGGGACTTAGTAAACATGCCAGGCTTTTTGGGTTGAGGCTACGGAGAAGTTACTCCCAGGTGAAAGGGTGAATCAGATATGGGCTAGCCTCAAGAAAGACTGCAGCCAGCTTTGAATCAGCTCACCCAGGCTGGATTAAGGTCGTCTGCCCCTGGCCCTAGTGCCGACCAAAAGCCAAGATTAGTCCTGCCTGACATCTTATCACTTAGGACCTCAGATTATCTTTATCATTTTTACATTTTTATTTAAAATATAACTAACATACAATATTATATTAGTATCAGGGGTACACCATAGTTATCCAACATTTATATACCCAAAGCAGTGATCATAAGTCCGGCCACCACCTAACGCCGTACCACGCTATCATAATGCTAGTGACTATATTCCCCATGCTGTACGTTACATCCCCATGACTTACCGGTTTTATACCTGGAAGTTTGGACCTCTTATTCCCATTCACCTTTTTAAAATTTTCAATTACAGTTAACATTCAATATTATTTTATATTAACTTCAGGTGTACAGCACATGGTTAGACATTTATATAATTTAAGAAGGATTCCCCTGACTAGTACCCACCTGGCACGATACATAGTTATTACCATATCATTGACTATATTCCTTATGTTTTACTTTATATCCCCATGACTATTTTGTGACTACCAATTTGTACTTCTTAATCCCTTCACCTTTTTGACCCTGCACCCCACCCCCTCCTGTCTATCACCCCAACAAATCTAGTACCCATCTGCACCATACGTGGTTATTACAGTATTATTGACTATATTCCTTCTGTTATACCCTACATCCTCATGACTACTTTGTAGCAACCAATTTGTACTTAATCTCTTTCCTCTTTTCACCACCTCCCAAACCCCTCTCTATCTGGCAACCATCAAAATGTTTTCTGGATCTATGAGGTTGTTTCTGTTTCTTTTTTGTTGTTGTTCTTTAGAGTCCACATATAAGTGAAATCACATCGCATCTGTCTTTCTCTGTCTGACATACTCCACTCAGCACAGTACCCTCCAGGTCCATCCATGCTGCCACAGATGGTGAGAACCGACCCTGGCCGAGCTATATTCCATTGTGTGTGTGTGTGTGTGTGTGTGTGTGTGTGTGTGTGTGTGTGATTTCACTTCCATTGTCATTAAATACCTTTTTCCATCCATTTACTTTCCATCTATGTGTGTCTTTCAATCCGAAGTGATTGTCTTGTAGGCAGCATGTGTAGTGGTTTTCTTTTCTTATCCATTCAGCCCTCCTATGTCTTTTGATTGGAGCATTTAATCCATTTACATTGAAAGTAATTGTTGATAGATATGTAGCTATTGCCATTTTATTATTCATAATTTTGATCTTTTTTTTCCCATCTTAAAGAAGTCCCTGTAACATTCCTTGTAATATGGTTTGGTGGTGATGAACTCCTTTAGCTTTTTATCTTGGAAGTTCTTTATCTGTCTTTACTCTACTAGTGGGATTTGCCCCAGTGGGCTCTGGTGCCTGTTAAGACCACCCTTTGTGTGTCCCACTTGTGGGGCTAATAGGGCAGTGTTCTGCTATGGTCTGAGGCCAACCTCCAAGTATGTTGGTTCTGGGGTCTCTTGTGAGGGACTCTGGTGCAAGCCCAGGTCACCCACTGCCTGTGACCAGCTGAGGACTACGTGGTAGGAACTACAAAGTGATCCGCTCTTGTTTGCTGCCTTTGCTAAACCTGTAGGTATGTGGAAGAAGCCATGCTATGAACAGAGGACATCTGCCACCAGCACTGGGTCTGGGGTAGCTCCGCAAAAAACTGGGACACCTCAAGGCCTGCTGCCACCTGCCAGCTCCCTTAAGGTTCAGCCACTGCTAAAACCTCATGTGGTATGCAAGTTGGGTGAGGCAAAGTCTCAGGGAGTCACTAGAGGGGGAAGAGTTGTGGTCACCAGGTTAATGTAGGTTCTGGTTTGGTGCCAGTGCTGAGCCTGGAGCTACTCATCAAAAGTCTCAGAGCACCCCGAGGCCAATCACTGCCTGCCTGGGGCCCTCGGACTCTGATAGTTTTCTAAGAAAGAGTGCAATGCAGGTGGGGCTGCTTGCAGAGAAAGTGCCTCCAGAGTTAGGCCAGCTGGGTGGGGCCAGATCCCAGAGGAGCTCACCAGACCCGTCAGATTCAGATTTGGACGTGTGGGGAAGGGCTCAGCACAGGAAAGGCGGTGCCCAGCATGGGAGGAGTCCTCCTCACAGGGAAAACGGCGAATGTCCTCCAGCCCTCACTTTGCAGCCACATACCTGCATCTGCCCTCCCCGTATGTCTCTGATACCCCCTGAGTCACTGTCCCTCCGCGGGAGCCCAGGGTGAGTACCTGCTGCTGAGTCTGTGCACTGGCCCTTTAAGAGGACGGCTGGGTTTCCCACAGCCTATGTCCTATCTGGCTGGTTGGAGTCCCCACTGTTTTTCACAGCCATTTGTTGTGGGGCTCCTCTTCCTGGCACCAGTACTCCAGGCAGCGGAGCTTGTATGGGTCTGGGGTCCCTTGCCCCTCCGGGGGACCTCTATGGCCCAGATACTCATCCCGGTTCTCAACCACCACACGGAGGTTTGGGGCCTGCCCTTTTCCTGTCTGTGCCCCTCCTACCAGTCTCCACATGGCTTCTCCTTTGTATCCTTAGTTAGAAAACGTTGTTCAGCTAGCCTTCAGATGATTCTCCAGGCTGATTGTTCTATAATTTAGTTGTAATTTTAAATGTGTTCATGGAAGGACGCAGGCACTGTGTTTATCTACTCCGCTATCTTGGATCTCTCCCCGTCTTAATACTTTTATATTCAGAATATGTAGCACTCACAGGAGACAGACAGATAAGTGTAAAACCCAGATTATGAAGTGGCCAGGCTGCTATTCCAGTGTTTTCCGTAGCTGTGTGTGCTTTTTGTTTGCCTTTTTCAGAGGGCAGCTACTTAGAAATACTAATGATAGCCGAGCACGGTATGAGCTGTCCATATGCTGTCTCATTTACTTCAAACAACAACCCGAGGGTGGTGATATTCTTTTTTCCACTTTACAGATGAGACAATGGGCTGGGGGGGTTGACCTGAGTCTGTCTGACTGCATAGCCTGGTCTCTGAACCACAAAGTGGTCCTGCTCTCCCGACGTGCTCATATTTGTGAATGTTTGTGGGGTGACTGGCTCGAGGCAGACACTATCCACGGTTTAACATCAGTGCCCAGCTCAAAACTTGCCAACGCAAACACTCATTTGTCAGGCTCTGTACGTAGGCACATAGCTCCTGTGTGAAGCAGCGCGGGGCACACCGTGTGTGCAGGGGAACTCATCACACCATCTGCTTGGGACTCTAGAGCGTCAGCTCTCAGACAACTGTTAGAGCCTGGTGTCGGCTGCCTGAGCAGGGAATGAATTCCATGGCCTCTTGGGAGGACTGTGTGGAAAGTGGAGGTGGTGCCACCACGCCCTTAGGAATGACTCCTGAGAGCCAGTGGAGTCCTGCCCTATCTCCAGCCTCTTGCTATGTGTCTGCTTTTCAGACCTCCGGGGTGTCTGGGCATAAACCTGGAGCCCAAGAGAGCAACTGGAGAGGTCATTAAAAAAAATGTTGTTGTTGTTTTCTTTTTTTAAAGTTCCTACTGTTTGTGTTTTTTTTTTTAATTGTCGAAAGACTGTCTTCTAATCTAACCCTCCTATTTGAAAGTCTCATGCCCAGAGAGGGTAACTGACACGTCCAAGGTCATGCAGGTAATGGAAGAGCCACAGACATGGTTCCCCCTATGGCTAGGCTGGCACATCTGCCCTGTACCACACCAGGTCCCACCCATAAAGGTAGTATTGTAAACTGGACAGCGTGTGTTGACACTGACCCAGGGGACAGAATGGATTGTCCTCCATACAGGCAGAAACGGATGACAGTAAGGCCCCCTGGGAGATATGGACCAGCTAATTACAACTCCATTTGAACAGTGGGCTGGGATGAAAGTCTAGAAATTTCCCTTCCTCGGAATTAGTTGGCCCCCAAGCAAGATGCCCATAAGCTCTGGTCCAGCATGTCCCCGGCCTTTTGTGGGGAGAAGGTGGTGAGGTCCAGGGCAAGCCACCATATTTCCAGGCAGGGTGGCCTGTGTTATTCTCAACCTCCACGTCTGCTCTTCCCACACCTGAGCCGCTCCCCACTGGGCAGGTGGCCACCATCATAATCTCCTCAAGTTCTCCCTTCATCCTGGAGAGCCCTCCTGAATTTGCCAATGACTCTCATCAAAATATCCCAATGGGATTAATGAAGTCAACCTGGGTAAAAAAATTAACTGTTTTAGGAAGAAGAGAGAGAATTTCCATGTGTCCCCTTTTCACTGTGTTTGCCACGTGCTCATGTGTCCAGTTCATGCGGGACACCTGTGGTCATCTCAACGAGAAACAGTCTCAGCCTCTTATGGATTCTAGCGGTACTTTTGTCCCCCTCCTCTTTTTTCCTTTAATGACATCTCCTGTAAATTGCCTGGTCCTTTACTTATCTAGGTTTCAGTGTTTCCTTTACCAGACGTGTCCCTTCTGGGGCTGGGCTGTGTCTTCTCTTCGTTCTCATCACAGGGCACCAGCCTGAGACCTGGGCACTACCCAGGTCACTCCAGTCCTGCTCGCCCCCCACTTGTAACCAATCACCAGCTCATCAGTGTTGCTCGCGTCGGCTCCCTTTTCTCCACCCCCGGCTACTGCTATTTCAGGCGGCCATCCTCGCGGCCAGCACGCTTCCCGTCTCTAGACCGACAGGAACCCCCCCTCCCCTGGGGTAGAGATGGGGTACCATGTTCTCATCGGGGCCAAATACCCAACTTCCACCAGCTCTGCATCCATGCTCATCCATGTTCTGTCCACCCCACAGACTGCACACCCCGGGCAGCATCATACTGCCGGCCTCAGTGTAGTCAAGGAAACAGACCAGGATGTATCCTCCTGATCTTAGAGACTCTCTGGTTCACTGACAACAGCCAGAAAAACAAACACACGCCTGTCTTCTTACAGCTGTGCCATCTTCTTGACTACGTGGTCAGGGTGTCCTTTATGAGGGGGTGATGTTTAGGCAGAGAGGGTTCAAGGGCAGGATCCAGCCAGATGGTGATGAAAGGAAGCTCTGGACAGAGGCCCTGAGGTCAGCACGCGCTTGGCCTATTTTAGGAAGGCATGGACGAGTGGAGCACATGGACAAGGGGAGCACGGTGGGAGCTGAGATTTTACAGGAGCTGGGTGGATCTGGAACCATCCAGAGTGGGGCTGAGTGTATGGACTCAGGGTCACCCCAGGGCTCTGCCCCTCACTTGTCTGAGATTTGGAGCAAGAACTGTAGCCTCTGGTGACCTTAATCTTCCCATCTGTAAAATGGGGTGTCACGCAGGGCAGCCTGCGGGGTCTCTGCTCCCGCTCCCCACATAAGAACGCAGGACACGGTGAGGCCAAAAAGGAATACCCACGGAGCCATAGGTAGGGGAGTCACACCACTATAGTCTCACTGGAGGCTGGATTCACACGACGTGTGACCCGCTGTCTGCTTTTCTGCCAACCGACCGACTCCTCATTTGCTAGCTGCAATCCACCTCTCTGCAATCCGCAATCCACACTCTGCCGCTTGCTAGGTCAGCCCCCATCTTCTTGCTAGCCCCCATTTTTCCTGCCAGTGTAGCCACGGCAGTTATATTAGTGGCCAATGGGTCACTTGTTACAGCTGACAGCCGACTAGCTGATGACCATCCAATCACAGTTGATGGCCATTTATTGCCTGAGCCATCACCTTTCCATGTGAGGCCGAGAGCCTGGAAACTGCATTCCTGGTTCTGTTGGCTCCCACACGGGACTGGTGGGATAACAGGTGCCTCACCTTGTACGGTTGCCATGGGGACTGTAGGATATATGTGAAGCATTCAGAACAGGGCTTGCTGAGTCGTGAGTACGGTCCTGCCAGCTGAGGGCTCTAAGGCGGACAGGCAGCGTGACCATTTTGTGATTTCAAGACTCACTCATTGTCTTGTGGACAATGCAGGGCCATGAGGCCAAGGGTGAATGCTGGGAGACCAGTGGGCAGCTGGCGTAGACATCAGCTGGGGACGATGGTGACCGGCCCAGAGTAGAAGTGGGTAGGGGGGTGGGGTTCAGGGAAGGAGGCAGACTGAAGAGATGTTTGGGGGTAAGCACTGAGGAGACTTGCTGATGATGTGGTGTGGGTTGGGGGTGCAGTGATGGGGTCTGACCCTCAGGCTTGTGGCCTGGAGTGTGAGTAGCAGTGTCTATAACTTGTGCAGGTCACACAAGGTGTTGGTGGCAAGGCTGGGACTCAGCTCCAGGCCGTCTTGACAGGAGAGACACAAGCCAGTTTCCTGGGCTCACGCGGCTGCTGGTCAGAGGGACCTGGGGAGAGCTACGGACGAGCCATCTGCCTTGTGCAGGAGAACCTCCATGCCCAGTGCCAGGGACTCTGGAGGTTATGGGGCTGCCCACACAGCAGAGACAGGAGCCTCATCTCCCTGCTCCTGCTACAGAGAAATCCGCTGCCCAAAATAGCCCAGGTGACTTTCTGAAAAGCCCTTCACAGTTCTTGTGTGTAAACAACCTGCTTTCTCCAAAGCTCTGGGGAGGAAGGATGGAAGGGGGCTGCTCCCCTACCTCTTTGCACAAAGGTCACCCCAGGGGTCAAGCACAATCCGACCATCAACCCACTAGGAGTGAGGGCAGGAGCTGTCAGGGTAGTGACAGCCCCCCCAGCTCCGCGGGCACAGCCCACTCATCTCCTAGCCTCCCTGGGAGCCCAGAAGCTTTGGCCTGGGAAGTCCACATCCTGGTTTCCATTTGTAAACTGGGAATGACCTTCCAAGTCCACTGCGATTGTGTATTCCTGCGTCCTCTGCAAAGTAAAGACAGACTGGCTGGCGTCCTACATCCAGCTCCCTTTCATCTCACGTGTGGCCCCTCTGTCCCCACACGTGGCTTATGCAGTGTATCCTCTCTCCAGGTTGTCATGACAATTTTCACTGAGAAGCTGTTTCTGGAAAGGGAGCAGGAAAAGAAACGCACAAAATGCTTCTTGAAGTTGGGCCTAGTGAATCTCAGGATTTCAAAGGCATGAATGCATTTACAATGGTTTCTCATGAAAAATGGGATGTCTGTCTTCTCCCTGCTGGCTGCTGGAACTCTGCTATTATATAGCAGCAAAGCATTAAGCCCCAACTTCATTAGACATTGCTAATTACAGTCAAAATGATAGTAATAATTAAATGTGAGCCCCAAAGCCGGGCTCCCCTCTGGCAGAATCCATTAAAGCGAATGGTGGAATGATTCAGGCTATACAGGTAACAGCTCAGTTTTGGGGGGTGGTCAGTGTTCTCCTGACCATGAGCTCATTGCCTGCCCCGTTGTCAGTGGCCAACTGGCCTTACAGTGTCTTTCTCCCCTTCCCAGATCTCAGCCAACTGTCCAGAATGTCTCACTAATCCTTGCGAACAACTCTGTGTAAAACCAGGAGTAAAATTTACCACCCCATTTCACAGATTACTCATCGAGTCCCCTCAACAGCTGCTAGGGAACTTGGAGGAAGTGACCCTTGGGTGAACCTCAGTGGATCCCACAGAACAACAGGACCCGGGCCCTGTTTAAATCAGCCACGGTGAAAATTACAAACTGAGTAAGGCTTACATTTTTCCTATTTTTCTCTCATTGCTAAACAAATACACATTCATGGTGGTAAAAATGAAAAGTACAGAAAAGCCTGGAAGGTAAGTCAAATTCATTTGCAAACCTAACACCTGGATGTAATCCTGCTACTGAGGAAGACCGGGTTTGATTTATAACCACGTCATCCTTGCCACCCAGGCCAGCCAGTGGTGCCGGATGTGGTCAGGGCAGGGTCAGCCTGGGCACAGCTGTGTCTTGGGGGCCCTGCCTGCCCCCTGCGGCTCCCTGCGCGGTCACGTCCACCCAACCCGGCTCAGCCTTCCGCTCCGTCTCGGGCTGTGTGCACAGGCTTCGGCTCATTCGGACGCTGGACGAAGTCAAGATTGTCCTTTCCTTGCCAGACAACATTCAATCTTCCAACCCATTTATCTGACGTTGTTGAGGCATCGTGAGGAGAGAGATATGAAGAAGCAAGCTGTGGTCTCTATTCTTAAGGAACTCACCAACTAGCCTGCAAACAGATGCTTACATCATCTAGTGAGCCTGTGTCTTCACCTTCACAGATGAGCAGGCAGAGGAAGAAACACAACCTGGCTGAGAAGGCCTGGATGGGGCAAGTCCCGACTCCGAGACTGAATGTCCCGTGCTGTCTGTGGGAGCCAGCCGCCCAGATGCCCCCAGGAGTCCTCGCCACCTGGTACTCACGCCTCGTGTAGTCTCTGCCTACACTGTGTCAGGGCTGGCCTGTGAGACCAGCAAAGCCTGGTAGAGCTCGTGATATGTGACTTCTAAGGCACAGAGGCCACTTTGGTGTCCTGGATCACTCGCTCCAGGGACAGCCACCAGCTTGTCTTCTGGACACTTAGGTCACCCTGTGCAGAGGCCCACATTGAGAAGAACTGAAGCCTCTCACCAGCAGCCAGCACCACCTCATCAGCCATGTGAGTGAGCCGCCTTGAAAAGGGAACCTCCGGTCCCCGCGGGCCTTCTGACGGGAGTGTGGCCCTGGCCGACATGTGACTGCAGCCTCATGGGACAGCCACAGCGGGAACCCACTCCTGCATTCTCACCACGGAAGCTGTGAGGGAAGCAACTAATTCCATTGCTGTTTCTCAGCTACTAAATTTAGGGTGACTTGCTACGTAGAAGTCGATCGTAAATACACCACCTCTGGTTGCTCTTCGGGGAGACATCCCACATACTCCCACTCATGCAGCTCTCCCTTGTGCCATGCGCTAGGCTCGGGCCTGACCCTCACGGGGTCACAGCAGCGAAGCAGCGGTACTCACCAGGTGTCACGTGTATCGCCACCTAACAGATGACGGCCTGGAGCGGGCAAGGAGTCTGCCCACGGTCAGACAGACGCCAGGTGGCTGTGCCAGGATTTGAACCCTGTGTCAGCTGACCCCAAAGCCCAAGCTCTTAACCTCGCATGATATTGTACTTCTCTGTAAATGCTCGATCCAGGAAATACTTACTGACATCTGCTACACGCCAAGCACACTGCCGGGCCTCGGAGGACGCACCCTGCTCGCTGATGATAGGGTGGCTCTGGCAGCATTCGTGTGGCCCTCGGCCCGTCCGGGGCAAGCCCCAGCGCACGCCGCAAGCCCAGGTCCCTCCTCATTGCAGACTGAAGAACTCACCTGCTGCCTTTCCCCTCAGGCCTTCCCCGCATGCAGCAGAGAGAGCAGAGCTCAGAGCTTCATCTGTCCCCAAGGCCATCCCCAGGCCCTGTTCCTGAGAGAGGTTATCTGGCTAAGAACCCGCAGCCAAGAGTGTGCGATCACAGAGGGCACAGACGCTCGTGGTTTTGGAGTCCTGATCCCTCGGCAACAATAGTTACTGAGCATCTGCCATGCGCAGGCGCTGGTCTAGACACTTGGGACACAGCATTGAAAAGAGGTGAGACCCCAGCGCTGAGGTCGCTTCACCGTAAACGATACACTAAATGAAATAGTACGTTACGGGGCGATGGCTGCTATGAACAAAGGAAACAGCATGAAACGGGCTGGGGATGCTGGGGGCTGCGGGTGAAGGCCGTGGTATTCGTGGGTTGATCAGTGTGGGCCTCGGGCTGAAGAAGGGAAGAAGTTGGCAGGGTGACCAACTGTCCCGGTTTGCCTGCGACGGAGGGGCTACGGGAGCTTCAGT
The DNA here is from genome assembly GCF_964194185.1 of Rhinolophus hipposideros. Lineage (NCBI taxonomy): Eukaryota > Metazoa > Chordata > Mammalia > Chiroptera > Rhinolophidae > Rhinolophus > Rhinolophus hipposideros. The sequence continues at coordinate 5,100,454 of NC_138050.1, forward strand.
GCTAAAACCCGAATGTCCTGGGCAAACTGGGAAGACGTGGCTTTCCTGAGTTGGCCCAGCAGAGGGGGGATGATGGCTCCAGGAAGCTGGAGTGATTTTGCCCCATTAGGGGACATCTGGCAATCTCTGGAGACATCTTTGTTGCCAACCTGGGGTGGGCAATGCTACTGTCATCTAGCAGGAGAGGCTGGGGGTGCTGCCGAACATTCCACAAGGCCCAGAGCAGTCCCCACCACAAAGAATTAATCATCTGGCCCCAGATGTCCAGAGTGCCCAGGCGGAGATACCTTGAGCTTGCTTCTCGGTCTTTAGCTCCACATTCACTTCTGCAGTTTCATTTGCCTCCCGCTTCCTCTGTAGTCCTGGGGGAGGAATGTTCCTCTGATTACACCTACAGGTAAAGGCCTGTCCCCTCTTCCTCCAGAGTTGGCCCCCCGTCACTACCTCAGCACAAGAATGTGAAATGCCAACCAGAGAGGCCAGCAGCGCTGCCTTGACTGGGCGCTGTCCCCATCCTTCTGCTCCTCTACCCAGCCATCGTCAGGTCACCTTCCCAAGGAGGCTCTTGTAGGTCACACAGCATCAGGCCACCAGCAGTCCCTCCAGCTTAGTGGTGGGGGCGGTGGGTTTGCCACAGCCACAGGCATGAGCTGGCTTCCCCTTGGCCACAGGCCTGCCTCATCTGCAGTATGGTAGCACTTCAGCAGAGTTCTGAGATGGCCTGTGGGCTCCGGCCGAGGTGACCGGGCTGTGAAAGAGAGAGTAGATTGTGTTGGCTCTTGTGCTCCATTGGGAATTTGAGAAACCAAGCAATCTTCTGAGTTCCTTGGAACATAATTGGGGCCGAGGCTTCCCGGCACCAGGCATTTGAACGTGACCCTCCCCCAGCGCCCACTCCCACATTCATAGTTTCTCTACAGCTTTGGACACACATTTATTCTACCTTTGACCAACCCGTGCTGCTGACAGATATGGGCACTTCCACGTCCTCAGGGAGGGGGCAGACCAAGAAGTTGGCCTCATGGCCACTTTGTGAAATGGAAGCTGGGTTTCATAGGACATCAGTTCCACTGGAATATTCTCAGGTCAACAAGGATTAGAAAACATTCAGGTTGCAGATTTTGGACTCCCTGGGGTCTTAATATGTGAGGACTGAGCTCTTTCTCAATTTGTCAGTGAAACTCAAGCTCCCAGGATGTGCCCAGCCCATCGCAGAGGTTTGATAAACTCTTGTTGAACTGAGTGTCATGAACAGGTTCCCTCGCAGGCCTCTGGAGGACGCCCCCACAGCGACTCCTTGCACACAGGAGACGCAGGGACGCTGGGCCCTGCCTGACCTTGGCGGCTGACTGCATTCCGGGTCCAGCTCTGGCTGGCTCCCGACTGAGTTTCCCGAGGCCCCTGGTTCCTGGTCATTTCTGTGTCACCTGAGCACAGGCCTGACACACAACAGATGCTCAGAAGATACTGGTTGATTGGCTGAAGGAATGAATGGTGAGTAACGTGGGCTCCGGTCAAGCGCTCCTTTGCTCTGTGCCCATAGTCACGGGCCAACCAGGATGGGCGGTCCTTCACTCAGGTCTGGCGGTTAAGGAGTGTTGGGTTTTACATATTCTGTGCACAAATCCTGAGACCGCTCCTGGCTTCCCACTCCTTTGCTTCTTCCCATTGCCTGGCTGGAAATTGCCACTGGCGACAAATGCTGGATGGCACAGCTGACAGGCTGGGCCCGTGTGAGCATGGCACTGGCACCTCTGAGTGCCAGGTTTTTGCTTCCTGTGCATTTGGGGCCAAGCATTTGGAAAGGATCCACCACTTAGTAGAGCAGGCTGCAGGACTGACAAGCAACCTCCCTGAGCCACGAGGGCCTTCCTGCCCAGAACGTATGGTGCGTGTCCAACAGCTCTCAAGGCCCAAAGCCATGCCAATTTGTAGTAATTAAGCGGTAAGACCCAAGTGAATGGGTCTGTAGTCGCCGCGTGACAGCCAGATGCCTGGGGTGGGAACGAAGGCCCAGCACACAGCCCTTGGCCTTGTGCTGAAAACCAGCTTGTCGAAATAGTCAATGACAATCAATGGAAAAACAGTGATGGCACCTTGTGCTAACATGGGAGCTCACTCCACGGGCTCACACACATTGTCTCTTCCTTCCTGACAACGTCCCGGGATGGCAGGGGCCTGGCCTGGCCTCCGCTTTTCGTTATCCAGACAGACTGTCTGCCTCACGGAGCCTGGGCCTCAGCCAGGTGTGTCCGCACAGGTGGACAGAGATGCCCCTGATGACTGTTCAAGGCCTCGTCTATCGCTTGCTCCTGTGCTCCGGGAAGGCCAGGCCCTGGGCGAGCAGCATCTGTTTCAAGTCTCATAACAGCAATATGAAGTAGATGGCTGGCATCTCCATTTTACAGATGAGTAAACTGAGGCTCAGAGCTGTTATTTACCAAAGTCACACAGCTAGTGGAACCCAGAGTGTCTGCTTAACCCCCAAGCTCACGCTGTCAACAGTCATGATCTACTGCTTCTTTTAAACAAACAGAAGTGGGTGTTATAACTTGCTTTGTGTTCATTTTCCAGGGCTGCTGTAACAAAGTGCCACAAGCTGGGTGGCTTAAAACAACACAAATTTATTTTCTCACAGTGCTGACGACAAGAAGACCATGATCTAGGAGTCCGCAGGGCCATGCTCCCTGGAAGGGCCTAGGAGAGGAACGGTCTGTGCCTTGGCTCGCAGCTTCTCAAGTTACGGGCAGTTCTCAGCGTTCTGGGCTGGTAACCACCGAGTCCAACCCTCCACCTTCACATGACATTTTCCTGAGTGTGTTTGTCTTCTCAAGGCCATTTTCTTATAAAGACACAAATCATATCCGATTACTCCTGTGACCGTATCTTAATTTAACTAATTTTATTTATATGGATCTGATTTCCAAATCCAGTCACATTCAGAAGCACCAGGGGTTAGGACTTGAACACATCTAATTTGGGGGGACATATTCACTCTATAACAGGTGTTATAATTCTCTTTAACCTACACTGAACATAGAACATTGGACTTATGGCTGGGTGGAGGTCCATGACCCTAATTAAAAGGCAGGCCACCAGCCACGAATGGCAATTTCTGAAAAGAGCCATGTGGACTTGACAAACACGAGTGGCAGCCCTGTGCCTGTGGCCCTTGAGGGCCATCGTGCCAAGCCAGGACCTCCAGGGGTGCCTCAGACCTCCCACTTCTGTAAAATCTCCTCGAGTTCAATTTGATGTGTTGGCCATGAGCTCTCTCACCAACAGCTCCTCACCCCCCAAAAAACCCCTATGAGGACCAGGATGCTTTAAAAAAAGAGGGTGGGGGACTTATCAGCGTATCTGTTTGAAGAGAAGAAAGGGATGACGCGTGGAAATTTGTCAGGAGAAGAAGGCTGACACAGGACGATTTATTGTTGGTGACACCACTTCATTCTATTAAGGAGTAATGAACGTTTCTGTTTTGCAATTAATCACCAGAGCCTTTTCCTTGGAGCTAGGAGGAGCGGGAGGTTCCCAGGTGAAGGTGTGCTGGGGACACCTGCTGAGAACGGTCGGTCCAGCAGAGTTCCTGACTGAGCCCACACAATGGACCCCTGGGGGGATTGAAAAACCCCCAGGCCAGGAAGTCCGAATGCATCCATAATACAGCCGGGCTGAACTCCGAGCTGGAGTCCCACCTGCTGCCACCGTTATGCAAAGGCAGGAGGAGCTGTCACTTCACCTCTGCAGAGACTTGGGGTACCTTCTGCTCACTGGGGTCAGCCGTGACGGCACTCACTGGCTTGCTCCATTTCCCAGTCCTGTTTCCTCTGGTGTTGGGCTGAAACAGAAAATTGCGAGAAAGTCATTTTGACGAGTTCCTTTTGGGTGGCTATTCTAATACAGAAAGACCCCTAACAAAATGTGAAAACAGGTTTTTACCTCAAGAAAACAGCACAGCCAGCCTTCCGGACCGTCAGCCCCTCCCTGAGCCGTAAGCACCCCAAATCCCAGAGGTGGGGCCATTTGTGTGGCGTGTGACTGGGAAGGCTAAGGCGCGGGTGCACAAGGTCTGTTTCACTGGTTTTTTGGTCATAAAAATACTTGCAAGCTTGCTATTTTCTGTCCATAGTCAAATGTCCTTGGGTCAAAATAAGAGTAAAGCAAGTGTGTTGGAATGTCTCTGGTCACCAAATGGCTGTGTCGAACGGTCAGGAACCCTCCTGAGAGAGAGGAGGGTCTGAGAGAGTCTGAGAGCGAGTCTGCCCACGAGAGAAACCACACTCCGTGCTGGTCAGGGAATGTTTCGAGACTTGGGTTCATGCAAGGACACAGCGTCAGCTGAAAGCAGCCAGCTGTTTGGCACGAATCTTTGTAGACGAGATGAGACATAGCCGCCCAGGGAGCTCACAAATACTATGGTCAGCCTTAGCGCGCACTAAGGACGTGGCCAGGCTGCTGTTGGCTAGAGGTCTCCCTGTCACACCCACCAGCCCCTTTTATGACAAATAGTTTGTAGCTTTCCTCTACTCTCCTGAAATTAAACTCACAGAATTAAAAAACAACCATGTATTACTGTAGAGAAAAACTAAAGGGCAAGTAACTTATAACAAAATGTTACACTTAGAAAAACGTACGTGCTCAGTCATGTGTATCCCACACAACCCAACAAGGGACTCAGAAGCTTGCACATATACCTAAAATCACTATGAATGTAACAACAAATGGAAGCTGCCTTTTCCGATAGCAAATCAGACGCTATTAGTGGAACTGCAGCAGTTGACATGCATCTCGAAATTGTGACCAACCCTTTGTGGAATTCTGGAGAAAACTTGATAGTTCCATTGCTGAAAACGTTAGTATATATTTAAATAGTTTCAAAAATGCTATGTTTTGGTAAGTTAGGTAAAATGCAGTTCGTTTTGAAGCTTAGAAAATTATAAACGTCCACGTCCCCAGGGCCTTGAGAAAACTCTTCTGTGTGGGACTGTCCGTCACATTTCAGTACCAGGATGTCTGGCACCACTGGTGTCTGCATGCCAGCAACCCCCCACCCCCATTATTGTGACCACTGAAAATGCGTCCCAAATGGTAGCCCTGCCCCCACTGGAAGTCTACTCACCTGGATATCAAGTCTTTGATATCCTCAGCCCCATGAAGTTCCTGGTGCTTCGCCTTCCATTTCTCCTTTTCTTCTTCCTCTTCTTCCTTTCTCGGAGGGTCCAGCAGCTCTCTGGCTCCCTTAGAGGTGGTCAGTGCTTGCCTGATGTTGGTCCCCTCACCTCTGTGCCGTGGCCTCACCACTGAGGCTGCCCCTTGCCTTCACTGCCGTGACTGCTGAATTCTATTTGGTGACATGGGGTGGCAAGTCTGCCTTGGAAGATGGACCAGCTCCTCGAGGCTGGGTTAGGTTATTCGTTACTGGCACTACCAGATGTCCCCACCGCTAATTTTCTAAACACCTTCTGCTTTCAACTCCCATTAGTGTTACTTCTGGTATTCTTGTGTTGAGCAGTCTCGGGGTTTTCTTCTTCTAGTTTCTCTGAGATGGACTAAAGAGTGAGCATGGGATTTCAGCGTGTGTATGAATGCTGTAGAAAGTGTGTATAAATTGCAGATTCCTAGGCCTCACCCCCAGGGATTCAAATCCAATGAGCCTAGTGTTAGGCTCAGAACCTGCATTTCTGACAAGCAGCTCAAGGTCTTCCGAGGCAGGTGGAGTACAGGCTGCACGTGGAGAAACACTGCCTGGTTGGGGCAGGAGGTGGAAGTGGCAAGTGTTTTCATCAAAATAGGTCTGTGAAGGAACCGCTGTGGTCACTGGGTATCCATTTAGGGTCTGAATCCTTTCTGGGGCATTGATACACGTGTGTGTTAGGAGTGGAAGTCTGTGGCCGAGACCTCTATCCATTCTCCTCTCCCTTTACAACTTACCCCAATCTTTTGCTGGGCACAGTCCACTTGGAATGAAGAGTTCATTTCCCAGCCCTCCTTTCAGCCAGGAATGGCCATGTGACCAAATTCCGGCTCATGGAATGTAAGCAGAAGTGGTGGCTGCAACTTCCAGGAAGTGCCCTTAGTAAGAGGGGCTGTGTCCTTTCTGCCTTTTTCTTTCCTGCTTGCTGACATGGGGATGCAGATACCCAAGAGAGCTTGGGAACTGATCACACATTGTCGAGCTGCAACACAGAGGTAGCGTGGGTCCCTCGGGGTCCCTGTCACTGCCTGGGACACACCCACTCCTGCTTCTATGGGGATGTAAGAGAGACACAAACATCTGTTTGGCATAAGCCACTGTTATTTGTTGGTTTTTCAGTTGCTTGTGGTTGAGCCTCATGTTCACTAATACAAGGTCTGGGGGTAGCCGTATCGGGACACCTGCCCTGCCAGGAGGGCAGAGACTCCTGCACGACTTCCCAGTGAGGGACAGTGTACCCTGGCCATGCTCCTGCTCTGTCCCCACGTGTACACACCTTAGGGTGCAGGCAAAGCACTGGGTGGTAACCTCAGGATAGCAGCCACTGCATCAGAAACCACAGAAGCTGACCTCCCAGAGAAAGTGGAGGGTGGCCTCCATGTCCCCAGAGAACTCTTGGTGAGCACAGGTCACGGCCTTGGGGACCCCAGAAGTAACAGAGTACAGTGGTTCCAGGTCCTGCAAAGTATCTGGGGACCAGAGCAAGGGAGCCCCCACACCCCAAGGACCTGTCTGGGGAGGGCGGGCTCTGTGAGAAGACGTGCAAGGGCCCTTCTGCAGGGTCAGCAGTGCACCCTGCACCCATGATATATTTAAAAACAGCAACTAGTTTCCAGGCCACTCTCTGCTCTGAAGAACGTGTCCTTATCAAGGACAGAGTCCTTATCAAGGACTCTGCTTACTCTGAACATGCTTTTTCTGTCCCCTCTGCGTCTGTCCATACGTGGTGGGTGGTAGAGCCACACTCCTCTGTGGGGGCTAGGGAGGGGGGGAGAGGACGTAATGACTCATGGAGACATGTGCCTCGCAGTTTCCTTTGTTTATTTCCTTGTGAGGAACAAGGAACCCACATGGAAAAAGGCCTATGTTTTATGAATGGAGGGCCTATAAAATCATAACTTCTGTTGTTCTTATCTGCGGACTTCTAGGCTTCATGCAGCTGAATTCAAGGGCAAGGTTTCCAACAAAGCTGCAGAAAGAGGTTGCCGCACAGGGAGGGACTGCAAGCAGGCTGGCTGGGGAGCACTTTTGCAGCTCTGCACCAAGGGCAGTGGGGCTGGATGCTGCCTCCTGGAAAAAGAGTCGGGGTTCCTCTAAACTTTTTGAGAAACCACTGGCAGCACCTCATGGCTCTTTGGCTGAACATTTTCAAGATGAACCTGCATTTGGGCTGATGGATTTGCCTGCAAACACTCAGCCAGGATTTCAGAGAACAGAAATCTATTTTCATAGCAAGAAAATAAGACTCTGTTCTTACATAGCTGGCATTCCCTTCTTAATCCTCCCCTTCCACCCCAAAGAGGTCACCTTGCCCCTCGCAGCATCCCTTGAAAGGCCATCCACTTGCTTTCTGAGCATGTGACAGGAGCCTCCAGTGGAGATCGCCCTTTCCTTCCTCGGGAACTGTCTTTTTTGGGTTAAAATGTCCAGGACACTGCTTTCAGGTTGCCTGGGATACCAAATGCTTCATAACCCTGATGAGGCTGAGAGGGCACAAAACGACGATGAAAAGGAACACCCTCCCTCGAGATGCTCTGAGCCTGGCAAAAGATTTCACATGGCAGCAAACGTGCCATCATCCATGCTAGCCTGCCAGAGGCCAGAAATGAAGGTGGGAAAGAAATCAGGCCAGGCCAGAAGTCAGAATGAGGGCAAATCGGGACGCTAAATAAAAAGAAAAAATGTGATGTACCACTTGCAGTCCTTCTCGTAAAGCCAAGTGTCTCCCAAACTGTGTGATGTTCACGTGTGTGGTGTGCACAGCCTACAGTCCCCTCACCTCCACACACAGACATGTGCATTCCCACACACACACTTTTATTTATCTACACACCTGATTTTACATAGAAAAAAGGGAAAAGGTTATCTCAGTTCCAGCAACCATAAGTATTCACTTTTCCTTTTCTCACCACAAATATGTGAAACCGTCACATATTTACAAAGTCAAGCACAGTGATAAGGCCCTGGGGAGACAGTGAGTCAGGTGTTGTCCCTGCTTCCAGTGAGCCAGCGGGGGGAGTAGACATACAAATGAATTCTTCGAATATAGTGCCGCATAGAATATACTAGAATTACACCCAAGGTGCTATGGAAGCACTGAAAATGGAGTGCCCAGTTGGTTTTGAGGAAGTCAGGGCAGGCATTGTGTGCTGAATCTGGAAGGATGGTCAGGCCAACATAGGGACACGTGTGTACGTTCTGGTTCCCCAAACCAGGAGTTCCCCACACTCCATCTTTTGGGTTTTTTCATGGAGGCTTTACTGCACCGGTGTGATTGATTAAATCACTGGCCATTGGTGATTAATTCAACCTCCAGCCCCCTCTCCCCTCCCTGCAAATCAAGGGGTGGGACTGGAAGCTCCAACTCTCTAATCACATGGTTGGTTCTTCTGGTGACCAGCCCTCATCCTTAGGTGACCCAAGGAATTTCCAAAAGTCACCTCATTAACATAACAGAAGATACCTTTATAGCTCTGCTCTCCTCTATCAGGAAATTCCAAGGGCTTAAGAACTCTGCCAGGAACAGGACAAAGACCAAAGGATATTTCCTATGGTGAATCACAGTATCACATTGGGGTTCTGAGAACAGTCCATTAGGACAGAAAAAGGAAATTACCAGAACCTGAAGTTAAGTATAGAGGAACCCTGGGCTCCACAGAACAGTGACAGGGCCAGGTTTGTATTCTAAGACCATTGTGTGGGTAGCATGGGAGCTATTTTGGCGGAAGCAAGACTGAAAGCATGGAGACCACCATGGCAAACTGTTTCAGTGATCCCTGTGGAAACAGGTAAGGGTCTGTCCTAAGCAGTGGGCCAGGCGAGAAGAGATGCATGTGATAGGCGCTGGGGAGGTGGGACCCCCAGGCTGTGGGAGGCTGGGGGGCTTAGGAAATGGGTGAGGTGGAGCAGGTAGGATGACGAGGATGACTTCCGGGTCTCAGAAGGCCCCTGGATAGCATCCCCATTAACCTGGAGAAGATATAGAGGAGAGTAGATCTGGGGGGTTGTTGGGTTTAAGGTGGTTGGAGGGTGTGTAGGTGGAGGTGTCCTTCAGAGACCCGGATATCGGGACCCCGATTGGGACCAAAGACACAGATTTGGGGGTAGCAGCACATAGGGGTCTGTGTAAAGATGAAATTGTCCAAGGAGAGGGTGTAGAATGAGGTGCAGGCACCCCCAGGTCTGATCCCTGGGAAATGTCAAAATCTGGGGAGTAGTTTGAATAAGAGCAGTGAACAAAGGAGACCAAGAAGGTACAGCCTCGAAGACGTAGGGAAAGGGAGTGACATGAAACTTATGAGCCAGTTTCAGGAGAGAAAGGATTCGGCCAAAACAGTTGATTTGAGTGATGGGCAGAGACCACCTAACACTGTGGTGGGTGGAGGAGGAGCTCTGAGGAGAGGAAAGAGAAGGGGAGGGTGTTGACTCCTATTTGAATCATGTGACCGTCTATAGCTCGAGTGTCATCAGATCAGACGGTTGACGAACGTCAGGTCTGTACCAGCTCTGCCTAGGCTGAGGGCACTCATCTGCCACCTCATGCTGGCCCTTCACCTGCCCTGTGTCCTTTAGCCCTGAGAGCAGTCCTTCCACTTCTACCCTATGGAAACGGCACTCGACAATGAGAACACTGGGAAAGTTTTCCTCCGAAGTAGGGAGATGTGACACTTGACCTTTCCTGTCTGGAAATTCTTGCCTCTTCCTCTCTGACTTCCCAGGCAGCTCCCTAGAGCTCCAAGCTGCAAGCAACAAGCCAGCCTGAGGTTGAGCCCAGTGCTGGGTACAAAGGTTGGGGAGAGTCAAGGCCAACACAGCTCCAAATCTCACCCCACCCCAAGGCTCCCCTCACTTTCATCGCATACACTCACTTATTTAGAAAAAATTGTAAATCTACAGAAAAGGTGTAAGAATACAGAGGGTGCCAAAAAGCGCATACACAGTTTAAGAAAGGAAAAAAACTATTAAAATTGTAATACTCAATACATACCGATAACAAAAGATGAATGCAAGTCACGTTTGACTTCTGCAACGACAAGAGGTGCTCAAAGTGGTTTCCATCAGCGTCCAGACACTTCTGATGACGGCGAACTACCGCTTGAGCAATGTTGACCAAAGTGTCCACTTGTATACATTTCTTTGGCACCCACGTATATATAATGAATATATCACTCACCTGGATTCATCAATTAACATTTTTCCACGTTCTCTCTCTTCTCAGAAAATCTCCCCATCTCTGTGACCCCACCCCCACCCCTGGAAGTTCATAGTGAGACCTGCTAACTTTGATAACAAGTAGTGGCAGCCAAACATTTCCATGGAAAAGGCATCTTTTACATTTTGTCGTTCATGAGAAACCTGGGGAGTGTGATTTAAGATCCTGTGAGTATTCTGTTCCCCAACAACCTTCAGCAAAGGTCTTAGCATTGCTGATGACGCTGGCCTTAGTCAATGATTACGTCTGGGCTGCAAAATTCAACCCCTTCCCTTGGTTTTGGGTATCACTATGGATGTGCAGATGTTTTTATTCAGTGTGTTACAATCCATTACCATCACTGTTGTTTTGGTGGCCTTCTCATCCCACATTTGGTCAGTGGGAGCTCCTTCAAGCTGGCTCCTGTGCACCTTTGCCACGTCCCAATTGGTTGGGCACTTCTTTGTTTCTGGAACAGCAAAATGCTCGAGGCTCACCTGGTACCTTCTTGCCTCTGGCCTGGAACTGGCTCTCTCTCTAAAGAGCTTCTGGTAGGGACTGGCATTTAGAAAACAGAACATGGGTGCGAGTGTGCTCCTGAGGTGTCATTGCTTCCAGACCTTTCAGTAACTTTTTAAAACGACTATGGTGGTAATAGCGAGAGCTGATTGCCAGGCTTCATGCTAAAAGACCTGTGTCCATCATTTCATTTACTCCTGTCAGCAATCCTGTGAGGTAGGTAGTCTTGCTATTGGCAGTCTACATTTAGTAAGGATACATTTAGTCAACCAAGTTTAATGTATTAAGTCACTTACTGGAATCAGAACCCAGATCCTTGGCTCCAGAATTTACTCTCTTAACTACAACCGATATTCTGAGGCCTGAGATCTGCTTGGCATTGTCTTAACCTTCATTATCACTGATCTCACAATAACTCTGCAAAGGCAGGTGTTCCCATTATACAGATGGGGACACTCGAGGCTCAGAGAGAGTATGTGATCTGACTCGGGCCATCAGTTAGTACAACACAGAGCAGATTATGGCCTCTGGTGGGAGCCCCTGGGTCCCCTTCCCACCCATAGTGTTCACCTCAGCTTCCACTTGGTCTCTGTGGGGAACCTATGGGGAAAGGTGTGGCTGGGTGGAGCCCACGGCCCTGCTCATGCCCTCACTGGCTCCCATTTCTTGCCTTCCCCCCAGGTCCCACCTCCTGGAACCATGGGCTGCTCTGAGATGTGGAAGGAGCAAGGAGCACCTGGCCCGGGGTTTGAAGACAGTGTGGCCACCTTACCTTGTCCGGAGCAGAGACCTGTACGTGTGGAAACGGATTTCTCTGTGTGCTGGTGGCTTCAGCTGAGAAGGACAGACTGGAAACAGGTTCTGAGGCAAAGGCTTTGTTCTACCCAGGCCCCCACGCTCCCCTCTCTGGGGCTGCTCCAGAGGCCCTGGGGTGCCTGATCTGAGTAGGACCCCTGACTGCTATGGCTGATGGCAGTGGGAGCACAGCGTACTGGGTCAATGAGCTTGGGTTTGAGTCCCATCTCTGTGCCTTATTACCGTGTTTCCCCGAAAACAAGACCTAGCTGGACAATCAGCTCTAATGCGTCTTTTGGAGCAAAAATGAATAGAAGACCCGGTCTTATTTTACTATAAGACTAGGTCTTTAATATAATGTAATGTAATGTAATGTAATATAATATAATATGATATAATATAATATAATATAATATAATATAATATAATATAATATAATATAATATAATATATAATACCGGGTCTTATATTCATTTTTGCTCCAAAAGACGCATTAGAGCTGATTGTCTGGCTAGGTCTTATTTTCAAGGAAACATGGTATGTGTGAGATGTTGGGTTAGTTACTCACTCAAATCCCAAGCCTCGGTGACCTCGTCTGAAAAATGGGGACAGTAGTATTTGCCCACCTCCCAGGGTGGTTGGCAGGATAAGATGAGAGAAAACATATGAAGTGCTTGGCACAGCGCCTGATTCGCTGTAAATACTCAGATTAATGCCATCTGGCTTTATTACTACTTCACTGAGGGAGAGGCCTGACAGAAGCAAAGGGAAGACCATCAGAGCATGCCGCCTTTGCCGGCTAACGTCTCCCTAATTAGGTCGGTTCTTCTATAACTGAGCCAATGGCTTTTTAAAAAATTAATTGCTTTTTAATTAAGCTTCAAGGGAGAAAGCAGTTTGGAGTTGCCCAGTGCCCTTGCGTAACGCGTTGCTGTCACAGGGAGAGAGGGCTGAGCAGAGAGGGCTGAGGGGGGAAAGGGTGGCAGGGGTGCGTGGAGAGGGGAGGTAGGGGGGTTACTCCTTGGACTCCAGGGCACTGGGGGGACAGCCAGTCGTCCCTAGCGATCTCTGCTTGAGTAGTTTTTCCAACTGCCTACTTGACATCAACATTTGGAGGTCGACAGGCCTTGCAAACTTAAATAAACAGAAGTTTTGAATTTTCCTCTCAACAGCTCCCACCCCACCCCCACCCCACCCCACCTCTTCTTCCCTGTCTCAGGAAACGGTCATCTCCTTATCTGCTTGTTTAGGCCACAAAACCTACAGGCATCCTTAGGCCCCTCAGCCCCCAAAGCCCACAACTAGAATCAATCAGCACTTCCTGGCTGGCTCTCTCTCCAACATCCTTCCTAAATGTGTCACTTCTGGTGTGTGTTTAGGGGCCCATAAGTGATCATCTGTCTTTCCCTCCAGGTCAGGCGTCAGGCTGAGGGGCCAGACGGTCAGTGGGGTCGTACGCTAAGCTGTAGGGGCTTGGACCAGCTTCTCTCCTGAGTTACCACTCGCCCAGAACCGGGTCTTAGCCTCTCTGCAGCCCATGCTCTAGATAGCAGCCAGAGTGGCCTCCTGAAAACACGAACTGGATCACCTTGTTCCCCAGTTTCAAGGCTGTTCCCACTGGGGTGTCTTTGCTGGTTCCTCGGCCGGAAAGGACCTGTCCCCAGATAGTAAACATCTGATTTTCCCTGAGTGACATTGTGAATAATAAATTCAAATTCAGCTCCAAATCATTTCTGCCAAAAGGCTATGCTACACCACCCAAACCACGGTGGGCTCACCCTCACTGTGTTGTCTGTCATCTCACCCCGTTTTCACAGCATTTCTCACCTACTGGATTTGTCCTGTTCATTTATTTACAACTTATTATCTGCCCCTCTCTTCCTAGAACATAAGTTTATCGGAGTCAGGGCTTGGTCTTGTTCAAGGCTGTTCCTGGAATATGGTAGGTGCTCAATTAAACCTTTATTTGTGGGGGGTGCACAGCTGAAAGGGCAAATGTCACCCGAGGTGTTTCTTCTTCCAGAGGACTAAACGATGTCTCAGGAGCAGCTTTAAGGCTTGTTAACTTTCCAGATTAGAAAATTCTTTCTGTGTGACCATGCTCAGCATCGGTTTTACTGCATTGTGGTTTTCCGGCTGAAGCGCCCAAGCACAGTGATGGAGACTGTAGAGCTCCTGCTGCTCTCTGGGGGTTTGGGAGGCAGTTAACTCTGGGTTTCAATCCAGTTTCTGCCACAAACTAGCCTTGAAAATCTTGGGAAGTTACTTAATCTCTTGGAGCCTGTTTCCTTGGCTGTAAAATGGGGAATCTCCGAGTTGTGATGACTCAGTGAAATGACACAAGTACAGCATTTAGCACAGTAACTAGCACCTAGAAACGCTGTGGAATTTCCCCATTATTATAAGATCTGGAGTGGGGGCAGTGACTGGCTTCCCAAGGTGATCAACCGGAGTAGCTGTGATCACTACTTTAAAATATCCTCCCAGGTAGGAGGATAGCCTCCCAGGTAGACCTCTGCCCATGTCGCTCTCTGCTGACACTGAGGAAGCTGAGCCTCCAGAGGAGCCCAGGACGCCAAAGGGACCCTTGTGACTGGAAGTGGCCACTGGGACAAGCATCCGTGGCCAGCAGGACCATTGTCCTTCCGGAGGCTGTGTGTCCCTGCATGTCACCACGCTGCCGGCGTCCGGTGGCTTGTTACCGGCTTGGACAAAGCGGGTCTGTTTTGGTCATTAGCTGCACTTTTTCAAGATAAAGAGAAAACACAATTGAGTTTGCTGCTCTTTACAGAAGCTATTTTTAGATTTCTAGCTTCATAACAAGCTTGGTATTTCCTATTGTCTCCCACTCTTCCTTAAGGAAAAAAAAAAAGGACAAACCAACCTAAAACATTGAATAACTAACCCAGCAGAGATGGGGCAGTGAGTGTGGTGAGATGAGCTCACGCTCTGGGTCCTAGAAAGGCCTGGATCCAATCGCACCATTTATCCTCGGGGGATCCAAGGAGGCTAGCTGACCTTTTTGTTGACAATAGTCACAATTGTCCCTGGACAAGTTCGGGACAGGCTGGGGCCAGCCCTCCCTGGTGGGCAGTGGGTGTCTGCTTCTGGCCTATGCCTGTTGGTCCAGCTCCGTCACCAGAGTAAAGAAGAAAGTCAGGCACTCAGGCACAGGCTGTCAAAGGACAGAGAGCAGCAGGAGCTCCACAGTCCCGTGGGGGCAGATGGTCCCAATTCAATGGCCTGTGAGTTCTGACTTTCCACTCCGAGGGAAGGTGAGGGTCAGTTACTCCCCAGGACATTACGCCAGCCTGGAGTCACTGGCCATGCACCCTCACCAGGATCTCTGAGAACTGCGACGAAATGAAAAGGAGGGAGACTCAGTTTAGGCCCTCAGCGGAGGCGGGAGCATGGGATGACAAGGCCATGGGGGGGGGGGGCGTGCGGTGCACACACACACACGCTAACCTGCTTCAGGCGGCCAAGGAAGGAAGGAATCATGGCCAACAGCCTCCCACAGGGGAGGAAGCTGCGGGGCAGGAGGAGAGGACCCCACCCCTGGCTCTGTTAGGCACAGGTGCTGGTGGCACCAAGGACACTGGGGACATGGCTGGTCAGGGAAAAGCAGCCGGTTGTGTGTGTGGGGGAGGGGCTACGAGGAGCGGAGCGCGGGCCTCAGGCATGGCCCACCCACGCAGGGGCCGTGCTGGGCGGTCAGGGGCCCGCGCCCCCCACCCCACCCCACCCCCCACCCCACCCCACCCCCCACCCCACCCCACCCCACCCCACCCCCCACCCCACCCCACCCCCCACCCCACCCCACCCCACCCCCCACCCCACCCCACCCCACCCCCCACCCCACCCCCACCCCCTACCCCACCCCCACCCCCACGCCCACCCTCACCCACCCCACCCCCACCCCCACCCCCACCCCCTCCCCACCCCACCCCCACCCCCAACCCCGGGTGTTTGACGGCCTCGGGCCCCCCCCACGCGGAACGCGGACCTCTGCCCTCCGCAGGCCGAGCTCCCTCCGAGCTGGGCTGGGCCCCACTCATCTTGCCGTCCTCACCCCCTGTCCCACAGCCAAACCCCAGTGAGCTCCCAACAGGAGCTGCATCAGGAACGCATGCGGGTGCGCTGGGGACCTTGGCAAGGGGGTTGTTGCTTCACCAGCTCTTTCTTGCCCTTTCAACAGAGGCAAAGGCTAAGAGGAGATTTATTTATGGTGGGTGGTGGGAAGCTCTCTGCTTAGGCACGCTTCCTTGAAATGTGCATTTTCTGGGAAAAGCGCTGCTCCTGGGGCAGAGTTTCGGCCTTAAGCAAGGAGGAGCCGCCCTCTGCTGGTCATCCTTGGTAATACCACACTCGGAATGAGCTAACCGGGGGACCGCCCAAAGGTAGCAGCTGGCCTGACAGATTGTGTACGATTTAGGTTTTAAAAGCTGCGATGTTCCTTTCCCCTTTTCTTTTCTACTCATTTTATTTCCCAATGCTTTACCTACCCTGATGCTGCGAATTCCAACTATTGACGCTGTGAATGCCACTTGAAAGCTAACCATGTGTGTTGGATATAATTTCATCTCAGAAGACAAAGAAAAGGTTAACAGTTACAGGAAATAGAAAATAATCATTAAAGTCTCAAAACACAGGCTCACCACCAGGTTGTGAATTTTTAGAGCTGATCATTTATTTGCATCTAACAGGGAAACAGTTATCTTTTAGAGGGGTATATTCCTTCTCTAACTCACAAGCGAATGTATGAACAACTGACATTTGACAGGAAGGCATGTGCGTTCCTGTGCGTGGGTCTGTTTGGTTAAATTGTAGTCTTTGGATAAGTCTGCTCTTCCAGTTCGGGTCCATGGGGCTGGCAGCCCCGGGGCCTCAAGGCGTTGGAGAACCTTGACTCATTTCTCACGCCCAGTTACAGAATTCAGAACAGGTTCTTATTTTTAAACAAAATGCTTATAAATACAATCTCTAGTTTCATCTTCCTACATCTCAGTAGATTTTCTTGGGTACCCACTTTAGAGACCACATATCTTCAGGGTCTGGGAAGGGTCAAGTTATCCAGACTCTCAGACACCCTTATCTTATCAACCTATCATCGGCACCATCACCACCATCCTACATCCTCATGGAAGCTGTATTTCCATCAGTTCCGGAGATGTGCATATCTTAATGATATGGATGGGCTGCCATCCATTCATGTACTCAATCATTAATTCTTCACACATTTATAGGCAACGATCTTGCAGAAACACCACTCTGGAGTAAAGGGAGAGGACAGAGTATTGAGACAGCCTCTCTGACTGCCTGGTCCCGATGGCTTCCTCAGAGCTTATCTTGAGGCCCAGCTGCTGTTGTGTACATAAAGGTCTTCGGTGGAGGCTAGCAGCCCTTGGTGAGGACTTGGCAGTGTCATCGCCCCACCTGCAGGCCATATCCACTCTCTACGAATTCTGATACCGATTACACTATCTACCAGCACCATATTGTCTCCCCAAGGACTGGCTGGGTGTGACCACACTAGCCAATAACATTCAAGAATCAGGGATTACATCAGTGAGGATTAAAATGTTGATATCAATATATCACAGCTAGTAGTGATTCTTTGGAAGAACTGTATGCATTTGCAGGTTTTATTTAATCAAAAGTTTAAAAGTTGTAAGCAATTAAAAATGGCAAATTATGTATTAGAAGTCTAAGAGATGTAGAAATGGTAAGCGAACATTGGGAGATCAGACAGGCCATAAGAGCAGAATTGTAACTTCACGAAGACAGACCAAGAGGATGGAGAAAAACGGAGAATGACTACCAGTGAAACAAGTCACAACTATAGGATTGATCAAACTGCAGAAATGATGGGATCATCTAAGTATGGGATCATCTAAGTAGAGGCGCCAAGCCAAGAAATGAGGACCGAGCAAAGTGAGATACTGGGGGAGAACCTGACAGCTGTTGAGTAGACACACTGGTGCTTTGCTAATAACCACAATGTTCTGCCAAGCCGTACGCCACACCAGACACAGCTGCTTAGTCTTGTTATCGTCGTTACTATGACAAATGCTACCTTGAGAAGTGTCGGTCTAATAGGGAAGACACACATACTGGTACGTGTGTAATAAGAGTCCAGTCCATTCATTAACATAATACATGTTTGAATAACGGACTATGGGATGCATAAGAGGAAATAGCACTTGGAGATCAGGGAAGGTTCTGGAGAACAGCTGTGTCTTAAAGAATAAGAAGGAGTTCATGGGGCACAGAGGGGAGAGGTGCATTCTGGAAAGAGGGAGCAGTGTGAGCTGAGGCTCGGATCATGGAAGAACTTGGCAGGACCTGGAAAGTGAAGGGTTTATTGTGAAAGGAGAGAAGGGAGAGTGTGTGAGTCAGATCAAAAATTAAGCTAGTAGAGTAGGTTGTAAATGGCCGTGTGTGCTGTACTAAGGCATTCAGACTCCGACCCGCTGGTAGTAAAGAGTAATGCTGAAGGTTGTAAGCAGAGCAGTAACAGGACTGTCGTGAGTGCTGGCTGGCTTCCAAATACAGTCTTGCCCCTGGGGCAAGAGGGGCTGAGCAGCTGCCCTGGGAGGACTGGCCTTACTTAGGGCACCAGTCTCCAGGCACCCATGTTCAGGAAGTGGCTTAAACATGTGTCGTGCGGGGCGGCCTGTGGGGTCTCAGCTCCCGCTCCCCACAAGAACGCAGGACGCTGTGAGGCCAAAAAGGAACACCCACGGAGCCATAGGTAGGGGAGTCACACCACTATATTCTCACTGGCGGCTGGGTTGGAGACACAGGAAGCAGGAGCCACACGATCTGCAACCTGTTGTCCACTTCTGCCAACCAACCAACCTCATTTGCTAGTTGCAATCCGCTATGTTAACTGCAATCCGCGCTTGCTAGCTCAGCCACCATCTGCTGCTAGTGTAGCCACAGCAGTTATATTAGTGGCCAATGGCTCACTGGTAACAGCTGACGGCCAACTAGCCACAGCTGATGGTCATCCAGTCACAGTTGATGGCCATTTACTACCTGAGCCAGCACCTTTCTATGTGAGGCCGAGAGCCTGGAAACTGCACTCCTGGCTCTGTCCCCACAACATGCAATGGGATTTCTGCAGGGGGCAGCCCTGCCATAATTCCTAGCACCTCAGTGGGTAGCTTGGAGGAGGCCTCCAGAAGCATTTGCACAGGAGGCCCTTAAAGCACCTAGGGGCTCCAGATGTGACCCCAGTCCTCAATCAGATGTCTTGTTCCTTCTGACCAATGGCTGGCTGGCCGCTTCATCTCTGGGGAGGGTTAAATGTTGACAGAGGGAGTGAGTCAGGTCTGGTCTGCCATTTGACTTGGCGTTCTTTTCCATAACTGAGTGCCAGCCTGCTGCTGCTACCATTCAGGCTGGGAAAGGGAGTCGGCCAGATGCTAAAGACCTGGGAGCTTCCAGGCCATGTTGTGGGGGGAGAGAGAGGCACCCCCAGGTCTGTTCAGGAAGGAGCCACACAGGCTGTGGCTCACAGACTCCATTTGGAGAATCTGGTTTGAATTCTAACTCAGCCATTGACTCATGATAGGCCATTTAGCCATGGTTCCACCTCCCTGTGCTTCAGTTTCCTCTCAGGAAAATCAAATGACAATATCTCCCTTATTAGGTACTGATGACGATTAATTGCAATTGAATAAGCTAACACACATAAGATGTTTAGCTTTGAGCCGGGCACCCAGGAACTCATAAGTGGGAGGTATTGCTGACTTTGAGGTGCAGCCTGCTTAATGGTGACCTTCCGCCTCCCCACAGTCCCACGTGGCTTGGCTTCCCCACACGCATGACCGCTGGCCGTGACCCCTGTGTAAACTCTGGCTGCCCCAAAACGATGAGCACGGCTTCGGCACCTCATAGGGTCCCTACCTGGCCTTGAAAGCATAAACTGGGAAGAACTTGACGAGGCGTCCTTGGGCTTGAGTAGAACAGGTGCTCCTGGGAATACACTCAGCCTTCTGCCAGCTGTGATCTACGGGCAGGCTGACCTCTGAGCTTGTGGCCACGAAGGAAGAGCTCTTCAGGGATGTCTCTCGGGGGTGGGGGTGGGGCAGGCAGGTAGGAGTTGTGAGCTGTGGAAGCAGCAGATGGGTAGGACAGATGATTGTGTCTTATGTTGTATCTGCCCAGGTTTAGGAAACCATTATCTACAACAGACACTAGGAATAAGCCCAGGTGAGAATATTGTTCCCTGACATCATTATCCGCGCGGAAATGTACAGTGTCTGCAGGGCTTGGAGTTAAACTGGTGTGCTTTTCGTCGCCTTTTCTACACATAGCATTTAGTCCAGAGGTAGGATAGGACTCACCGAAACACCACATTCTAAATTTCCTAGGTTCCAGTAGCAGGCAAGTAAGAAACACCGATATCAGTGGGAGCCACATGAGATCAAAGTCTGATCAATAGAAAGACTTTTTGTTTTTATACTAAGAGCTCCTTAAAGATGGACAGGTCTTTTGAGGGCTGGTGAGCTACAGACTGTATAGATTCAAGCACAGAGCATGGTCCGATTGTACAGTGGCAAGGATTTGGGGGGTGTGGGATTGGACTAATTTGGCGTTGAAAGTCCTCTCACCTGAGACGGATGATTGAAGACATCTAGAGGTTAGGTTCCTTTAACCCACTGTGTGCCTTTGGCTGAGTCCTCACATCTCACTGTGATAGGAAGGGATTGGATTGGATGACCTCCAATTCAGTGAGCAGGTCCTTCCAGCTCACAGACCTCACGATTATGTGTAAGATTCTGGGGAGTGGCAGGGGGAGAAGAATCATAGAGAATCCTATTTTTTCTTATGAGATATTTCAATACAAAATTGAAACACTTTAGATAAATGAACTTTTAGAATAATCAATAAAATATTTCAGCAAAGTTGTTTATGTGTTTTTCCTAGTCTTGAGTCTCCCAACATTTCTTTTGAAACATCCAATTAGAATGTTTTCATGCACCATGTCCCCACAGTCCCCGAACTCCGGGAACACTATGTGCAACCCCCACAGACTTCAGAACAAGCTGCCCTTCTGCGCGCTTTCAGAAGTTCTTTTGATCATCCTGCCCATGGCCTCACTTTGCTCTCACTTACCCTTGCCAGACCTATCAGAATGACTCACATCCAGCCAGCACCTTTCATCCATCCATCCCACAGGCCTCTTCCAAGCTGTGTTTGCACAGGGAACCCTACACCCTCCTTATGCAAGACCTGTGGTAAGAGAAGCAATTGGCAACAAAGAACTGTTGGAAGTTCAACTCACACACATATGCACCCAACCCAGAGCTTAGGGCAGAATAAGTCTCCAAGGCAATTGTCCACCAGCATTAATTTATGGAAGGCTGAAAAGCCTTCTTTTCCTTGAGGACCCTGCGCATGCACTGCTGAAAAGTGGACAAAAAGTAAGAAACGACTGTTGATGGAGGGTGTTCCACGCCAGGCACTGCTGGCGCCACACAGAAGTGACGGACGGGTTTCCTGCTTAGGGACACAAGGGACAGGGGCACGCAGACTGTGACTTCCCAGAGTGGGGCCCTGGCATGTTGCCTCCGTTTTCTCATCTACCAGCTAGAGGTAATGATACAGTCATTCCAACCTTATAGGGTTATTGTAAGAAGTAAATAAGATAATTGACATAAACAACAGCACAGTGGCTGGCTTATACGAAGCACTCAATGAGTGTTAGCTATTATTTTATGTTATGTAGTCTTCACAGAATCCCCGTGAAATGGGCAACTCCAGCCCTACTTTATAAATGAAGAAACTGAAGACGGGAGGAGGGCGCCACCTTGCCCAGGACGCTCAGCGGGGCCGGGACTCCAGGTCTGCTGGCTTCAGCGTCCCATCTCTGCCCGCAGCCTCTGGAAGGCCCTCAGCGCTCCGGAATAACCAGTGTCGACAGGCCAACTCGGCCTCCAGTACTTCTCATTTCTCGGCAGGGCTTTGCAGTGTCCTGTTTCAAAGAGAAGAGTAAACGCAGCACATGATGGCCTTAGCCACCTCCTTCCCAAACCCTGATTTGGTTGTCCTGGCTGTGAAATGCACTCACGTCGCGAAACCAAAGAAGGCTTTAGAGATCATTTCAAGGAACCCCCAGAGTTTCAGGAGAAGAAAATAGGGCCCAGAGAAGGGTTCTGCTGCCGCTTCTTCTCGCTCCAGGTCCAGGCTGAAGGAGGTGACTCTTAGGACTCAGGGACGCAGCATCCTCCCTGCCGGCAGACACCAGCAGCCGGAGGCCGAGCCCCCTCTGCGCTCACACAGCTGATGGGGTGAGAGGTGCAGTGCTGCAGGATCACGGAACCCACCCAGCAGGACGCTGTGCCGCGGGACCGTGAGGGGGCGGATCAGGTGACCCAGGCCAGGGTGATGTGTGCGAATGTGGACGGGAAAGGGTGGATTTGGAAAACGTTTGGGCAGGAGAGTCAATATGTTGGGTTTGGAAAGGGGTGTTGGAGGAAGAGAAGAATCAAGAATAACCCTGGGTTTGCAGAATTGCTCCACGTACTGAGACAAGGAGGGCTGTGGAAGGACAGGCTGGGGACACCAGAGGTCTGTTTGGCCGAATCCAGGTAAGGACGCTTAGGAAGCGCCCACATGGGGACATCAAGGAGGCAGCTGGCTCCGGAAGCTGGGGTCCCAGGACGGTTAGGGTTGGGGGTTAGGAACGTACCTGCCCTTGTAGGTTTGGTGCTGGCCCTTACGTGTGCAGGCACAGGTGGGGAGTTTGTCAGCATCTATCCCACGGAGGTGGGAGGTACCATGGATTTAAAATAGGAAAAGTAGGAGGAAAAGTAAGAATATGTGGAATGTTTTTAGAGCTACTTATAGTTGTAAGTTCTCTTGGCACACAAATCAGTTAGTAAAGCCTCGAGGCAGAGGGGCAGCCTGCTGGCATAGTGAGGGATCACACCCCGCGAGGGCCAGGAGGGGTGGCGGTGGGGACAGGAGGTGGGTCACTTATGGGGAGACTGGTCACATAAGGGTAATGGGACAGAAGTGTCACTGTTGGGGAAAGAAGGTACAGCTAAGGAGAGGGAGAACGCTCAAATTCCTAGTTGAATTGGAAAGGGAGGTATTGTCTGCAGTCAGTTTTCGATAGACAGATATTAGGTTGGTGCAAAAGTAGTTGCGGTTTTCACTATTGTTTTTAACCTTTTAAACCTCAATTACTTTTGCAACAACCTAATAGATAGATGATAGATAGATAGATAGATAGATAGATAGATAGATAGATAGATAGATAGATGTAGCTGAATGTGTGTGTGTATCTACCTATATCTACATCATATATATTTACATCTCTGTGTCTGTATCTACATCTCTGAGATACAGATAAGTGTGAGAGCAGTGACAGAAGAGCACACAGGTCTTGGTTGGTGTCACAGAAGACAGCTCGCAAGGGCTCCCAATGACCAAACCAGGGACAATATGAGCATAAACACATAAAATGATAGAAACAGATAACTGTTGAATAAAATAAGAAAGCACAAGTATGTATAGATATAAGTAAATGAAAGACTGAAGGGAAAGAATATATATGTATATGAAAGAATATATGCAAATAAATGAAATAATAAATTGGTGAGGAATATGGTATTTATATAGTTTAAATGTACCTCCCTATGAAATAGTTACTAATAACGAAGGGGAAGTGAGTCATTTTACAAAGAAGACTTACTGTTTATTCTAATCAAGCAATGAAAGTGAGCATCATCAATAACGGGACCAATTAAAATGTTTTGCTACCTATCAGGTGTCACATTTGTGACAGTCCTTCTGGAGATGTGTAACTTGCATGTAGTCATGAGGAAACAGCAGACAAACCCAACTCGTATGACATTCTACAAAATAATTGGCCTGTCATCTTCTCAAGTCTTGAAAGTCAAGGACCGACTGAGGAGACCAGGAGACAGAACAGCTAAATGCAATTCATGGTTCAGAACTGGGTCCTTTTTCTAGAAGGGAACGATTGGTGACACATGAGTGGGGTCTGAAGTACTAATGTTTCCACAGCAACGTCCAGATTTTGATGGTTGGATTGTGGTTGTGCGGGCGAATGTCCTTGTTCATAGGACACGCACATTAAAACAGTCAGCGGGCATGTATCATGTCCACCATAGTTACTTACTCAAACGGTTCAGGGGCAAAAAATGTTCTTTGAATTGTGCTTATAGTTCATGACTCTTCTCCGAAGTTTAAGGATATTTTGTACAGATTTCGTAAATCATCGAGCTGAAAGACCATTCGGTCTCAATCACCTCAGTTGTACAGAAGAGGAAGCTCAGGCACAGAGCCCAGTGGCTACTTAGTGACAGAGCCAGGCCTGTGTCCTGTGGCCCCAGAGGCTGGGGATACCCAAGACAAGAGTCAGGGCAGAGGGCTGTAGGGAGCGGGGGGCGGGAGAAAGCTGGGATCCTGAGGACATGCTCGCTGAAAGACGGTCTATCAAATTGACACAGAAGCCCAAGAGCCCTTTCAAGAAAGTCTGCTAACTAATTTTACTTTCATTCTATAAATTAACATTTGATTTTTAAACATCAAGACAAAGTATAAGCATTTTAAAAATTCAAGCAATACAGAAAATGTAAAGAAGAAAGTTTTAAAAAGTCAGGCCAGGCCTCACACCTATGGAGGTTTGGGGGCCAGATCAGGCGAGTAGGGAGGGTGTTTCAATACAGTTATTTGTTTACTGGCTAAAAACTCCCTCACAGACAGTGCCGTGTGAGCTGGTGCATTGTCGTGATGCAAGAGCCAGGAATTGTTGGCGAAAAGTTCAGGTTGTTTTCGTCTAACTTTTTCACACCACCTTTTCAGCACCTCCAAATCGTAAACTTAGTTAACTGTTTGTCCAGTTGGTACAACTTCATAATGAATAATCCCTCTGATATCAAAAAAAAAAAGGTTAGCCACATCGTTTTGACTCTTGATTTGGACTGACAGAACTTTTTTGGTAGTGGAGAATTGGCTGACTTCCACTGCGCACTTTGACGCTTTGTTTCAGGGTTGTATTGGTACACCCATATTTCATCACCAGTGATAACACGGCCCAAAACATCGTCTTGTCTCTCCAAAAGGTCTTGGCAAACTTTGACTCTCCTTTGCTTTTGTTCATCGGTGAGCTCCTTTGGGACCATTTTTGCACAAACCTTTCTCAGGCCAAGATTTTCAGTTAAGATTTTCCTATTTCTCTATCAATCTTTATTTGGTCTGCTATGCTTCTCACAGTAAGCTGATGATTTTGACGCACAATTCAATGAATTTTTGTGATGTTTTGTCAGTTCTGCTCGTTATTGGCCGACCTGACCTCTCTTCATCAGTGACACATTCTCTCCCTTCAGAAAAACATTTAATCCATTTGTACACTACTGTTCTTTTCACGGCATTATCCCCATGAATTTGAACTAATATGTCCCTGATTTCACTTCCACTCTTGCCAAGTTTAACAAGAAATTTAATGTTTGTTCGTTGCTCTAATTCAAGCTCACACAGTCTCGTGACGGCACACAACAACACGCAACAACAGTAATGAACGCCACTCAGTAGGACACCGCCACATGTCGACACAAACATAGCTGTGAGACACTGATATACCAAGGTTATGAGACCTTACCGAGCTATTTGTACAGTGCTGCCAACATAAGCGCATGGTGGCAAGTTCGTGAACTTAATTGTCAGGACCTAATATAGCAGAATCACTTGGTGATGAGGCTTGGAAATCTGTCTTTTTGCAAAAGGTCCTCAGGTGGTTCTGATGATCATCAAGTTTTGATCTATTACTTTATTCATGGATACATATCAAGACAACCTGGGGACATTTTTAAAAACAAATATTACATCTAGAGATTCTTATCCAAGTTTCAATGGTGGATATGTCTGGTTACAGACTTGGTCCTTGAACTTGGTTCTCTGACTGGGATCCCCAGCTCACACTGCCCCCACCCCCAATATTGACCATGTAATTTGGTAGGTGCCCATGTATATTCTTCTGGGAAGAGAGGCCAAAACTTGCAGAAGATTCTCAAAGAGTACCAGCTTGAAAACTGAAGAATCAGAGCTCTATACAGAATTAAATTGAACCAAGCTTGACTGGCTTGAGTTGCTTAACTAGCTCAAACAACATAGCCAGTACTTCTTGTTCTGTCCACCTTTCTTCGCTCTTCCAGAGGGACCAAGCCAATGCTTTGCTGAAAAATACAATGCTATGTTTAATGACATTTCTTAATCTACTAGTTTGGTAGCTTTAGACATTAAAAAAAAAATTTTGTATGTCATGACTTCATATAACCCATAATAGGCTTCTTGTGGCACCACTTTCTTTATTAATGCTCGTAAATCATCTGTTCAATATTTAGGTCTGGAATTGCATTACTAATTGATGTAATGCTTAAGAGTTCTTTTTAGTTTGCTCTCAGAAGCAGAGGGTTGAGTTAATCACACTCCTTGTATACTTCATCGTTGGTTTCTGCAGAGCCCCATCTCATTCATTCATTCATTCATTCATTCATTCATGTACGCATGAATGCATGCATGCATGCACTTTTTGGCTTCCATTCCCCACTTTCTTTTCTCTTCCCCCAAGCATCTGTTCTAATGTGATTGATGTGTGTTGTTATTAGCACACGCCCTGTCTAACGTGGTGTTTCATAGGCATGTAGTATTAAATGCACACAAGTGTCCCATAGCCTTCATTGTCTCCCACTGTCTTGACACACTGCATTTTTAAAACTCTATTCAGGTGGCCATGTGTACATTTAGTCCAGTCCTTCCAACTCTGGCAGAGCATTTCAGAGAATGCTTCCTCCATTTGTACCCGTCCACACCCCCAGAGATGGACGCCTACTGTCACAAACAGAATGACAGCGAGCATCTTCGTGCGTGGCCCCTGAGGACATGTAGGCGAATTTGTCTGGGATTCATGCCTGCAGTGGCACTGCTGGGTCACAGAGTATATGACGAATATTGAATTTGACCAAGTACTGCTCTCCAGAATGGCTGCACCAGTCTACAAATCTCCAGGAATTCCAATATTCACACATCCTGGCCACCATTAGGCATTATCCAGCTTCCTAATTTTTGCCAATCTGCGGGGTGTAAATGATATCTCATTGTTATTTTATTTTGTAGTGTGCTAATTACCGGTGAGCTTGAACATCTTTTCATATACCTGTTATCCAGGAGGGTCTCCCCTTCCATGAATTGCTTCTTCTTGTCTTCCATTCATCGAGGCGAGGGGGCATCTAAACTTTTGGTTGATTTGCAGGGTTCTTGAATGTTCTAGACACTGGTCCCTAGTCCAAGTTGACATTGCAAGTATCTTCTCCCAACCACCATCTGCCTGATAACCTTGTCATTCTCTGAATAGAGTCCTGTAATTTTGACTCATTCCAATTCGTAAGCTTTGGTCTTCTGCCTTGCACCTTGGAGGTTTTGTTTGAAAAGTGCTTTCCCACTGCTGGGCCACCAACATCCTCTCTGGAGACTTTGCAACCACATCCAAATTGAACGTGGCAGCAACAAAACATTGGCATTTTGCACCGCGGCATCTTCATCGTTCCTGGTGGACCTGCAGCCTTGGCTGCAAGCCTGGCCGTGGCATCTGGACCTCTCACCCAACCCGATCCAAACCCTTCTCTGTCAATTGCCACACAAAATGGTGTTCACCGCATTGCTTCAGTATAGGGTACTCACTCTCCTTTCCATCCCTCGGCCATCACACAGCACCCTTTCCTCCTTTCTTAACTTGATCTGGCCATCTTTCCAAGCCCATGTCCTCAAAAATAAAACCCAAAACTTTGATGAATCTGGCCTTCTCTGATCCCTTCCTGTCTACACCACTCCCCGTATCAAAGGTACTTCATTATGAGACCAGTTCCCTAATTATTTCATGCGGACACTGCTCCCGCCCTGGGGACAGGTGTCCACCTTATATTTATTTGGCCTGTGGCCACGGCGTCCATGGTCTCAGTAAGCACCTAATATACTCTCTCCAAATTCGAGCTGCTGCAAAGACTGATTACTTAAGCCTCCAAAACCTTTTTAAAAATGCATTCCTTTCTCTCCATCTCCCAGGCCACATCCGTGCCTCGGTTTAATCATTGCACACTCAGACTTTTACAACTTTTTTGTACCTTCTTACTTCCTGGTGGCCTGGGCTCCAGTGAGAGCAGAGAGCTGCTGTAAAATCACACAGGCACAGAGTCTCTGGGTGCAAAGGGGCCTTACACAGCATCTAACCCACCCTGCCTCTGCGGCATGGATCCCCTTCACAATGTCCCCATTCCTGACAAATGGCTGTCCAGTCTCTGCTTGGATACCTTCAGCCACACTGGGGTCACTACCTCATAAGGATGCCCAATTACTCTTTGCCCAGAAAGTTCTTCCTTAATTAACCACAGACCCTAATTAATTTGCGTTGGTACTATTGGTTGCTTGGTCCTGATAATAAGTGAACCCAAAACTTGTCACCACCTAGTAGCTTACAACTGTTGATCTTAACTTTTCCTCTTGGACCATTCAGAGCAACTCTTAGTGTCTCTTTTGGTAAATGTGTCCCCTGAAAGTGTGGTGCCCAGAACCAAACACAGTACTGCCAAGGAAAGAATAGAACTGTCTGTCTTTTCTCTCCTTCCTGTGTCTTCATTTCCTGGGGCTGCTGTAACAAATTACCATATTTGTGGTGCCTTAAAACAATGGAAACATATTCTCTCGCAGTCCTGGAGGCCAGGATTCCAAAATCGGTATCACTGGGCCAAAATCAAGGTGTGGGCAGAGCAGTGCTCCCTCCCGAAGCTCTATAATATGATCTGTCCCTTGCCTCTCCCACCCTGTGGTGGCTGCTGGCATTCGGCTGGTGGCTACAGCACTCCATTCTCAAGGCCAGTGTCTTCAAATCGCTGTCTTCTCTTTTGTGTAGTTAAATCTCTCTTTGCCTCCCTATTAGAAGAATGCATGTAATTGCACTTAAAGCCCATCTGGACAGCTGAGGATAACCTCCCCATCTCAAGATCCTTAATTTATTGACACCTGCAAAGATCCTCCCTCCCCTATATAAGGTAACATACCCAGGTTACAGGAGTACGAATGTGGATATTTTTTGTATGTGTGGGGGGGGCATTTTCGCAGTCTACCACAGTCCTCCTTAAAAGACAACAATTTCTTTAAGAGAGCCTCACATCTCATTAGCTCTTCTGGTGCTCACATCATCAGTGATTTGTACACTGAATATATTGTCTTTACGGACCCTCCTTAGTTTTGTCCTGTTGGCTCCTGGTCCTGACTACAACACATTGTCCCAAATAAGTGACAAGCTATTAGCTTTAATCCGTTGTTCCAACTCTGTTGCTATCTTTTCAGATTTATTAATGATGCATCTGGGATTTCTGCCAACTCAATTCAGTCTGCAAATTTTAAATTTGGTGAGCACTTGTTTTGAGATGTTTGGGGGTGGGGGACTGGCTGAAAAGAGAGCCCTGTGGTACATCACCAGAAACCTCTCTCCAGGCTCCTCCATTTCCCTCAGGTTTCACCCTGTCCGTCTGTTCTCACAGGCTCTCTGCCGGTTTATGTAGGATGTGTTGCACTGGGGAGAAGCTGGGAATGACAATTTCACAGTTTTCAAGCTTTATTTACCATATCCCAAACTCGATGTTAACGCCATGACTTTTGTATATACTCTCACTTTCAAACCGAAGTTAAACTCTTGATACCACAAGGGAGAGATGATGGAGAGCTTAAGAATCACCCGAGGGCTTGTGAAAACTCAGACTGTGAGGCCCCAGACCCGTAGATCTAAGGAAAGACCTGAGAATTTGCATTTCTAGTAAGTTCCCAGGTGATGCTGGTCCGGGAACCTCACTTGGAGAACCACTGATGTAAATTATGTTACATCTGAACAGGTGACACAAAGTAGAGTTCCATTATGTCACCATAGAAACAAAGATGTCAGGGCTTGCACCGCATGAGCTAAGAATGTACGGCCATGACAAGAGTTGAATATTTGTTACACAATAATGGAGAGATGCTGGCTCTCTTTGGAGTTACATAGCCTCAATTAGAGAAGAAAAGTTATTCTTTCACCGATGTAACCATGGCAAGTTGCGTTCTTTTCTTAAATCTTTGTCTTCTAATTATTCCATGTCCTTTCAAATTAAAAAGCATTTGTAAACACTCAGTGACTTGAGCTAAAGGCTTAGCACAACGGCTAACGCAGAATGTACACTACTTTTCATCCAGATTGTGTAGATTTACGGTCACTCCCCTCCCCCACTTGGAGAGTTTCTGCTCCCCAGTACCCGGGGCACTTCTGTTTCTTCTGACTGATTGCTGACCTCATGACTGTCATTTGATCGAGGTAGGCACAAGGGCAGGCTGAGTGGGCTGGCCGCCTCCGGGCAGGAAGTGCAGCGCTTGCTCTGACAGTGATGGAAAGAAAGCCTAGCCCATCCACACTGGCGGTCTCGGGAACGGCAGAAGCTGGTCTCAGTGGGATCAAGCGCTGATGGAGAGACCTTCTGGAGGCAGGTGCTCCTTGGGCCTCCCAGGAGACCCTCCATCCCTTTCAGCTTGCTGCCCCTTCTGGTTTCCTGAGGCTTGAAGGCTCCAGGCCCTGAGGGACACGTCCTAACCTTGTCGATTTGGTCCAAAAAGGATATGTCTGTCAATTTAATTTGCAAAGTAAAATTAAATTTATATTTCCCCCTGTACCTGCCCCCTCCTCCTCCTTTGTCCTTCTGCTGCCAGCAGTGCCGTTCAGAAGCCACGGCATGCCCACTGCTGCTCTGGGATGTGCCGTCCCGTCGTGCACAAGTGACAGCCAAGCACAGAGGAGGGCTCCTGAACAGGGGCTACTGTCGGACCTAAAAGGAGGATTCCTAGCCTTCTCCCCCTGTGTCCGTTCTATTGAAAACACAAGGCTGGATTAGGATCGCCGTTTAGAGCTGTAAGCTTTTATCGATGTTTGTATAAAGGCATTTTATTTACCGTTTCTGTTTCTATCAAACCAACTAAATAAAAACTTCTAAAGTTTATGGCGCTTTCACTCTCTTCTTCATTGACCCTGCATCATACCTTTGTTTTTCAGACAAAAGCCTCTGTGAAAGTCGGTGTGACATGTCCGACGAGCTGATGAAAACCAGGGCATCTCTGCAGCGCATTCGTCCCTTGCCCGCGCCCCCGTGATTCCCGCCGGGAAAGCCTCCAGGCCCAAGGGCGCCCGGGACACGGCCCGGTCGGCCCCGTGTGGTTCGGAGCACCCAGCTGCACAGCGTTCCCTGGACTTTCCCGGCCTGCCCACGTTTGCTGTGACTGCATTTGCGTTCCTTCCCTCCGCAGTCTGTGCGGCTCTGGCCACCGAGTCCCCGGAGGCTTCCGGTGGGAAACCCCAGGCCGCCCAGACCCCTGAAGCGACGGCCATGCGATGGCCGGGCAGCTTTCGGGAGCGGCCGCCGCCAGGGGGCGCCGTGTCGCCGTCCGGGGGACGCGCCGGGGGGGCGGGGTTCAGGGGCCGGGGGGCGGGGCTCAGGGGCGGGGGGGCGGGGCTCAGGGGCCGGGGCGCGGGGCTCAGGGGCCGGGGGCGGGGCTCAGGGGCGGGGGGCGGGGCTCAGGGGCCGGGGGCGGGGCTCAGGGGCCGGGGGGCGGGGCTCAGGGGCCGGGGGCGGGGCTCAGGGGCCGGGGGGCGGGGCTCAGGGGCCGGGGGGCGGGGCTCAGGGGCCGGGGGCGGGGCTCAGGGGCGGGGGGCGGGGCTCAGGGGCCGGGGGCGGGGCTCAGGGGCCGGAGGCGGGGCTCAGGGGCGGGGGGCGGGGCTCAGGGGCCGGGGGCGGGGCTCAGGGGCCGGGGGGCGGGGCTCAGGGGCGCCGGCCTCGGATTCGACGCCGCGCTGTGCGCACTGCACGCGGCCAGGGGCCTCGGGCTCGCAAGGACAAGCTGGGCTGCCCCGGCCTCGGCTTTGCAGCCAGGGCGCAGGGATGCAGCCAGAGACCCGGAGACTGCAGCCGAGCAAGGTGACAGGCGACAGCGCTGATGCCTGCGCGGCCCCGGACGGATGGCGCGTTCCCGGGCAGTGCACGCGGGGCGACGCGCTCTGTGGACAGGTCACAGAGTCACCAGTACCAGTGCAGAGCCCGGGGCGGAGGGAACAGCCGGGCCTGAGGACTAATTGCACTCGAGGTGGCTGACTCCGCTGGGTCCCTGGAGGCTGGGTCCCTGGGTCCCACGTGCCCTTTGCAGGTCCACCTGCTGCAGCCCCCCGCTTCCATGCCCTGCAGAATCATTTCTAAATTTCTAGCCAAAGGCCCCTCTCCTCAACAGGAGACCTACCTCTCATTGGGCTTCTTGAAATCAAGTTCTTGGAAGCAATTTCCTTTTATCCAGGACGTGCACTGAGGACTGTGGCCCAGGGAGGGCAGGGATATTTAAATGCCTTCGTCTGGGTAGGTAACCAGCTCCTCTCCCCTCTAACCTGGAACTTTGGAGATGAAAATTCTCACGTCGCCGCTCAGGGGCGGCTGGTGGAGCGCTGAGCAGTTCCGGCCCAGAGGCTGCGCTGAGCCTCACGCTGAAGGAGCACATCTAGTTTTCCTGGCAACCCGACCACTCCCATTTTACAGTGGACACCATCAGGGCTCAGAGCGCGCAGTAACTTGCCAAGTTATGCACCTAGTTGCTACCAAGGCACATCTGTCACGTCACTACCCTCACTGCAGGAGGGTTTGGGTTCCCCTACACCTCCACCCAAGAACTCTGCACCAGGAAAGGTTTAACTCCTTTTCTTTATCAGGTGTACAGCATAGTGGTTAGACATTTATATAATTTAAGAAGTGATCCCCCTGACTAGTCTAGTACCAAACTGGCACTATGCATAGTTTTTAACCATATCGTTCCCTATGCTTTACTTTATACCCTCTATTTTGTAAATACCAATTTGTACTTCTTAATCCCCTCACCTTTTCCACCTGCCCTCCAATCCTCTCCCATCTATCACCCCAACAAATCTAGTACCCATCTGTACCATATACAGTTATTACGCTATTGACTATTCCTTATGCTATACACTACATCCCTATGACTACTACATAACAACCAATTTGTGCTTCTTAATTCCATCCCCTCTTTCAACCCCACCGCACCCACTCCCATCAAAATGTTTTCTGTTTCTATAAGTTTGTTCCTGTTTTGTTTGTTTTGTTCTTTAGATTCCACATATGAGCAAAATCACACTGCATCTGTCTTTCTCTGTCTGACACACTCCACTCAGCACAGTACCCTCCAGGTCCATCAATGCTGCCACAGATGGTGAGAACCCATTCCCTTCCATAGCTGAGCAATATTCCATTGTACAAGATGTATTGCCTCCTCTTTATCCCTTCATCCATCAATGGACACCCAGGCTGCCTCCACATCTTGGCCACTGTAAACACTGCTGCAATGAACATATGGATGACAGGTCCCCTTGAAGGAGAGTTTTGGGTTTCTGTGGATAAATACCCAGAATTAGGATTACTGTGTCCTTCTTTGTGTCTTATGCCTTTTTGTGAAGTCTGTTTTGTCTGGTGTACGAGGTCAGACAATTAAGTTTGCAAACTCCTCCTGGAAAAAGTGCTACATACCTCACTGCTGAATATCACTACAGTCACCTTCCAAGTCCTCCCCTTGGGAAGCTATGCACCATCGCCAATTCCTAGTCCACTCTTCAAAGCAATTTTGGAATTCTTTTTCTGGAATGGCCTTCGGAGCTGTCATTGTATTACCCTTGTGTCCTGAATATCACCAAAATGTCTTTCAATATTTCAATATTTCCTTTATCTTCGGGTAAAGAAAGAAGTCATTGGGGACCAGATCAGGTGAGTAGGGAGGGTGTTCCAATACAGTTATTTGTTTACGGACTAAAAACTCCCTCACAGACAGTGTCGTGTGAGCTGGTGCATTGTCATGATGCAAGAGCCATGAATTGTTGGAGAAAATTTCAGGTCATCTAACTTTTTCACACAACCTTTTCAGCACTTCCAAATAGTAAACTTGGTTAACTGTTTGTCCAATTGGTGCCAATTCATAACGAATAATTCCTCTGATATCACAAAAGGTTAGCAACATCATTGCAACAAGTTTGCAAACTTAATTGTCATACCTTGTAAGTATTGCTACCCCAGCTTTTTCTGGTTTTTTGTTTTGTTGTTTTCATGAAATAATTTTTCCATCCCTTTCCTTACAGTCTCTGTGTGTCTTTCAATCTGAAGTGAGTCTCTTTTAGGCAGCATATGAACAGTTTTTGTTTTTTTCTTATCATTTCAGTCCTCCTCTGTATTTCGACTGGAGCTTTTAATCTATTTACATTGTAAGTAATTGTTGATAGATATGTAGCTATTGCCATTCTATTATTCACAATTTTTATTTTTATTTTTTTTTCCATCTTAAAGAAGTCCCTCTAACATTCCTTGTAACACTGGTTTGGTGGTGATGAACTCGTTTAGCTTTTTCTTGTCTGGGAAGCTCTTTATCTGTCCTTTAATTCTAAATAATAGCCTTGCTGGGTAGAGTAATCTTGGTTGTAGGTCCCTGCTTTTCATCACATTGAATATTTTGTGCCAATGCCTTCTGGTCTGCAAAGTTTCTGTTGAAGAAAAATCAGCTGACAGTCAATGGGAGCTCCATTATAAGTTACTAGCTGCCTTTTTAAGCCCCCTGCTTTTAGTGTTCTTTTCCATTTGTCTTTTACCTTTAGAATTTTAATTATGAAGTGTCTTGGTGTGGCCCTCTTTGGGTTCATCTTGTTTAGGACATTCTGTACTTCCTGGCCTTGTATGTCTATTTCTTTCACCAGATTAGGAAAGTTTTCAGTCATTATTACTTCAAATAGGTTCTCCATCCCTTGCTTTCTCGCTTCTCCTCTGGTACCCCTATGATGCGAATGTTATTGCACTTGTTGTTGTCCCAGAGGTGTTTTAAAATATCCTCATGTTTTTGGATTCTTTTTTCTTTTTGCTGTTATGATTGGAAGTGTTCTGCTACCTTGTCTTCCAAATCACTGAATCCATCCCCTGCTTCCTCTAGTCTGCTGGTGATTCCTTCTGGTGCATTCTTTATTTTAGTTCTGGTATCCTTCACTTCTGACTGGTTCTTTTTTATAGTTTCTGTGTCCTTTTTTATGCTTCCTATCTCTTTGTTGAAGTTCTCACTGAGTTCCTTGAGCGTCCTTATAACCAGTGTTTTGAACTCTGTCTCTGGTAGGTTGCTTGCCTCCATTTTGTGTAGTTCTTTTTCTGGAGTTTTCACCTTTTTTTTCATTTGAGACGTATTTGTCTCCTCATGTTTGGCTGCCTGTCTGTGTTTGTTCCTATGTATGAGGTAGATCTGGTATGTCTCCCAGCCCTGGCTGGGAGTCCTATAGGGTGTCCTATGGGGCCCTGACA
Organism: Rhinolophus hipposideros; assembly: GCF_964194185.1. Taxonomy (NCBI): domain Eukaryota; kingdom Metazoa; phylum Chordata; class Mammalia; order Chiroptera; family Rhinolophidae; genus Rhinolophus; species Rhinolophus hipposideros. The sequence goes on from NC_138050.1 coordinate 5,135,591, forward strand.
CAGTCTCCCTGGCCACCTGTTCCGGGTGCACCAGGAGTGTCCCTTGTGTGAGTTGTTTGTGCCCTCCTGTAATAGTTGAGCCTTGATTGCTATTGACATGTCACTGGGTGGGACTGACTCTCAGGCTGACTGGCTATGAGGTTTGGCCATGTCCATAGCTTATGGGCTGCTCTGCTGGGGGCTTACCCATGGAGCAGGATTTGCTCCAGTGGGCTCTGATGCCTGTTGAGACGACCCCTTGTGTGTGCAGCTTGTGGGGCTAATTGGGTACTGCTCTGCTGACGTCTGAAACCAACCTCCAAATATTTTGGTTCTGGGGCCTCTTGGGAGAGGTTCTGATGTAAGCCCAGGTCACCCACTGCCTGTGACCAGCTGGGGTCTACATGGTAGGAGTTACAAAGCTATCCACAGTTGTTTGCTCCCTGTACTAAACCTGGAGGAGTGTGGGAGAAGCTACGCTGTGAACAGAAGACATCTGCCACCAGCACTGGGTCTGGGGTAGCCCTGCAAAAAACCAGGACACCCCAAGGCCTGCTGCCACCTGCCAGCTCCCTTAAATTTCAGGCACTGATAAAACCTTGTGTGGTATGCAAGTTGGGTGAGGCAGAGTCTCAGGGAGTCACTAGAGTGGGAAAAATTGTGGTCACCAAGTTAATGTAGGCTTTGATTTGGTGCCAGTGCTGAGCCTGGAGCTACTCAGCAAAAGTCTCAGATCATACCCGAGGCTAATCATCCACCTGCCTGGGGCCCTCGGACTCTGATAGTTTTCCAAGAAAGAGTACAATGTGGGTGGGGCTGACTGCTTGCAGAGAAAATGTCCAGCGTTGGGCCAGTTGGGTGGGGCGGGATCCCAGAGGGGCTCACCAGATCAGTCAGATTCAGATTTGGACGTGTGGGGGAGGGCTCAGCACAGGAAAGGTGGCACGTGGCTGCATGGGAGGAGTCCTCCTCACAGGGAAAATGGCGAATGTCCTGCAGCCCTCACATCAAAACCACACACCTCAGTCTGCCCCCCTGTATGCCTCCAAGGCCGCACGAGTCACTATCCCTCCTTTGGAACCCAAAGTGAGTGCCTGTGACTGAGTCTGGGCACCGGCCCTTTAAGAGGATGCCTGGGTTTCCTGACGCCTTCCCTCCCACCCAGATGGTTGGAATCCCCACTGTTTTTCACAGCCAAATTTTGTGGGGCTCCATTTCCTGGCACCAGTATTCCAGGCTAGGGAGGTTGTGTGGGTCTGGGGTCCCTCGCCCCTCTAGGGGAGCCTCTGTGGCCCAGATATTCATCCCGGTTCTCAACCACCACACGGAGGTTTGGGGCCAGCACTTTTAGCGTCTCCACCCCTCCTACCAGTCTCGATATGGCTTCTTCTTTATATCTTTAGCTATAAAATTTTTGTTCAGCTAGACTTAAGATGGTTGTCCACGTTGATTGTTCTATAATTTAGTTGTAATTTTAATGTGATCATGGAGGGAAGAAGGCACAGTGTTTATAGACTGCCATCTTGGATCTCCCTCCAAAAGGGTTAGCTCTTGATATCGCCACTACCAAAGGAGTGAACAGTGGTCAAAGGGGGTTCCTAATGTTGTGGGGCAGCACTCCAGGAGTCAGGATTGACTGTGTATAAAATAAAGGGATACTGATGTTGCATCATCCCCATTAGTGTGACTAAGGTTTTCTCCAGTGTCCTAACATTTGCCCAGTTTGTGGGAAACAATAAAAAGTTTAGGTGCTTTATTAGTTTGTTAGGGCAGCCCTAACAAAATACAATGCACTGGGGAGCTTGCACAAGAGAAATTTATTATCTCACTGTTCTGGAGGCTCAAAGTCCAAGCTCAAGGTGTCGGCAGGGCTGGCTTCTCCTGAGGACCCTGCCCTTGGGTTGCAGATGGCCGCCTTCTCGCTGTGTCCTCACACGGTCCTCCCGCTGTGCTTGGACACTCTTTGTCTAAATTTCCTCTTCTTATAAAGACACCAGTCAGATTGGGGTAGGGCCCACTTAAAAGACCTCATTTTAACTTAATCACCTCATCTCCAAATACAGTTATATTCTGAGATACTGGGCATTAGGACTTATTTGATTTTTTTTTTTAAAGGGGGCACAGTTAAGCCGTGCCCCACCTGGAAATATGTGCACTGCTCTTCCACTTGCGAATCAGGCATTATTTTCGTGTGTGCACATAGACATCTTTCCTAAAAACAGACAGCCATGAGAAGATTGCCCAAACATTGTGTCCTCTGTTTATTCATTGTTTTTAAAAGTCATGAGTCTGATTTGGCTCAAGCAAAATCATGTGTGAAATCCAATAAGTGGGAAGTCTTTATTGCTCAACCACTTTTGAAAAAATATCTATCATAGAGGCCAACTTTTTTCCCCCCTATCAAGTCTCATGATTTTCTATGAAACCAGCTCTTTTGCTAGAAAAGGCTTATTTAACTCTTTTGCTGCATTGATTTCAAATTTTTCTTCAAAATGTGTCAGAAATCCACAAAAAGCACAAAGTTGATATTTTGTCTATTTTATGCATTTAATAATAACAATTTGAGCTGCTTTGTATACAAATTACACTATTTTTATGTATAAAAATTTTGGATGCATTCATTCAGATATATATCTGATAATCGCGGCAAAAGGGTTAAAGTGGGGCGGAGAGCGTAGTACCCCATGGAGGCCGCTAGATGGCGCATGCAGTCATTCCTGACTTTGGCTTCCTTCAATCAAAATGAAACTGCTCTGACTCTAGGAGAAAAGTCAGTTTTCTGTGTATGTGTGTTTGGGGGTGGGGGATCATGAGCCGTCTGTAATCGAGGGATCCTGAGTGAAACTGAAATTGTGATTATTATTAGGAGGTCCTTCAGGAGCTATTGTCTTTGGGAGTTCCCGATCTCTTTTCTGCCCTGGTTCCCACACTGCTCCCCACTCCCAGGTGCAGCCTCTCGCTCCCCATTCCTGCTGAAAATACTGGCCTGTCTGTATGCAGAGGGCCTAATCCATTGAGTCTTACAGTATAATGTCACAAACAGAGGTAGCATCCTTAGAGAAGGACATGAAAGGTCTCCAGGCCACGTCCTGTGGAGCTGTAAGTGCGATTCCCACAGACTCGCATTCGTTTGTTCTCCTAGGTTATTGGGGGTGGGTGGGTGGGGGACCTGCCATGACAGCCATGTCTCCTCTGGTCTTGGGGGATGGTAAGATCAGGACAGTAGGTGGTTTGTGCATCACTTGAAAATGTCCTCGTGGACAACCCTAAGTCTGCAGGATCTAAAGTCCTGTTGGGGCTCACTGTTCCACACCAAGTGCTCCCAGTTCTTATGTTCACAGGGAAACAGCTGGACGCTATAGACATCTCCAATCCTGGCTCCACTTGTTACCATCTACGCTGGATGGGCTCCACCAATCCCCCAACTCCCCATTCACTCGTGACCCTTCTCCACCCTGCGCAGTACCCCAGATGCTGTCCAGCCCCTATCCACGAGCTCTCTTGCCCTCTTGCTCCCAGCTAAGCTTGGCCATGGGCTAGAGGAGGGAAAAGTTACAGTTTCCGTTCCTCCGCTCCTTTCCTGCTGGTAGTAGGGGGATCCTCGAGGATCCCAGGTTCTATGAGGGGTAGACTAGACTCAAACAGTCCACCTCATTAGAAAGCAGGCCGGAAGGTTCTGGACCCAAAGCCCAGAGTCAGCACACAGGCCAGATGGAAGGGTGGACAGATGGCAGGACGAAGGCTGTCACTCCTCTTTGCCATGTGGAAACGCTGGAGATAATAGCCTTTTTGTGGGTTTGTGACAGGGGAGTGGGACTGCTCTGCATATGAAACGTGTGTTAATATATTATCTCAATCTGCTGAGATAAGGTCCAAAAAAGACCCATGTCAGGCAGAATTCGGCACTGCTGTGCCTAGAATCCGAGAATACCAGTAGTGCTGTGAGGATGTAGAGACTTTGTGTAGAGACTTCTGAATTCCTCACGTACCCCTTCTTCATTGGCCTAATTTTCCAACCTTCTACTTATTTGTCTCCTCTTAACAGGTCCTCTTTAATGTTCCCATGCTGTTCCTAAATTTAAATTCTTAACACTGGACAAATTATTTCGTGTAAATTCTTTTATTCTTAAATTCTTTTGACATAAATGCATTCTGATTATGTTGGGATTTGTCTTTGTTTTGTTTCAAAATACCATTTCATTACCAAAGCATGTTTGACCTGAGATCTGGTCCGACCCCCAGGCCTTTTTACGTGGACCAATAATTTGTGAATTGTGTCTCTAGCTTTCTTCAGGTTACCTAAAGGGCCACCTCTCTTTGCCTTTTTCGAATGTTATCTTGTTTTTGATAAGTCATTTCTCTGATCTCAGAAAATCTTTGACATCTCAGCCACTGTGCCAAGAAGTTAATGCCTAGCTCGTGCCTTCTCCTTAGCTCCCTTGCAATGGGACAGTCCCCAATTCCATTATTTCAATTGTGGGTTAAAATATAAAGTGGCTCATGCGGCAGATCTGACCCCTTTGTCAGGACCCCCTAGATCAGGACTGACCCCTGTGATGCTGACCTCCTCCTTTTTGCCTGTGAGACCACTGGGGCTCCCCAATGACTCATTTCCCATCCAGGCTAAACCCTGGGGTCTGGATTTAACCGAGTTCCATTTCCTGTCCTGTGCCAAAGGGAGTCTGCTTCCGCTGGGGCTTCTTACCTGATGACACCTGAGGGAGGAAGGCCAGGTATTTCCCAATCTCACAGAGTCTGAGGCCCAGGTGACTCAGCGAGCTCAGAGTCTGCAGCGGTGGCAGCAGCCCAGCAGATGCAATTGGCAGGTGGGAGCTGGGAGGGAGGTGTGTTGGTTAAGGACTGCCTGCCTCCTCCCCACCCCACCGGCTTCGGCTTCGTCTCTGCCCCTGCCATGCCTGTGATTTCATCATGCGCACCTCTGTAAACAATTCATTTAGCAACCAAATTATACACTGGGTAATTATAGCTTCCAGCCTAATGCCAGGAGTCCCCATCACAACAATCTGCTGGAGGCGATAGCACCGCCGGGAGCAGGGCACCACCGGCTTTTGCTAGAGGCCCTGATGAGAACGCAACACAACGTGGGGGGAGGGGTTTACTTTGACTTATGTTAATTGTCTGTGTGGGGTCTGCGGGTCTTGTTTTGACAGTCTTGCAATGGTGTTTGGACTCTTCATTAGCTCAGTATGGGAAGCTGGGCCAGAGCAGTTTATCTTTGAGGAAAAAACAATCCAGGTAAGATCAGATCCTGTGGCATGAAGGAGGTAGTCCCTCTTCATAGCCCCTTTCACCTTCCTGATTTCTGTGGAGCTTTCCTTTTGTGATTCCAGCTCTTAAAATGGATCCAGGAAATCCTGGCAGAGGGTATGACCTGTACAGGTAGGTGTGGTAACAATTGGGCACAAGGTCTGCGATTAAGGCCAGCTGATGCATTTTAAAAAATCAGTTCAAGGGTTTATTCTGAGCCCTCTGCCTGGGTTTTCCTAGGGCACAATGGGAAGGGAGGGGCACAAGGGAGCCTGAGCTAGGGAAGGAGGGGTGTATTTCTCAGTTCCATGAAAATGGTATCTGCTGGTGATGCTTACACTGATGACCTTGACATTCACTTAGATCTGATGATTCTTTCCAGCTCTGCAGACAGAAAGATTTCATCACAGGGAGCCCCACTGTGGTCTAACTTCTTCTATTCCAAGACAACACAGGTCTAAGCAAGGGGGTAAGTCCATAGCTGGAGTTCCTTCTGCAGATGGATTGTTCCCCACTGCAGAGGCTCCTGGTCTGACACATTCATGAAAGCCAACAGTGAAGGTGGGATAAATAAATACGTGGTAGGTACAAGTGCCCCAGGTGTCCACCCCTGCCCGTCACAGAAGGCTCTTCACTCCAGGTGCCTCTTCTGCCCGTCCCCTGGGATGGCTCTGTCTTGGTCAGCATGCCTCTTTGCTTGCTCATCCTATGGCTGGGGAGGAGTTCTTCAGGACTGTTTGAGGAGAGAGATGCTGGAGTACGAGGGAACTAGATGGAAAAGGAAAGGAGATTTTAAGAAGTATTGACATGGGCCAAGTGTCTCTATTACTCCATTTCAGAAATGCTTATAAAAACTTCAATTATTTGGATGTTACTCTGGGTTGTTGGAAGGAGTTGCTTGAGTCCAGCGCTGGTCTGAGACTAGACTACGTGGATCCTGGCTTCAAAAGGATGGTGGACGTAACAGTGGAGAAGGCACATACTAATTCACGATGACAGCCGTGACTTTCCTTGTCTCTGGAGAGTCTGGGAATAAATAAAGGTCTTCTGGCTTCATCCCGCTTGGATCCTGGGCAGGTCCAGGGGTCCAGGCTCTGATCTGAATCCAGAAAGCTCAGAAGGAACTGAGCAGGAACATTCACTTCTTTCTGGAGCTCTCAACACATGTTCGTGAAGCTCTCCAAGAGCTGCGTCTCTAAGGCCAAGTTGACTGTGCATTTCGGGGTCTCTGCCTGTTGTTTCTCAGTCTGTTTCTGGAACTCTTTGTCAGAACTTTGATCCCAATTTAAAATTTGCTGGAGAGGTTCCTTGAATGCAATGAATAATTTGCTCAGCTACACTATTAGTGTACATTTGCATATTTATTTCAAAATATGAGTTAGAATAAAATGCTGATTGCATGAGTCGCCATGATTAAAACAGTACTCAATAATTTTACTAACTGGTTTTAAACTCTCACGTGATCTGTTATTGGGTATTGCATCCTCATTCTTCCTCATGTGGTGGAACATGCCAGGTGCTATGTAGAGTTGAAGTTTGCAGGCATTTCAGGACCTCAGGAAGACTAGACTCAAATGGAAGAAAAAGAGTCAGTCAGATGGATACATGCTGACAATACACCTAACCCAGCAGGGCACAGTGACAGCCCTGTAGTGGTATTGCTAAGACTCTAGGTCTTCCATCGGGTGGTAAGTTTTATTATTATGCTTTATAATCATGTAATAGTTTTGGATTTATAATTACATAGATATATTGCATTATTTGGAACGTACTGAATATTACTTATTACAGGAGTCTGAATGCAGGTGGGCATAGCATAAGTCAGGGGAAGACACCCTGGTGGTCTGAATTCAGTCTCTGTTCTTTGCAAGTGAAAACGTGGAAGCACTCTTGATCTTCTTTCATAACAAGGAGCCCCATTATCTTGAGAATCACTGTCTTCTGAATAGTCGAATTATGGAACAATTTTGGTTTCTGCTTTATAGTTTTCTATAAAAAATTTCAAAAGTTACAGATTCTCAGGCCATCCACCAGATATACTGAGTTTAAGGATGGAAGTGATGGGATGTGATGCTAGGATCAGCTTGTCATACGATTCTGCTGATGAGGCAGGTTTGAGAATCACCAAAGAAGCTTCTGGAAAGGATACACTCTCTTCTGTAGCTCGGGGAGGGTGTGGATATGAGGTCTGGACAGCTGCAGCCCTTTTGTTTTCATGGAATGAGACTCCAAGTGACCGTGTGCAAAGGACAGAGCTCTGTATGAATGGCAGGTCAGGGACAATGAGGAAGGGGGACCCTGATGACATCAGCAGGCCAGAGCATTAAGCCTCTTCTGAAGAAACACAGCCTTTTCTCGGCGTCTCATTTATGAAGCCAATAAATCCTCTGTGTTGTTTAAGACAGTTCGAGATGGGTCCTCTGTCACATGCGATGGTAAGAGTCCTAACTGATAGACCTCAATTAACTGAGACAAACTGAGTATGTCTTTATCTTTCACATCCTGAAATTGCCTAATTTATAAAGTATTTAATGATGTTTCTGAGACAATCCTTTATCTGGCACCCTGGGCACCTCTGATTGCCTGCTATATTTCTACCTCTGGAAATAAACTGTCAGACCAAGAAGTATGTCCTTGAAATGCATCCTCGGTGGTAGTGAATGAATTATGTGCTTCGTTATGTAACTTTTGAATAAATTTGGATTCAACAGATTAAGGAAATAACCAAGAAATATGTCTTGTGACTTAACTGATATCTGGGTTGGTTCATTTCATCATTCATTTGAAAAATCTGTGTTGAGGCCTCAGTACAAACCAGGGACCTCGGTAGGCACTGGGTGGGTATTACATGAGGATGAGCAAAGCAGACATGGTCTCTGCCCTGATGGAAGTTAAAGACTAATTGGAGAGGCAGACATTAAGCCAATAACCAGTGATCACACAGATAAACAAGAAATGTTTAGATAATTCTATGAAGGGTAAATACTGAGTACTACTAAGACCAAGGCAGGGGTTTCTCACCTACATGAAGAGGTTAGAAAAGACCCTTCTAAGCAGATGACTTTAAGCTGAGAACTAAAAAATGAATTACTGTTAATCAGGCCAAGAATGGAGAGTATATTCCAGGCAGCAAGGACAGCATATGCAAAGGCCCTGAGGCATGAAAGAGCTCGACTCCTTTGAAAGAAGGCAGTCAGTGAAGTGAGTGCGTGGACTGCCAAGAAAAGGGCAGCAGAGACATGTGGGGAGCCGTGCAGTCCATGTTAAAGATTCCATATTTTATCCTGAGTGAAATGGGTACCACTGAAGGTGGCTTGAAGCAGGAGTGATGTGATCTGAGCTGTGCTTTTAAAGATATCTCTTTGGCTGTGGTGTACAGAATGCAGCAGGAAAGCCAAAGGTAGAGGCAGTGAAGCTAGTTAGGGGTGTTATAGGAATCCAGGCAGGAGTTTTGAGGGCCATGGATTCAGATGGTGGCTATAGTGGGAAGAGAGTGGAGGGACTTGAGCCATATTTTCAGGTAGAATCGATAAGGCTTGGATTGGACTGGTTCTGTATATATTGGGGAGATGGGGGGGAAGGAGCTATCAAGTCAAATCAGTCAAGGGGCTTGCAAGGAACCATTGGATATAAGAGTTCATTTGGGGTTTTATTTGAGTGAACTTATATTGCCAGGATAGGTAGAAATTTTGTCTTCCTATCTCAGCTGATTTGCCATACCAAATTTTTGCTCAAGATAGACTTTTCTAAACTTGTCTAGAAGTCACACAAATGTGGGAAAACAAGTCTTACTCCTCTTCTAGAAAAGCAGAGAGATAAGGAGGGCAAGAAGCTAGCATACCACTCGGGAAATCAGAGTGAAGAAATTGGGCATAGAAGATGAGAAATTCTCTCCAATCAGTTCCTCCTTGCCAGCCATCACTTTCTTAGTTTGGACCTCCATCGTGTCTCACTTGGACCTTTGAGGTAACCGCCAGCTCGTCCAGTGCCTCCAGCCCTGGGACGACTCCCACAGCCCTGAGGACATCCCAGAATCAAAGTTCTTTTACTTTCACTTTCCTTAAGATTTTCATTCCCTTCGCATATGGGTTCTAGAGGCATCTAGGACTTACTTTTTTAATTTATTAATTTGTTTTCCAACAAACTATAGTAACAAGTGTGTAAAAGAAATGTTGGGGGAAAGCAGGAAAACATATTCATGACTCCATTACTCAAGTGTGACAATGGTTTTTCTTGGTTTTTTGGTGTTTTGGTTTTGCAGTGACATCTTATTGAGCACGTACTATGTGCCAGGCATACACAAGTGAACAAAACAGACAAATCTGCGAGCATATGTATTTCAAATAGTTAAATATAATGGATGTGCCATTCTAAATTAATCTTTATGTATTTTAAATGGGATTTATGTCTTTCTTAATTACTATTTAATGCCTGCATGTTATCCAACACATTAAGAATATAGTTAATTAAAGCATTCACCAGTTGGGACCTTAGGCTCTTTGCAAATAGAGACCAGAATGATTTTTGCTACTGTATCCCCAGACCTTTAGCACAGTGCCCTACAAGTAAAAGGTACTCAGTAAATACTAGCAGAATAAATAATGGCTCTTTTTTTGTAGTTTAGGCATAACAATTACACTTCCACAATCCTCTTTGTGCCTAGAGGTTTCAGCTTCTCAATCTTTCCCACGAAACTTTTCCTAACAGTAGTAAAAAGGGAACATTTGGGGATCTGAGGAATATATATGGTGACTATAATACATAAATTTTTAAAAATATAATTGAAATGACTTGGCTCCAGAAAAAAATTTCTAACCTGTAGTTGTGAGTATTTTGAGTATCCTTATGTATACTCTTAGGAAGAATAACGCCCGGATTTGATATGCACAGAAGGTTTAAGACACATTCCTGAGAATGAGCTCTGTGGGCCAAGGAGCTTCACCCTGCTTGGCTGGTGTACAAACCATATTGCTTTCCTAATATTTTTTAGATTTTTCTTACTGCAAGAAACATCACCGTGTAAGCAGACATGTTTTCCCCCAACCTTGCTAGTTTGAGGTATTGTTAGAAGTTGAATGGTGCCCCTCACCCCAAATATATTGAAGTTCTAACCCTCAGGAACTGTGAGTGTGACTTGATTTGGAAAGAGAGTCTTTGTAGATGGTCAAGTGAAGGTCCTACTGGAGTCCTGTGGCCCTTAATCTAAGGTGGCAGGTGTCCTTATGAAAAGGGGACATTTGGATACAGAAATGGGTACGCACACAGGGAGGGCATCCTGTGAAGATGAAAGTGCAGATTGGGGTGAAGCATCAGTATGGCAGAGCAAAGATTTCAGCAAGTCACCAGGAGCTGGGAGAGGGGACTGGAGCAGATTGTCCCTCACAGGCCTCAGAGGGAACCAGCCCTGCCCACACCTCCATCTTGGACTTCCAGCCTCCAGAACCGTGAGACAATCGTTTTCTCTTGTTTAAGGTACTTTGTTATGGCAGCCCAAACAAACCAACATTAATTGTTTTATATAAACATTTTTTTTCACAACGCACTGGGTATGAAACACCCCCTCAAGCCTGCTTTCAGTTTTTATTTTATGACGTGAGAGAATGAACACTTTCCAGATTTGTTTGCTTGTTGTATGCTACTCAACTGTGCAGGGTGGTGAGGGGACTGTCTCACATGTGACCTGGGTCAGTATGTGCTCATTAGATGAAGAATTAAAGAATCAATTAATGGCCTGATGGAATACGATTCACTGAAACATCTGTCTGATGAAGTTTGATCAAGGAAAGTGTGTGTTTTGATTCCTACATTTCCTGTCAGCCCCTATGATGGCTCCGAATTTGCTGAAACATGAGCTTTGAGACAATCCCTTAGAGTAATTATTTTGCTCACACCGTCTAGACAGATGTGTTCAGGAATGCTCATTGACTGTGTGTCTCCTTTGCTCCAGTAGACGGCCATCTCTCTAATCCCAGGCCCAGAGGGCCTGCCCATAGTCGGGGCTCCATACAAGCTTGAGAAATGAGCTCAAGATAAGGAACCACACCAACAACCTACTTCTAAGAACAGGCAATGGGCTGAAGGGGAACCATCTACTTCTAATGCATGTGGGATCGGTCTGAAAACTGATCCTGTATTAGTTGGGGTCACTACTCCTGCCAGCCGCCACAGTAGGCAAATGCCCGTCTCTCAGGTTTGTTATCTCACTCACAGTGTGATGTGGTTCAGGTGGCCCTTCTCCACCCTGCGGAAGATGAGAGAGATGGAGGCCCCCAGGTCAGGAAAAGAGAGAAGGAGTCATACCAGTTCTTAACTCCTCAGCCTGGAAGTGAGAGGCTTTGCTCCCGTCTCACTGACCAGCACGGATCACGTGGCAGCACCGGAAGGTGGGGGGAGAGAGGCCCACGACATAGAACAGTGCAAGTGCGCATTGCTTCTGCCACAGCTCTCCTGAACAGCAAATGGCCAGATGAGCACATCGGCATGTGTGCAAGGACGTTCACAATGATAATGAAAATTTATTTCAAAGTAGCCTGGAAACAATTCAGAGTTTTCACAATCGAGATTTGAAAGCCGTCAGTCACTGCCTTTGAAGCCACTCTCTTGTTCCTCCTTTGGAGGGCAGATATGGAAGTAAATGAACTGAAACCCACTGGCCAGCTGAAAACCAGAATTGAACCTAAATGAAGAAAAACAACAAAAATATTCATGTGCATTTCCGGGCATTTGGACAGTACACGGCCGCTTTGGGAGGGTTGGCGTGTGCATGAATCGAGTGTTAGGAACTTCGAAAACTCTGATTTCTGGCAACTTTATTCACCCCACAGGGCTTCATATAGGCTAGGAGGAGAACATGCAAAAACATCTGTCTGGTTGCAAAGTAGCTTTCTAGAAGGAAGGAATGAGAAGACAAAGTTCTGTGTCATGTCAGAGGGGCTTGGTTTCCAGAACAGAAGAGCAGAAGGATGGTTTACTATTGAGATACTAGAAATCTCCTTGAGAAATGTGGTCCCAGGACAGCTGACAGGGCAGAACCTGAGATTTCCCAAGGAGGGGGGTCCCTGGGGTGCTGAGTGCTTTCACTGGGGTGACATCTCCCTGTCATGGGGGAGGATGTGGGAGGGAGGGGTTTCCTGCTCTGAATGTCGAACTGCTATTCAGCATCCACTCAGCACGGGGCTGGGGACCCCGGACACATTTTCAATTCCAAACGCCTTTTAAAACCCTCTTTTCCTCTCTTTGAAATAAATGGCAGCTATTGATCAGCCAAAGCTTGCTCTTTCACGCAAGGCCCTCTGTGACTTCTAATTATGGCTCTGCCCTGGACGTCTTTTTAAAAGTCACTTAACCAGGAGGCAGTTGGTGTGGGCAACAGCGCAGCAGTCGGGCTCTGAGCCGGATTTATCTATGGTAAGCTTTGCCAGCACTCTGTGACCCTGGAGTTTAAGACGTGATGGTGTTGGCCTGTTCACAAACCTATCACAAGCCCGAGACTCCTACAGATGGAAGTGATAACAATGAGAACATCTGTGTATGTCTGTGCTGGGGCTGGCTCTGGACCACATGCTTTCTGCATGTTATTTCTGAAGCTTACAAAGTCAAGATTCCTCTCATGCCCATTTTCTAGACTAGAAAAATTGGAACTTTGGGAAATTAAGTACAAAACTATCCCAAAGTTAGATAAGCAGCGGGTGATGAAGTCAGATTTCAAATTTACAGGATGCTAGCAGTTATCTAACTCAGGCTCCATGTTTACAACAAGGAGGCGCTGCAGGGATGCTGGGAGACCCTCCCAAAGTGACCCAGTTTGTTACTGACCGGGGAGGACTAAGGCTGGGGCTAGCGACTCTCAGTCTGGCTGTCTGCCCTGCCTCATTACCTAACGCACATTTGTCCAAGACTCCCTCAGCTCTCGACAAGAGCCGCTATGTGTCCCCTGTGCAAGGTCATGTGTCCCTGGGGACAAGTGGACATTTTGTCCAGCAGCCTGGGGAGAGGCGTGCCCTCATGCAGGGAGGCAGTCTCCATCCACCCGGACTTGGGCTTAGCTGTGTTGTGAGGGGCACACAACTCTGGGCCCTGATGGCCTCGGCTTCCAGGTGAGTTGGGTTTAATAAAAAGAGAGCAGAAAAATGAAAACATGAGGAGAGACCAATGTTTATGAGATTGCCTTCCAGTCAAGTCAGTAATCCTTGACTTGGGTCAAGTATGGTGACCCTCACGCACTGGGCCCTTTACAAATCTTTACATGGTCATAACAGTGACACATTAGGCTAATCGGCCACAGATGTGGATGAGGGGGCAGCCCACAGCTTGGTGTTTTCTCTCAGCGGTCAGCCATCAGAACCCATGTGGTCAGTGGCAGTGACCTTCAGGCGGTCCTTAGACAGTAAGGGAGCACTACGCACCGAGCGCTGGGCACGGAGACACACGGTAGGGGGTCAAGGCTGACAAGACTGATTCAGGGACCCAGGGGTTGGCATAAATTCATTCATTTGATCTGTATAAGAATCCTGTGAGGTGGGCACAGTGTTTAACACAATTCCTGACTTACAGTGGCTTAGACAATATAGATATTTATATTCATTACCTAACTTCATAAGAAGCTTGGAAGTAGATGAGAACTGTGTCAGGGGCTCAACTACTGGGTTTCCCCCAAAATAAGACCTAGCAAGACCATCAGCTCTAATACATCTTTTGGAGCAAAAATTAATATAAGACCTGGTCTTATAATAGGTTAGATAAGACCCATTCTTATTTTACTATAAGACCGTAAGTCACGTATTTTACTACCGGCCGTGAGTCATGTATTTACCCGGTCTTATAGTAAAATAAGACCGGGTCTTATATTAATTTTCACCCCAAAAGATGCATTAGAGCTGATGGTCCAGCTAGGTCTTATTTTCGGGGAAACATGGTAGGTATTGGTGTAACTGAGATCATTCTGGTTGCTTGTGGTGACAAGATGACTGCAGCATCTGGTCCTCACATGACAGCATCCATCTCTCTCTTGTCAGGGGGGAAGGTTGACTTCTTTTTACAGCTCATTGACCAAATTGGGTCACATGATACTTTGGACCAATAACTGGAAAAGGAAAGGGGATTTCCATGAAGGCTCAGACCAGGCGTGACCCATCGTCACCCCCCACCCAGCCGGAACCAGGGTTCTATCAGCCAGGGACGGGGCACGTCTGCTCAATAGTCAACCCATGGGACCTGCCATACAGTCATGCTTTTGAAATGTGCACAGTTCAGTGGAGACAACAAGGGGGGAAGGGCGGGAGGAAGCATCATGTGAAAAATTATAATCCCACAGAGATGAGTAAACACGGCTGCTTTGCACGGGGGTATAGTAAAGAGGAATTAATTGGCAGTGCTATTTGAGGTGGTCTTGGAAGATGAAGGGAGGTCAGGTGGACATAGAGGGTGTGTGTGTGTGTGTGTGTGTGTGTGTGTGTGTGCGTGTGTGTGTAGGGAAACTAAAGGGAGAGGCGGTGTAAGCTAAAGGACCTGCTGTGCAAAGGCTTGGCCGTGAGTCCCGTAGCAGCACTCGTGGAGTGGACAGGCACAAAATGAAGCTGCACCAATAGAGGCCCTAGAAAGGCTCTTTCAGACAAGACAGAGGAAGAGCCCGGGAAAACGGAGTGAGAAGAGAGAAGAGACAGGATGTCACCTTAACTCGGGGACCTAGTGTCCACTGGGCGTTGCTGAAGACACCCGCGTGTCTCACTTAGCCCTCCAAATAATGGAGGAAGTGGGAATTAGGATCCCCATTAGCAGATGAGAAGACTGAGGCTCTGAGAAGCAACTATGTGTCTGAGACCACCTGGTAGAGCTGGCATCAAGACCCCGGGTGCCTGATTCCAGGGCCTGTGGCTCTGGGCTCTTCTGGAGTTCCCGCAATTCATAGAATTGCCTCAGGGCTGAAGTGGGTGTTTGGAAGTGGTTGTTGGGGTGGAGCTGATGGGTGGAGGTCTTGCAGGCTCCCACCTTGGGCTGCCAGGGACAGCCATGCCACCATGCTTCGATCCGATGAGCTCCACTTTCATAGGTTAGGATTTGGCGTAAAATCACCTTTGATAGGCAAAGGGTCCCACTGCTTAAAAATAACATTTGAAAATCCGCTTTACTGTTTACTGCCTCTTCAAATAGGTAAACCATCATATTTCAGAACTGGAAGGGACCGTGGAGACCATCAAATTCATCCTCCACATGCCATGAAATGTCGTTTGAGAGGCTTAGGGTGAAGAGCTGGGGACTGGCCCAGAGCTGAGGCTCATCCATGGAGCATGGCCGAGAATTTAGTCTCTGACCCCAGTCTGGGGCCTTCTCCGGGACGGGCCCTGAGCTCTAGGAGACGTGGTGTGTTCGTTTCCTAGGGCTACCTTAAAAAATTACCACTACAGCTAAACGTAAAATGAGAGAAATGGATTCTCTCCCAGTTCTGGAGACCAGAAGTCTGAAATCAAGGTGTCATCAGCAGAGGTGGCTCCTTCTGCATTCAAAGGGGGAGTGTGTCCCTTGCCTCTCTCCGACCTTCTGCAGGCTCCGTTCATTTCTTGGCTTGCAGATGCATTATCCAGTCCCTGCCTCTGCCCTCTCACGGGCTTCCCCTCTGCACCTTCTCCCTTGTGTCTCTCCTTTCTCAAATTCCCCTTTCCATTCTCTTGTAAGAACACCAGATGATGTCTTCTCCAGGTTCTTAGCTTAAGTATATCTGCAAAGACCCTGTTTACGAATAAGGTCACATCTGCAGTCCTGGGGAGTAGGACTTGGACATAGCTCTTCGAGGGGACATAATTCAACCACTGCTGTTGGTCATCCAGTCTGCAGAAACCCAGGCCAGCCAGGGAGGAGCCATTTATGCCCATGTGCTCCCTCCGCCCTCTGTGACATCACTGCCTAAAACAATCATTTGTCTCCATGACGAGGAACTCACTTTCATGAGCCAACTTCCTTCTGACCTTCTCGTCAGCTGGGGATGAATAAGAGAGCTGCAGAGGAGGAAAGATCGTAGAGTGATTCGGGCCTGCGATGTGAGGGGCACTGGGAGCTGGGGTCCCAAGAGAGGTGCTGGGGTGCACACCTGCCAGAACACTGGGCACGTTAACTACATGTGGGGCCCTTGCCTCCCATGTCCCCCAGCACCTCCCGATAGCACACCTGAGCAATTTATCAGACTGGTCCTTTCCCGGGACACGTACCTGAGGTGAAAGAACCAGGAAGTGTAATAAAGAGAAATGAAATGTTCAGTTGAGCCCCAGATTGCTTCTGGACAGACAATCAAATAGATGGGGGGTTGGAAGGGCTGTGCTTCCAGGCAGACTGTGGGCGAAGCCGAAATACCAACGTGGGCTGCTTGTTGGAGCACAGCCGGTGATCCTGGGCGACTGACACTGTCCCACAGGAAGCCCAGGCGGTCTTTGCTTCACTTGGAATCCACTGGCCAGCGACAGATAGGATGTCCTCTTACTTACCTGTCCTCACCTACCTTGTCATCCTCATCTCTCCAGCAGCTTTGTCGCCTATCAGGAAATCCTGCTGCTTTCTGTCTAATTCAGGAAACCGGTGGTGTATGGAGTCCCAGGCAGAGTCCCAGGAGACGGGGAGCAAGGGAGAGCAGGCTTCCCAACAACTTTTAGGTAACGGCTTATTTTATCAGTGTATTGAAGTACGATCTATATCAAATAAAAAAATCAGTGTTATGTGTATAGGTGATGGTTTTTGACCAACGTAAACAGTTGTATACAATCACAATATGGAACATTTGTGTCACCTCCAGGCCACCAATAGCCTTCCCATAACCCTCGCTCCTGGAGATGACAGATGGGATAGTTTTCCCCTGTAGTTTTAACATTTCCAGGATTTTGTATACACAGAATCATAGTGTTCAGCCTTTTGTGTGTGGTTTCTTCCATCTTGCATACACCTGAGGCTCATCCATGTTGTTGTCTTTTTTTTTTTAATCAGTGGTTCCTTCCTTTCCAAAAAAAAGAAAGTGTGTTAAAATACACAAATTTACCTTCCCAACCATTTTTAAGTATGCAGCTCTGTGGCATTAAGTACATTGACATTGCTATGCAACACTCACCTATCTCCAGAACTTTTTTATCAGCTGGAGATAAGTGGCCTTTCTCAGCCCAGGTCCCTGTGAGACGCATGGATTCAAAGACCCCCTCCCCGACCCCTGGGCCTTCTGTGAGGTTCTCAGCGAAGATCAATTTCTGTTGCTTGCAACCAAGAATCCAGACTTATACACCGTGAGTAAAAATTATCTGCCTATAAAGAATTGATTTGATGAGTAAGTTGCATTCTTAGTCCAGAGTGTAGTGACCGCTATAGCTGGTCATGGTTTGCACAATACTTGTGAAGAAGGAATATTTTTCTGTGAGTCCCCAAATGATGTAAATGATGTTGGATCTGCCGGCAGTTTCTGAGTGCGGGCCGGGAGCGTGTCTCGTGAAGCTGAAGAATGGACACACGGACCAGGGAGAGGCAAAAAGTTGTAAAGGAAGGTAGTTTATTAGAGGCAGGAGAAGAGGTTGCAGCTCCTGAGCAGGAGGGGGTTCTGAATGGGGGTGCCCAGTGACTGAGGCAAAAGCTCTTACTTCTATTCCTTCCCTTGCCAGCTTGGGGAAGGGGGCTGGAGCCTCCTAATGGAATTCATCTACCAGGTTTGTCCTGTTTGCCCATCCTGAAGGGATTAAGGAACCAACCTATTCCTATCTCTCAGATCTTCTCCTTTGTCTGGCCAGAAGGGATTTGAGATTATCTATTAACCTCAAGGCTATTCTCATGTCCCTGTCCTGGAGTGAAGGAGACATTCCAGGACCTGGAGTTTCAGGATATGGCTGCTTTTTGTTTATTACATCAGAGACCTCCCTGTCTACCTAACAACATGCTAACTAACCTGTGTCACTTGTGGGTGTTGTGACCACAGCGTCGTGGGCTGGTGGCTGCTACCTGTGGCCTGGAATGCATGTGACTTTGAAAAGCCTGTCTACAAGGTCAACAGCTCATGTACCCAACACCTTAGACTGGTTTCCTGCAGAGGGGGTGGTAAGCAAAGGTCGGAGGTGAAGGGGAGAAGTAAACTGAACAGTAATAATAACCAAATCGGAAATACCAAGTGTCTACTCTAGGCACCAGCCAGACTCTGTGTGTCCTGTGCGTTCCTCATCTCATCCTCACACAGGCTTCTGGCGATGGGTGTCCTTTTCTTCCCAGGTAGCAGAGTGAGCATGCTCCCAAGGCCACATGGCCACTTGGGGATAGAACCAGGATTTACACCTGCCAGCTCTCACTGTGGCTGCTCACGTCAGTAAGAACTGAGGAGTCTGACCAACTCAATGTTTTCTGTCCTTAGATATAATCAGGACATGTAAAAACAACTAAGAAACTAAGATAAAAGCTAGTAATACCTGGCAGGGCACTTGGAATGACTTGCCCGAGGCACTTAATTTTCCCTCTGTATCATCAGGAATCTCTTTTTCATAGGTTATTTCAGGAGCAGACTCGCTGTAGGAGATTCCTCGGAATAACCTGATGTTTCCACCCGCAACCTGGCCTGTAGGCGGGGCTCTGTCCAGTAGCTGGCCACTCCCAGGTTGGCAGAACAGCGGCTCCGCACACTCCTATAAGTTCTGGTGGCTGAGTGAACCCAATATGTGCACAGAAAGTGAGCCCCAGAGTTTGCATGGCTCATCACCTCCCAGGAAAAGGCTGAGGGGAGATGGGAGTGGGGTGATTCTGGGGGAAGCTTCGGGTACATTGGTGGACAGAAGAACAGAATCATTGTCAAGTTGTACAGACCCCGAGGAGCCCACTGTCTCTGGGGCTGAAAGCGTGGCTCTGGTTGGTGGGCTTGTCACAGAGGTGACACAGAGGGAAAGCACCACAGGACGGAGAAGCTCATGGGACTCATTCTCTAAGCACCCATGGTGTTTCCCGGGACCCAGGCCCTGGCATTGGTCTGACCCCTGACTCCGCATTGGCCACTAAGGCATTTCCTCCAGGGCTATCTGGCACAGATTTGTCAGCGCTCTCCACCTGTGATGGGGGCAGCCGCTGCTCTGCACAGGGGCGGCCTGCTGAAGGGAGGTTCAAAGAGTTTTAGGTTCAAAGATTTGCTGGCCAAAGAGCCGGCTGTTGTCTCTGGCGAGTGCTCAAGTTCTGCGTGACCATGTTGGAGTGGGGTCAGCTGGTGAGGGGACCCTTCTCCACCGTGTCACCCCCCGTCCATCACCTCCCTGGTTTTCCTTCTACAGCTGCCACGCTATGCAAATGGAGGCTGAGCCTGTTCAACTCTCCCAGGCACAGAGCTCTGGGTTGGAAGAATCCAGACCTCTCTGTCTAGCACTGTGCTGCTGCTAACTCTACCTGGTCTGCCTCTGGGACCTGGCGCGGGGGACGCAGAGCGTCAAGGTGTCATTTGTCCTGAGAGCTGTGAGGAAAGGCACCCGGGCTTCACCACTTCCAGTGTCCCCTCTGCTTGAGGCTCTCCGTGCCTCCGTTCCCTTCCAATATAACGATGGTCACTACTTCATAAAGCGGTCAGGAGCACTCCATGAGTCAAGGAGATGGAAGCCCTTGGTGCATGGCATGTGGTAACTGCTCGGTGAGGGGCTAGATGTCATGATTACAGCGGCCTTTGTGCGCAGTGTGAGCACAAGAGTAAATTAATGAAATAATAACATAAATATTAGTAGCCTGCTGGGTGTCCTCAGCCTCCTCCGTCCCGCTGTTGCCTGATGACCATCCCCTCATGCTTCAAGCCCCCATTCAAGTGTTGTCTCCCAGGCTGGCTCGGGGCTCCTTCTCTGTCATCATAATGCCCCCTTACTTAGTTTTAATGTGACATGCACCTCTGCATTGTTATTGCTTCCTCATCATTCTAAGTAAGCTCCCAGGGGTGGGGACTGGGCCTTCTCTTGTTATGTCCCAACATCTGACACCATCCACATGCACAGGGTAGCTAAAGGAATAAGGATTTTTCCAGCTCCATCATTACTCTTGTTCCCAGAAGGAATTCAATGAACCTGAGTTAAGAGTGTCTGGGGGCTGGAGGGGTGTCTGAGCCCACAGGCTTCCTGCTCAAGGTCACAGCCCTGTGAGCAGAGAAGACCTGTTGACTGACTCCTAAACTGCAGCAGGGGCTTGAGGCCATTCACTCGCCCAGTGTCTGTTACTGGGTCTGGTCATTTAGAGCAAGAAAGAAAAGCTGGTCCCCAGTGAAGGCTTTATGAGATAGGTGTATTTCAGATGTAATTGGGGTCAGTGTGGGGGCAGCTGGCCTCATAAATGAAAATGTCCATTCGGTCTCATTCTGCTCTGTCAGCTCCCGGGCCCTACAACACAGAAAAGACCCTCCAGCCTGACTCTGAGCGGCTCCCACGTTAAAAACTCTCTTAATGCAAATGGTTGCATTAATGCACAAACTAAGCCATCGCACTATAAATAACTTAAGCTGAATCCAGCTGACACGTTAATACTGCACTATCCCCAGCTGAATGAGGCAGCCACATATGCATTATCTTCACCCGTCAAAGACAGGGCCCACAGGAGCCATGCACAGCCCCTGGCAAGGTGGCACCCTTCACCACCAGACCCACGAGAGGAACTTTAAAAAGTAGGTGTGGCAGGAAGAAAATTGCTTCCCAAAGATGTCCACCTCCTAATCCCTGCAACCTATGAACACATTACCTCACAGGGCAAAAGGGACTTGGCAGATCTGATGAAGTTAAAGACCTTGAGATGGGGACATTGTCCTAGATTATCTGGGTGGGCCCGATGTCATCACAAGAGTCCTTATAAGAGAAGGAGCGAGGCAACAGAATAAGAGTCAGACAAGGAGCAAGTTGGAGAGAGGAGAAAGGTTTGAAAATGCTACACTGCTGGCTTTGGAGATGAAGGAAGGTGTTACAAATCAAGGAATGCAGGCGGCTTCTAGAAACTGGAAAAGGCAAGAAAATGTGCCTTCTCCTAGAGCCTCCAAAAGGAACACAAGCCTGCCTACTTCTCAATTTCAGTCCAGTGAAACTAACTTCTAATTTTAGACTTCCAGAACTGTAAAATAAAAAATTTGTGTTGTCTTAAGCCAGTAAGTTAATGGTAATTTGTTACAGCAACAATAGGAAACTAATACAGTAGGCAATTGCCTTAAAATGCTTCTACTTAGAACCATGCACACCTTTCCTGCTTCCTTTGCTACTAGAGCAAGGTCAGGAGTGAGAGGGAAGGTTTAGGAGGGGACGAAGGTAACCTCAATGTCTGCCAAGCTCCCACCCATCTGTGGTGAAGTCGTGCTGCTTGGCAAAACTTTCAACAGCAATGGGGGGGGGGGGTGCAGGAGATAGCTGGTGGGAGGGGGTGAAGTCCTTATTTCTTAAACCTTTTACATTTAAAATTGCTTCTGCATGACCAGTGTCTCCCATCCTCCACACACCCCTCTTTGGGCTGTTCTCCCTGGTGAGACCCTAGCTTTCCACCCCTTACACCTGAGTCACCAGTTTTTTCTAATGTGGAAGATAGTACCACCTGTAAGTCACACTGGGGTAGAGCCTTCAGCTGCCAGGGCTGGAGGAGGCTGGCTCAGTGATTGGCTGCCCACCACCTGCAGCAGCATCAAGAAGTACTTCTCAAAATGTCATGTTGCAAACAAATCTGAGGTCTTATTCAAATGCAGATTTGATTCAGTGGGCCTGGGGTGGTGCTGAGATTCTGCATTTCTTACAGGCTTCAGGGGATGCCAACGGATCCACCATGAGAACCACTGTATTCAAGTAAGCCCATACCTCAAGACTGGTGGCCAATATACCCAACCAGAAGTTCTGGAATGGACCTAGGGACATACTTTCTCCAGTGTTTAGATTCTGAAGTCTACTCATTTCCTTCAATGATGAATTTTTGGTGTGTAATACAATAATACATATGTTTGGTTTTGTGTCAGAGTGTCTTTTGTATGCTAATGAGGTGATGGTGGCTGAGGGTTCCTAGATATATGTTTAATATGGGGACTAGAAAGACCTAGGTGTGAGTAGAGAGTTGGAACTTTCAGCCCTACCCTTTGACCTCCAGGGTGGGGAGAGGGGCTGGAAGTCTAGTCCGACCACCAATGGTCAATGATTTGATCAATCAGGCCTGTGTAATGAAACTTCCATAAAACCTCTAAACTAGGAGGGTGACGCACCCAAACTCCATGGGGACAGAAGTTCCTGTGCTCAGGACCCTGCTGGACCTCACCTTATGTACTTTTTCACTGGGCCATTCATTTTTATCCTTCGTATTATAACAATAATAGTAAGTAAAGCACTTCCCTGAGTTCTGTGAGTTGTTCTAGCAAATTATCGAGCCTGAGGAGGAAGTCATGGGAACTCTAGATTTGTGGCCAGTTGGTCAGAAGCACAGATGGCCCCTGGCATCTGAAGTGGGGACAGTCTTATGGGACTAATCCTGAACCTGTGGGGTCTGTGGGGTCCTGAACCTGAGTGGGGTCCCAGGTTCTTTGTGTCAGAATTGAATTGAATTATTAGAAACCCAGCTGGTGTCCGACAACTGGAGAATTTGTTAATGTTGGAAAAACACCACACATTTGGTGTTAGAAGTGCTGGTAGTCAGACATCCCATGGAGGTTTCATATAAATAGCACACGTATTTTTATTTAATAGGATTTTTATGAAATGAAGCAACAGGTACTAGCTGCAACTCCACAGGCAACTTAGTGACCTTGACAAAGAATTCCATGTGTCTGGGCCTCCATTTCCTCATCAAGAAAACGAGGGCATTGAATGAAGATCATAAAACTTTATACTTTACAGCCCACTTTCAATAGCTCAGGTCACGGCTGAAGTTTAAAATGACCGAATCCAGGCTTTTTCATCATTTATTGGTGATATCCCTGATTTATTGAAGTCGGGAATGCAACCCTCAACTATAAAATGGTACAACAGGATAATAAAATCTCCTTTCCTCCCAAGTTTATTTATTGTAAAAACAAGATTATAAAATAGTGAGGCAATTTAAGAGATTAACATTTTCATTCCACACTAAGCCAACAGCTGTGTTCATTTTGCCGTGTCCCCTTCACGCACATGGGAGATGTTAGAACACACATACATTTGTATTCATTCTGCTTCCTCATCTGGCATTTGATCATAAAAGCACCGCCAGCAACATATAAATAAATTAGTTTCACTTAAAGTCACTACCGGTGCATTTCACTTTGGCTAATGTGATACGTGTAATTGGTACAGGATTGATGTTTTCAGTTGTCATTTTATATTATCAGAGATGCTGAACATTTTTCCCCATTTTAGTTTACTCTATGCCTTTCCTGACTTTCCGTGTGTGTGAATTGTTTGTTTATGGTCAATTGAGAAAACGCCCGAGAAGTGCCTCGCCTTTACACGTGGTGGGAGGGTGGAAAGGTTGAACGAGACACTTTGGGACCAGGGTCCAGCCATGTCCGGCACATAGAAGGGGGCTCACTGGTGTTCTTCGCCCATCTGTCAAGGGCTGGTGGTGTTCTAAATTTAACTAACATCTACTTTCACCGTGAGCGATGTACGAATACATTGGCAGACACCAGCGAAGTCTTCACTGGAATTTGGTAGCTCAGTTTTCCTCATTTGCAGAATGGGGGTAATAAAAGAGCGGATACGCACTGAGTTGTGAGGATGAAATGAGATGATCCAGGCAAAACAACACTTAGTTTTGTGCCCAGCACACAAGAAACACGAATGTTAGCTTTATTGCATTATGCTCTGTCACATTTATAGCCAAAGAGATTATTATTTTTAATTTTAATAATCTTTGCCAGATTGCTTTCCAAAAATTTAAAGTGGATAGCATTTAAATTTAGAAGAATATTCTGAACTTTGAATTGAAAGGCTTATTTGCATTTTAAAAGCAACCACATTCTACTAAGCCTGTTCCCAAAGCTCTCATTTAAGAAACAGGGAGAAAACATTGATGAAGTAAAGGCATTTGCATAGAGCCAAGCTGAAATAACTAACTATGGTCAGGAAAAAAACATCTTTTAAACATTTCTATTTGTTGATGGCAAATACTGCTTTTTTTTTTCCTCTCTCTTGTACGTTTATATCAACAGGATCTCTTGAGGGAAATTAATTCAACATTGCGAAAGGATTTACCAGGAAACTTGGACCAACCACGAACAATTTCAAATTGAAGATATCTATCTATCTGTAGGTAGATAGTTTTCCATTTATCCCTGAAAATAGGGGACGCTGAGAAGAGCCTTCTCATTCCTTATGACACAGGAAACCAATAATGACACCTTGTGCATCGAAAGTGCTTTATGATCTGCAAAGCATTTTCTCATACATTTATAGTTTGAGTCTCACAGTGATCCAAGAGGAAGGTGTAGCAGGTTTCACAGCCCTTAGATTAGAAGCAAGGCTGCTGACCCACAAAGAAGGTCTGACTTGTCCGAGACCCCACAGCTGGTAGCATGGGTTTTTGGCCCAGGCTTCTACTCCTCCCCATGTTACAACTGCATCCATGAAAACACACTGGGCTTGGTCAGACCTACTCAAACGTGGAAAGAACATTTCCGAACCTCTAAACGTAAGTCCCAATCCGTTTTCAAAAGACAAGCATTTCCGGTGGAGACTAGAACGTGCTGACTGCCCTGGAGGATGGTAGGACGACTGGTGTTCTAGTGCCAGCTGGCCCAGTTCCCCCGGGGCTCCCACTAGGACTCATCTGGCCATGTCACAATGCACGATCCTCAGTCTCCAGAGGTCTATTAAATGAGCACAGGGCGAGTTGGTGAAAGATGCTGATATGGCAAGAGTACACAGGTCCATGCCCGCGGGGGACCTGCTGCAGGCGAGGACTCCCACGGTCTCTGACTTGATGTCCTTCCTGTGGAAGCCACGTTGCTGACGCTGCGAAGGACGGGTCGTGCAGCACTCCCTCCTCCCCCAGTGCATGAGGACTGCAAACACTCCCTTGGCCACGTGACCTAGAGTGACCCAGTGAAACCAGCACCGAAGCTACAGATGATGTGACCAGATCACTGGCAAATGCTGACTCTTGCGAACACGGTGAGACAACACAGCCTTCTTTGCTATCCATGGTGAACATTGGTGATGGCGTGTTCAGAGCTGTGGTGTGGCATGGGCAGCTTCATTCCTGCCTGGGTGGTGCTGCTGCCTCTGTCCTACCTTATCCACCATGGTATCTGCTCAGACGGCTGGACCGTGGGTCAAGTGGCTGGGTGGGAGCCGGCGTTCCTCCATCAACAGTCACGCGGTCTTGGGCAAGGCAGCTTGCATCTCCAAACACTGCTTCGGTAACCGAAGAATGGAGATAACAGTGTTTGTTCTTCTTATACAGTCAGGAGGCGCAAAGGTGACGATATGTGTGAAAGGGGGTTGACAATTGGAAACAACGTTTTTCTTTCTGGACACATTTTTTTTTTCTTCAAATTATGCAAATTATACATGTTAATTGTAATAAGTGAAACAGTTCAAAGATATATGAAGACAAGCTCACCGTTACTAACTTCCAATTCTACTCTCCTGAGACATTCAAAGTCTATGCACACACATGCTTTTACACTGCTCATGCAAGCATATGTAGGCAAATACACCCAAATGCTGGGGTTTGGGTTTATTCCCTTTTATTGAAATGGAATCACACCCAACTTACAGCTCTGTGACTTGCTTTTTCATTTGATAATGTACCATTTACTACTCAAAATTTTAAAGTTATAAAAAACATTTTCCTTAAAAACTCTTTCCTTGGGCTTTGAAATTGTCTTACAATTCTGTTTTTAAAAAATGAGTAAATTTAACAATTACTTTCAAAAGCCTTTTTATAACTTAGTTAAATTCCCTTAAACATTTATAAATAATTCTATTTTCTTCCTTAGTACTCCAAGTAGACTAACAAAACCTACCCCAATTAAGTATTTTTTATAAATATAAATGAAACTTATAAATATGGAGACTCTTAAATTCTCTTAGGTGTTCCACTATTGCTTAGCAGCTTTATTCTTCTACACTTTTCCACTTAAAATCTTAAATTTAAATCAATCACTCGATTACATATCAAATTGGAATCACAGGGCTGCTTTGTTAACTGTTCTAATATACCAGCTTCTTGTAAACATGACTAATATTATAAATACCAAGTAAACGGAGACTATTCCTAAATTTATAAAAAGAGAGGTGGGTTTGAGTTCCTTCATTGTCTCAGAGTGAGCGTCACTTACCTGCTAAGGATATTCTTGTTTCTAGCAAGTGGTAGTTTCCACCTTAGGGGACTGAGGTTAAACACCGGTCAGAAATTTTGAGAAATTTTTGGCCAGGAGACAGAGTATGACTTGTCCCCAAGACCCTGGTGGGACACTGTGAGCTGTAACAGGGTCTCCCAGCCTACGAGGACTGGGCCACTTCATTCTTCCTGTTGATCTCCCTCCCTGGATGTGGACACTTCCCTTCCCTGATTTTACATTTCTTTGGTTCTCTGAAGACATTTTAATATATTCCTGTCTGGCTCTAAAGACGCTTTAAGACTATTAGCCTCTCTAAGTCATGCCTGTATGACTCTTTTGTAACTTCTTAGTTTTACTGCCTGATTTGGCAAAAGAACGCTGCATTCCGTTCGTATTTTTCCCATCTTGCAGGTTCACGACTCCTACAGTTATTTCGGAAGCATCCAGTTAGATTCTCAGTATTTCTCCTCTTTTTGACTTTAGGGTCACAGCACTTACGTCATACCAATGACAAGGAAAAAGCCTTGTTACTCTAGAATCATTCTTTCTGTTTTTGAAAAATTGCTTAATGTTTGAATAGATAATATACGCACATGTCGGAACATTCAAAATCACAAAAGAGCAAACAAGGAAAGTTTCCTTCCCTCTTAGGTCTCCAGCCTCTCCGGGCTCCTTCCCAGAGACAAACACTTGTCTATCATTTGTGTATTTTCTCCTAGACGTAGTCGGGGCATTTAAAGGAACACCACACACACACACACACACACACACACACACATACACACACACACACACACACACCCCAGTACGTCGTATGTGTGTGTACACCTGGTATCCGTGTACATGTAGGATACACATGACAGCTACTGTAGTAGACACATGGAGCACACTGTCCATATTGCCCTGTGCCCTGTTGCCTGCTATGTCTCGGTGATCCATCCCTCGCAATATATACAGAGCTGCCTTCCTAATGACTGTGAGTGGCCGTTCCTTCTTTCAAACCAACCCAACCCCAAGTTCCCTGGGGGCTGCAGTTTGTAGCTTTCCTTGTACATTGGAATGGCCACGGACCTGGTTGCAGCCAATAAGATGTAAGCAACAGTTTATTGGGTGGAGGTTCTTTCATCTGCTTTCCAGATGAAAAAAAAAGAATAGGTTTCTGTCTTTCCTCCTTCTCCTTCTTCCTTCCAGGAACACAGCTTTAGTGGCTGAGCGTACAGCAGCCAATTTGTGAGCACAAGGAAGAAAGCTCATGCTCAGATGACCAAGCAGAGGAGTAGAAGGTAGCTGGGTAGAGCCATCCTATCTGCTCTGGGCCACCTACCTCTGGCCTTATCATTATCTGGGGGAAAAACCCTTTTTGTTGTTGTTGTTAAATAGAGTAACCAGATTTCTGCTGCATTCAGTAGAGTCTATACCGTGTTTCCCTGAAAATAAGACCTAGCTGGACAATCAGCTCTACTGCATCTTTTTGAGCAAAAATTAATATAAGGCCCGGTCTTATTTTACTATAAGACTGGGTTTAATATAATAAATATAACACAACATAACATAATATAACATAGTATAATATAATACATAAGACGCATTAGAGCTGATTATCTGGCTAGGTCTTATTTTCGGGGAAACAGTTCTACATGATGCACTATTATTTCATTGTCTGGTTGTATTGATATTTATTTAACTAGGCTTGTATAGATGGAAACAGCTATGATTAAAAAACAACTTACACTACGTTGTTTTTCTTGTATGACAGTGTATCTGCAGGATAAATTCCTAGGTTAGAACCACTAGGTCAAAGGACACATACCTTTTAAATTTGGGCAGGTTTTGCTGAATTCCTCTCCATAGAGTTGTACCAATTATTGGAGAATTCTTAATGTGCTTGGGAAAAGCCATCTACATTAAAGCTTCAGAAGATAGATGATCAAAAGCTTAACTCTATTTTAGAATTTCTCTTGGTGAAGTAATTTCCCTTTTTCTTTTGGAAGGAGAGAGGCTTTAATAGCCCTATAACCAGGCATGTGACACTGTAAGATTCACTTGCTAATTGAGAGGGATTCCTCAAAGAAATGCTGATGATCAGGAGCTAAACAATCCTTTCCCAGAATTGATCTTTGGACCTCATGTCAGCTACAAATCATAATCCCTTTCAGCAAAGGCCCTCATCTCCCCTTTTCTGACACGATAGTCTGCTGATGCAATTAAACAAACATATTCTGAGCAGCTACTGGGTATCAGACACCAAGCTTAGTGCTAGAAAGAGATGGCTAGGGTAGTGAGTTTAATTGTCTCCCAAAAGATATGTCCAAGCCCTAATCCCCGATACCTGTGAGTGGGAGCTTATATGGAAATAGAGTCTTTGCAGATGTCACCAAGTTCAGATAAGGTCACACTGAATTACAGGGGAACTGAAGCCCAGTGACTTATCTTTATAAGAGAAAGGAGGAGATTTGAACACAGAGACACAGGGAAGTAGGCCACGTGAAGACGCAGGCCAAGATGGTGCCACAGGAGGAGGAAAAAGGCTTCAACGGGCCCTATAACCAGGCCCAAGATACCAAGATCAAGGATTGCCAAGGATTGCCAGAAGACACCAGAATCTAGGAAGAGGCAAGGAAGGATTCTTCCCTACAGCCTTCAGAGAGAGCATGGCCCTGCTGACACCTTGCTTTCAGACTTCTAGCTTCCAGAACTGTGAGAAAATACATTTCTGCTGTTTATAGAGCAAACTTCTGATTGCCACCAAGTTTGTGGTACTGTGTTATGGCAACCTTGGGAAACTAATGCAGATACCAGAGCTGAAGCCCCTCTGGGAAGTGGACGGGCCACTCCTTCCTTCATTGTCTTAGCGATGCTCTTAGCACATAAGTCTGTTATTGACCAAGTCACATTACATGGATCATTTTTGGTTGTTTTCACGTCCATCTCCCCTCTAGATTGGGTCTCTTTAGGGAGTACTTCTGTCACGTTTATTTCTGTATCTCCAGAGAAGGGGAAAGTGGAGAACATGTGGCGGGTGTTCACTAAATATGGACAGACGCAGCCTAATGATCAATCAATCAATCAATTGTCTATCCACCTGCTCTCTACCTTTAGAGGAGGAGGAGCCTGGTAAGCACCTCAGGGTTGAACAGGTGTCATCACACAGTGTGTACTCACTGAGGACCCATGGCTCCTCACTTTCTCCTTTCTGCTGATTTTCCCTGTCACTCAAGACAAACTAGTCACCTTTCCCTCCCTCTTTCATCTGTCCTTTGCAGCTAGTTGGACATCGGGTTCTGCCCAGTCTTCTTTAACTTGTCTTTATAACCTTTTCTTGCTCTAAACACCCTCCCCATCACCTCTTCCTCCCTTCCCATTCTCCTTGATGACCACAATTTCCAGCTCTATGCAGAATATTTCTCGATCTTTACCATGGACTCAGGTGACCAGAGTTCCAGACTCAGCTGTCCAACCCCCTACGTACGTCTCTACTTGTTTATCTTGGAAGTGCTGGACAAAACCAGTCCAAACTGATCTGGTAATTTTCTCCACCAAACCAACTCTTCCCCTAGTGATTCCTACCTCAGTAATGGACTCCGCAATCTACCCACTTGCTGATACCCGGGAGCCCAGGGACCGTCCATTGTTTCTCTTTCTCCCTCGCCTCCCACATCTTGCTCATTACCACGCCTCATCCCGTCAACGTCTCCAATGTCTCTAGAACACATGGACTTTGCTCCACTGCCACGGACTTGAGGTTACGGTGCACACCCACTTGGGTTCCGCTAGTAGCCTCCTAACTAGTCTTGTCTCTGGTCTTGTCCCTCTGCCGTCCCTGCTCCACGTTATACCAAGAGTGAGTTAGGAAAACACCCTCCGTCTGAGCACGTAACTGCCCTGTTTGACACTCTAGCCACCCTACATATCAAGGCAGAACTTTCTGGGGTTTACAAAGCCTTTTGTAATCTGGCACCTGCTGCCAATTTCCTCGATGAACTCTGCTCCACCTAAAATTTCCTTTAGACTTGCTTACTTTCTCTCGCCTCCTGAACTTGGTACACACCGTTCCTTCCTCTCCCCCTTCTTGATCTGATGGACCAGCTCAGTCTCCCACTCTCAGTTTATAACTCCCACTTCCTTGGAGAGACTTTTCCCAGTCATCTACACAGTTCATCTTCTCCTGTTGTACAACTCCACCGCACCTTTCCCTCCCCTCCTCACCTGCACCACACTGGTAATTATTTGTTTTGATGTCTCTATACCTTCCTGCACTGCAGACTTTCATAGAGGATGGGGACCTCTGTGTATTCAGAGGCTAGCACTGTCCTCCACATGTAATAGATGCTCATAAATATTTATCTAACAATTGCAGAATGAATGAGGAAGCAAATCTCCAGGTACACAGTAGGTGCTCAATAAGAACTGGGTGAATTAATGAATGAAATAAAATTTTGTACATTTCAGGTGTAATCCCCTTACCTCAAGCCTTTATCAACTCAAAACTGGATTTTTGTAGTGTCCCCCTTACTGGCCTCTCTGCTTCAGCCTACACTATACAAGACGTCCAGATTCACTGACGTAAAGCATCACTTACAGCAGGTAACTCCAAGAAGAACACTCATTCACAGCTCCCCAATAAATCCAGGGCAAAGCCCAACCTCCACAGCTATGCCAAGCCCCGCAGTATATCTACCATGGGTTCCTTAGGTGTTTGTTGCTAGAGGTAAGGTAGGTGCTAATGGGCTTCTGTGTGCAGGGCTGGTGTCTTACCAGCGTTGTTTGTTTGGAGAAGTGCGTCCCACCTCCCAAACACCCTATTTGGAGATGAATGTTTGGAAACGTGGCCTGTTATTAGGGTGAGGTTTGAACTGCATTGGTTATGCCTAAAGATCACCAGTGGGGAAGTTACAAGCAGTCAGCAGAGACAGGCACATAGGTTTTCAGTAATCCTGAGTGGGTGGTGGTGCTTGGGAGGGCTTAAGAGAGGAAGGCCATGTGTTGGGCGTGTTTTTGGAGGGCTAACTGTCGTGAAGCTTTCAAACCTTACGTGAGATGATGACTTGTTTGTCTGATCCTTTCTTAAAAATTACAATGTCCGTCGTTTTTGGGCTTGGAAATATTAGTACCTCGACCTGGCCCTTCGTGATTTGTAAGATGCTGTCTCAGCTCATGGAGCGGGGAGGAGGCCTGGCTCAGGGCTTCCCTTTGGCCCTGGGTGTAACTGTTGATCTGGAGGTGGTCCCTGGCCTGGTGGGAAATCGTCTGGCAGCCCCCAGCACAAAGCGGGTCTGGGTACTTCTTCCAGCACCCGCAGTGCTGGAAGTGAGCAAATGGTAAAGCTGGAACTTTTATCTTTGGCATTCAAGTCTTCCTTTTCCTCTGACCTCTAGGCCCCCACCACCCATGGCATCTGTGGCCCTTTGCCATCAAAGGAGGAAGTCCTCTGGCCCAGGCCTCCACGTCACAGAGCCACGGGAGTGCTGTGAACGAACCGACAGCTCAGAGTCAGTCTAGTCTGCGCTGATTTTCAGCTCAGCTCTACCACTTCATTCACTGAGAACTTTGGGCAATGCATTTAACTCTGTAGCCTCAGGTTCCTCATCTGTACAATGCAGATGACATTCCTTTTCATGGCTATTTTGAGGATGAAATGCAAGGATCCAGGAAAGCATCAGTCTGGGATGTAGTAAGTGCTCATTCAGCATCAGCTGTTGGGGCTGAGCTGATCTGGGTTTGAAGTTCTAGCTGGGTTGCTGAGTCTGTCGTGGGAGCACATCACAGTTGTTGGCCCTGCTGGTAAGACATAGGTGGCTGGAAGGCAGATGAGACGGAGACAGCTTCTCTCTTAGGTTGGCCAACACTGGCCACTCTTACTGAAGACCTGTTCCCAGGAGTTGCTGGGACCCGAGGACAAACACATGACTGGCCTTTCCAGGGGTGCCCTGGGACCTGGAGCCCTGCCCCGTCCCCAACCCCTAACTCATTATTTGTCGAAGTCCACCTTCTCCATCCCTCAGCCCAGCTCTTCATTCCCTGTATCCTCAAATATCAGACATTTGGAACTCAGAATTCATTTTTCGGTGCCTATGCCCTGTGCTACCTACACCCCTGCCTGGCTGTCCCCAACCTAAGTGCTACTGTGACCATGCTAGTAACCCCACTCCAAGCAACACACACACACACAGCCTTTGGGCCAGAGTTTCCATTGGGACCTGGCCTCAGGTGCCTGGAATCAATGGGAGAGGTTCTGGAAGCTTCACCCTAGAGCAAGAGCTGGGCACTCAGAGTCTAGAATGGCAGGCACCAGAACAAGGGAGAGGAATGCTGGGCGCTTTTTGCAGATGACCTCACTAATTCTGTTCTGTGGGGAACTCCCAAGGTTGCTTGTAAAAGATTGCCACCCACAGCACCTTGAAAGCATCACCTGGCAGCAGATGCCCGGCTGGGCTTCCTCCCGTCTTCTAAGTTGGACCCGCGTCGGAAGCCACGCTCAGGTTTATTGTTAACACTAATGGCACACATTGTTTCCATTTATCAAGCACTGACTATGTGCTAAGCATATGTACTAAATGCAGTCTCTTCTTTAATCCTCACAACAAACAAACAAGGTAGCTAGGTATTACCTCCATTTTACAGGTGAGGAAGGGAGGCTTACAGAGCTTAAGTAGCTTATGGTTAATTATGGTCACTGAGCAAATTAGCTAAGCTATGCCTGGTAGCTGTCCCCAGCTGAGCCTTGTGCTGGCTCCCTTCTCTAGGCCCCTGGTCAGCCCAAATTGCCTTCCTCCCTCTTCATCATCCCTAGCGTTCCTGATTGTGACATCACCATTCCCTCTTTCCCAGCCCAGGCCTGGAGGATGCAACCTTCTCACAAAGTCAGTTCTCTGTGTCCAGCAGGCAGGGCCATGGGGGGCACGGGACTCAGGTGTATAGTGTTCATTATACCTTCGTCTTCTGCTTAATTACGAGGGTGCATATTATAGGAGAAAAGGTGAGGACCACCATGTCTGATTAAAAATATGTAAGAAAATTATAAACATCACTAGCAGGTCAATCCAGTATTTGTTAGTGTACCCGGCACACTTGTAAATTGCATTGCTGCACGGTTATCATGGTGTGCAATGAAAAGTTTGTCCTTGAGTAAAACAGCATGTTAGTTTTGTTAGGTTAATTTTTGTTTATGTACAACCCTAACCTCTACCTTATCGACATTCATACTTCCTGGGCAGATAGTAATTAACCATATTTATTAACCATATTTACAGTTAAAACCAGCTAGATAATGTTGGTGTGCATGAACATATCTGTTTTGCTTGGGGACTTTCCAGAGAGAGTTCATGGCCCTCTCTGGAAAGTGAGTCAGAGGGAGGCGGCTCTCTCTACCTTCTCTATAAGCAGAAGGCCGGCATGGAAATGAAAGTGGATTAGGAAAGGCTGTCCAGCCAGGAGAGATGTGGGGGGAGGTACTTTCTGTGCTTCTGGTCCTCGCTTCTTCTACGAGGGGATGAAACCCCTTGCGAGTCTTCACTATGGTTGATGTTGACTAATGACATTTGCTCGTGTAGATTTCTCCTGAAGAAGCAGTCAAAGCAATCCAGCTCAGGATTTACTCTTGGGGGAGGAGCCAGCCTGCAGAGACGACCCCTGTCTGGCACGGATGGAAGCCACACAGTCACCAAGCCATTCCTGAAGAGCCAGGCCACCTCCTGATTAGGGAACGCTGAATGGGGCACCACCCTGAAAGGGAGAAAGGCCCCCTTAGCGATGCCCTGGGCAGTATGCACCCCTGAAAAGAGAGGGAGAGGGAAAGGACCTCATCTGGGGGCAGAGCACCAATGGGACCCAAGGTGGCTCACTCCCAATTCTAGTCTGTCCAGTCAGGCCTCAGATGTGTTTTCTGAGGGGCTTGCACACCTAGCAGTAGGTCTGGTCCACTGAGCCCACACTTTTGATGATGATCATTAGTGATGCGCTGATCCTTTAACTCCCTTGATCCTGGGGAGGGGCCTTGACAAAGAAGCGAGTACAAATGTGTGTGAGAGAAATGAGGCCAACTGCATACCATCCTCGAATATCTGTTTATGATTTTCCAGCTTGGTCAAATTTCTCAACGAAGTGGGAGGCAGATGGCTTCCTGAAAATAAAAATAGATTTTAAACCTTAAGTTTCGTGGCCTGGTTGAGGGGAAGTAGCTGAATTTAATGTTAGAAAAATCCTCTGTGGAGCTGCACATGTGGCTTTTATGTTGCAGGGAGGTGGACAGCCAGAAATCTGTGACAGTGAGGGACGGGAAGGCACAAATGCTCCAGAGATGGGACTCCCAGGGAGGGCTCCACCGCCATTTCTGCAGGGGACCCCCAGAGGAAGAACAAGATCTTGAGGAAGAAGAGGACATTGGAGCCAGATTGTGTAGGGGCTGAATCCTGGTCCAGCAGTGTCAGTAATTTGCTTTATGCCTCTAAGCTTCAGTTCCTCATCTGTGAAGTGAGCTACTGTGAAGACTGGATGAAGTAACGTGTACTTGTGATCTATTGCTGCGTAACGAATTACCCCCAAACTGCGTAGCTTAAAACAGCGACATGCATGACCTCACTGTTTCTGTGGACCAGGGGTCCTGCTCTTCAGCTGTGTGCTCTAACTCATAAGATGATTATCCAGGAGTCCCCTGGGCTGAGAGGGGAATATTGCTTCATCAGAGCGACCCTGGGAGAAGAGCCGGAGAGAGGAAGAAGGAAGCCCGGTTTGTTATAAGCTAATCTTGGAAGTGACATCCCATCACTTCTGCTGCATTTCATTTGTTAGAAGTGAGACACTGAATCCAGCCCACCCACGAAGGGAGGGGATTGTGTGGGGTGTGGGTGTGAGGAGGCAGAGATCTTTGGGAGCCCTTTCAGAAGCGGCCACATGATGTATACATGAAGTGCTTATTATTGCTTCATAGTGTTGGTGCTCCATTAATGCAGCATCCTCTTCCCGTTATTCACACAGGTAGCTAGAGCTTTAGTGCTGCCATGTCCACTCTTGTCCTCTGGGGTCCTTGGGAACGTTCCACAAGCAGTCCAGAGCTACACAGACTCTTCAATATTCCCCCAGATGAACCTCCACCCTGAAAACATGGGCCTCTGCGGGGTGTGAGCCTAGGACTCAGGCCAGGGCTGTGCCCAGAGGCTCGCAGGTTCTTATTCTGTAGCCCTTACTGGAGCTCAGAGAGGCCCAAGACAGATGTCCTCCAAGCACTTGTTGAGCTCCTGCTACGTGCTGGGAGGTGACAGGAGACAAAACAGACTGGAGGCCCCACGTTCACTTTACTGAGGACAGACAGACCATAAGCACAACAATTAAGGGCAATGCAGTATGTTAAATGGAAAAAAATGCGGATGTTATACGTTCACCGAAACCTCCAGTCAGTTTCCTAAGCTGTAACCCAAGCAGTTAACACCTCTGGAGTACCTACTTCTGAATGCGTACTTTGTCATCTCTTGACCTCTAATCAATGACTAGGGCTCACTGTCACCCTGGGTGCACTAACACATAGTTTTCGTGCCACACCATAAGCATTATCTTTAAGGTGAGTAATGGCAAATAAATAAGGCAAATATCAATCAGTATTTTGGGGGAAAGGCAGATAAAATTTACAGTGAATTTTTATCTTTACAGTAAAAAAACATACAAAGCAATTTCCTGAAATGAACTACTCCGCACCAGATGCCTTTCAACACATTTACACATGCTTCTGACATTCTCCCAACTGTGGATTGTAACTAAAGATTCTCCTGGATAGCATTTTATTGAGGGTGTCACATGGAGCCAGTGGGATGTAAGTATATGTCCTTCCTATATAAACATCAGCTGAAGAAAATATTGCTTTGAGAGACGTGCATATTCTTTGAGGTGTGGTTATGTTAGAGTATCAACTCGGAGGGTTGTCCTGAGGGAGAAGTGGGGAGATGCTACGGAGAAAAAGAAGCCAGGAAGCAGGTATTAAGCTGCAGTTTGAAATACTGGGCCAGCTAAGAAGGTGATATATGAATAGAGTCCTGTAGGAGAAAAAGGACCTGAGGGAGAAGAGTGCCCAGGCAAAGGGAACAGCTAATGCAAAGCTCCTGAGGCGTTCTGGAATGTTCTAGAGATAGCAAGGAGGCCATCATGGTTCTCTGTGAGCACAGCACGCGGTGTAGGAGCCGAGGTCCCAGAAATAAGGAATGGGGGAAAGGGCCCCACCCAATTTTTACTCTGAAATAGAAGCCACCACAGGCTTTGCATTGTTATCAACCTAAGTGTAATTGGCAATTGTCCAGGGGAGGGACTGGGTTGCTGTCTCTGTATCCCCAACCATCTAACTGTGGCCACCACATCTGCCCACTGAGGCAACATCTGTCTGCAGCAGGAAGGAGAGGGCAGGTCAGGGGCATGAACAGGGCCTCTGAGGCCAGGAACCCAGCAGGGCTGGAAGTGGACTGGAGGTGCTGGAGGTGCTGAACGTCAGGGACAGGATGGGAGGGGTGCCCTCAGGAAGGGACACGTGTCAGTGTCTGTTTTCCTAGGGAAGAGCCAGTGGCAGTCAACGTGCAGGGGTTTTAGAGGTGCTAAGTGGGCACCCCTTTCTTCATTTCCCCCATTATGGCCCACTTGGAACCCCCCATGTTACTGAAACCTTTTATCCTTTTGAATGTGGCACCCACATGCAAATGTGCGGTTGGGGAGTAAGTTAAGTGACAACAGGGTCCCTGTCATGCCCCAGGGACCACGCATAGTGTTTCACATACACAGGCTCATTTACCTCAAATCAGCAACCCCCTGGGTCATTATTTTTATCCCCATTTTACAGGCGAGGAAATGGAGGCTCAAGGGGTAAATAACGTACCCAGGGTCACAAAACAAATATATTTTGAGTAGGATTCAAACCCTGGACCTTCTGATACCGGAGTGAACGTTCTTTACATTATCCTGGATATGTGGCCAGCGTCCGCCATAAACATCATGACTGTTCTGTGGGCTTAGCCAAGGCCATCATCAGGGCTCTAAGGGGTCAGGTGTTTTCTACTTGACAGGCAGGTCCATGTGGACTCTCTGGGGGCAGAGAATGGGCTTGTTTGGCAGACAGCGTCTTAGGAGTTTAGGGTGCGGGCGTGGGTGGAGGCTGGAGGTGGGGTGGCAATAGAATACTTCCTGTCTTCTTGGGAGACCAGGGCCATGCCATCATTTCGACTTCCCAATTGGGTGGTCCACACCCCTTGCAAATATTCATTGTATTTTGCTTGGCAATCATTTACATTAATGATGTAGAGTCTCTGAATGACTCTAGCCACCAACATTGAGACATTTCAGCGCAAGATCCATTGCTTGAGCATTAGTGCTGAAGAAAAGCCATTTTTACAAGAAATGGCTCCACTAGCCATGGAAGGGAAATTGGGAAAGAAGAGAGGGTTGGACGTTCTTTCTTTTTCCCCGTGGAAGATAAAAATCACAGCTGATTTTTGTTTTAATGCTGAAGTGTGGGAAAATCTTTCGTTTTTATCAGCCCATGGGGCTGGAGGTATGAAACTTTATGCTAAATAGGAGGCACCCACTAAGCACATTTTATTAGCTCTACTATCCAACAGTGCTTTCAATTTCTAAGACAGTTGCTTTAAAAAGCCTCTGGGGACCTGCACAGCGATCTCAGTTAATCCCACAATAATAAAAACCAGCAGCTAAAGTGCTGCTGTAACAATAATGACCAACACACGAGCTCTGAGATGAATTGTAAGGAGGATTTCCTGACAAGGAGTGTTCAGGAGTCACCTCAAACCCCTTCCTTCCTCAGCAAGTAGAGGGAGCCTCATCTTTCTTGGCCAGCTTTGCTGAGTTCACCTGCAGGCAGAGATAGATGAGGTGGCCTCTCGGCATCCTCTCCCAGCCTGTGAATCTGCAAACACCCCTGCTGACCTAGCCCAGTGGGAATTACCTTTTCCCTTCTGGACGGACAAAGTTCATTGAACAACATTCAGTGGGCAGCTACCATGTGCAAAGCTACCATGTGCAAAGCACAGGGACTTTTTGGGGAGGGCAAGGATGGAATGTGGCCCATTGACCCCTCCCTCAAAGAACTGACATCTAGTGAGAGACAGAGGGATATGCATGGGAACCTAAGACCAAATAAACTAGGTAATATGTTAGAACTGCAGCCAAGTGTGGAAGGGGTTGGAAGAAGAAATAATGTATGACAGCTCAGGGATGGATAAAAACTTCCAGAAGTGGTGGCAGCTGGAATCACTTTTTAAAGCCAAAAGGGGATTTTCGTAACTGGAGGAGAGGAAAGGGCCCAAGGCTAAGGACACAGCATGAGTAGAGACACAGCGGTGTGACCTTGTGTGTTTGCTTAGGCTCCTCCTGGA
This sequence comes from Rhinolophus hipposideros, assembly GCF_964194185.1. Taxonomy (NCBI): domain Eukaryota; kingdom Metazoa; phylum Chordata; class Mammalia; order Chiroptera; family Rhinolophidae; genus Rhinolophus; species Rhinolophus hipposideros. Next base: position 5,174,441 of record NC_138050.1, read on the forward strand.
AGCACAACAGAGCAAGGAGAGATGTGGAAGGAAGACAGTGCTGGAAGAGGGAGGAAGAGCCAGAACACAGACCAGTCAAGAGTTTGGTCTTTACCCTACACATGCTGATGAGGTTTTGAAAGGAGGGAATGAGCTAGACTTTAGGAAAGCAACTCCAATTAAAAAGAAATCGCCAGTGAAATCTCCAGTCAAAAAGAAAAGCACTTTCTAGGTGCATGTTGCATTTTGTCCACAAGGTCAAAGGAATCTTGCCTTGTCCATCCAAGTCAGGAAGAGAGTTCCAAGATGGGAATCTCCTGGCTTAGATCCCAAATGCCATCACATCCCGTGGGTCCTTTGATAGTCTGGGAAGCAGGGCACTCCATGGAATTTCCCAAGGAGGTGCCATTCATACATGGTCATGTGATAGCACTGAAAACAGAAGGCTGCTTCCAGGCCCAGAGCTTGTGAGTCTCCTTTGTGTGGTCTGGCTTCGCCTCCGGTTTCCAGCTTTGTGTCCATTGACTTCACAAGGCCTTGTGCGTCCTGAGGAGGCCAGGGTCAGCTGCAGCTGCCGTGGCAGGTGCTGTAGGGAGGGTATCAGTGCAATGTGTCTCCATCAGTTCCTGGAAATACAATGGTTTTCGTCTCATTGGTTTTTATACAGATTGAGTCCTATCTGCAAGGCTACTGGAACTCTCTCTCTCTCTCTCTCTCTCTCTCTCTTTCTCTCTCTCTCTCTCTCTCTCTCTCAGTACCCTGTACGCTACTTCCTTGGTCATTATGCACAAACCACGCTCTCCCTTCCTTAGTTGAGTGCATCAACCTTGCACTAGCCTTGGGGTGGTTGGCCTTGAAGAGAGGAAATTCCACCTCCCTTCTAGCAGTCAGGGTGCAAGGGCATGGATGGGCCTAGGCACAAAGGCAACATGTTCCTCTCTGTCCACTCCCCACCAGTTCACCTCTTCGTGGATTCATTATGAAAATACTTACCGAGCATCTGCTGTGCAGGCGCTGCCTCAGATGCTCAGAGAGAGTGAAGGAGAATCAGGCATGTTCCTTGCCCTTGAAGGAGTTCAATTTCAGCACCTTTGAGGTGTGTGGCTAGTGAGTATCAGGGTGAGGGGAGGGCAATAGCTGCTGGTGGTGGGGGGAGGGCAGCTGAGGGAAGGGGCACGATCTGACACGTGAAATGAGGGTGGGGAAGGAGGTCAGTTCCGGGCAGACAGAAGAGCAGAGAGTGTCTGCCGGTGATAAGAGGTGGGTGTGTCTGAGGACCTGGAGGAAATTCAGGGGGGTGAGCAGGGCCGGCCAGGGGGTGTCATGGAGAGGAGGCACGTCTGTGGCCGTGGGGACTTTGCTATTGATGTTGGCACTTGTACACCTTTACCTGATGAGTTCCTTACCTGGTCAAGCTTTGGTTTCCCTTCTCTGTAGTGAGATGAGGGTAATAGACCTGGGCAGACAACTTTGATGAAACAATGACATATATGTAGACTGTGTTGTAAACAACAAATTATGAATAGTAGCAGACAATGGATCTAGTGTACAGAGGTTAGTAACTCCAAATGACATAAGACACATCTCTCACTTTATACCATAGAAAGCATGCAAAGCCAGCAAGCACAGTTGTAAGTGTTGGCTGGACTGAACTGAAGGAGAAATGGTTGCTGTCAGTGGCCCCAGACAGCAGAAGACAGTAGGGGGAGGGGAGGCATTCCTGCAGGAGTCATGGAGCTCAGCTATGTGGGGACCACAGGATAGTCTGATCTTACAAGTTGTAATTGAGCAAACCAGCAATGTTCTGACCTCGCAATGAGTCTATAATTCAAATGCGATAAAGTTTCTTTATGAACTTATTCAAACCCAATTTATTTTGCTTTGGTACATTTTTAACTCTATTTGGTAACGACAACTCACTACACAGCAAGGAAGTTGTTGACAAATCTTATTGCCCATGTACGATTTCCATCCCCACCGATAGTACAAGAAAAAAACCCAAAGTTTGTACATAGGATATTCATGAATTTTGAAGACAGTTTATCCTTACGTCGACACAAAGAGAACCCTTGTAAGCAATATATAGGTAAACCATTAATAATTTATTTGTATTTCTCTTCATTTGTTTAAATTGTATGGAAATTATATATACTCTAAAGAAAAGTATTGAAAACTGGCTGAAAGTAATTTAAAATATTTAAAACAAAACATAATTTTCAATGCTCTGAAGGTAGAAACGTCATTAAGAAAATCAAGCATTAAACATAAATACCTTCTGATTTTTGGGATCAAAATGACGGCGTAAGGTGAGCCTCTGCAAAGCTCCCCTGGAATTTACAACGAATCGGACAACAATAACTCCACAAAGGACTCCCTGCATAGCAGACAGGCAAGACGAAGAGGCCCACTACTGATTCACCTAAAGGTGGACCAATCGCCCACGAGCCGGGGGAGGTGGGAGAGGAGAAGTGCGGGGATGGAGCCGCGCGGGCGAAGGACGCAGACCTGGCTCAGTGCTCCGAGCTCCCTGCATCCCAGAACTACCACAGCTGCGGGAGAGGGAAGAACTCAGACTGCTAGATTTCCACTTATGGCCCACAGAACTGAGAGGACAGCGTATAACACGGCTGAACCCAGTGCTCACGGCAGAGACCTCGGAGCAAAGACTGAGGGAAGAAGGCTGAAAACGGTGGTTTAAGCCCTCACTGCCAAGCGGAGAATGAAGCATTAGGCCCTGAGACTAGCCGCCCCCTCCCTATCCTCCAAGAGCCCGTCCCACCCCCAACTGCCCGGTGCTAGAAGCGGAACAGGAACAGTGTCAGATCAAAAGAACAGAATATTTGCTGTTCTGAGAACTGTGGACCGCAGACTCAGATTCGCAGCTCAACTAGTTCCGGCAAAGGGGAGGGAGCCGTGGAAGCAGGACTGGCTGTGGTGGTGGTCGCCACCATTGCTCTGGGCCACCTCTCACAACTCACCCCGCCCCTGGGCCCACCTATCTGGGCGGATCCCTGCGGGAATAAACAGAACTGCTGAAACATACGGGCTCTGAATCTGGTGCAGAAAGAGCTTTGGAACTTCAAAAGCTCTCCGCATCCCCACAGGGACGTGGTGCCCTATAACCCAGGCGAACTGTTAACAGAGGAGAAGCCTGTTTCTCAGGGAATCCCCGCATTGTGTGAGAAGCTGGAATAGTGCAGAGAAAACATAGCACTACTGTGTGAGAGAGGGAAAAAAAGGCTGCAGTCGGACAGAAAATAAAATATTCTACCAACAAGTATTGGAAAACAAAAGAAAGACCTCTTCCTATCAACCTGTTGCAGAAATCACTTCTATAGATGTATAGGAAGAGAAACAATAAATCAGTAATTGCCATGAATAACCAAGGCAACAAGACAGCTCAGAAAGAAAGTGAAAAGTCTCCAGAAAAGGAACTTAAAGAAATGGAAATATGTGACTTAAATGACAGAGAATTCAAGATTACAGTTCTGAAAAAACTCAACGAGATGCAAGAAAACACAGAAAGGCAATTTAATGAACTCAGAAACGCAATCAAAGAACAACATGAGCATTTTATGAAAGACATTGAAATTTTAAAAAAGAACCAAATGGAATTTCTGGAGATTAAGAACTCAGTAGAAGAAATTAAGAATGAAATAACCAGCTTAGGTAGTAGAGTTGACCAGATGGAGGAAAGAATCAGTGACATCAAAGATAGAAACCTGGAAATTACACAGATGGAAGAAGAAAGAGATTTGAGACTTAAAAGAAATGAAAGAACTCTACAAGAACTTTCTGACTCTATCAGAAAGAGCAATATAAGAATAATGGGCATACCAGAAGGAGAAGAAAGAGAGAAGGGGACAGATAATATATTCAAATTGTTGATGAGAACTTCCCAAACTTGTGGATAGAACTGGATCCTTGAATCCAAGAAGCAAAAAGAACACCTAATTACCTCAATCCCAACAGGCCTTCTCCATGACACATTGTATTGAAGCTGTCTAAAATCAACCATAAAGAAAGAATCCTCAAGGCAGCCAGGGAAAAGAAGATGGTAACCTACAAAGGAAAGTGTAGATTATCATCAGATTTTTCAGCAGACACTCTACAAGCCAGGAGAGAGTGGAACCAAATATTCAAACTATTGAAAGAGAGAAATTATGAGCCAAGAATAAATATCCAGCAAAGATATCCTTTAGATATGAAGGAGGAATAAAGACCTTTCCAGACATACAGAAGCTGAGGGAATTTTCTAATACACGACCTGTACTACAAGAAATAATAAAGGAGGCTATTCGACCACAATCAACGGGGACAATTAGTGGCAACATAAAAAGGGGGAGAGTAAAGGCCTGAACCGGAATATGGGAATGGAGAAAGTAAGCGTGCTGAAGAAAATGGAATACTCTAAATATCAAACTTTTTTTTACATAAACTTAAGGGTAACCACTCAAAAAGAAAATCCAGAACTTAAATATATACTGTAATAAAAGAAGAAACAGAGGGAAACATCATAGAATACTACCACATAGAAATAACAGACAACAACAAAAGGGCAAAGAAACAATGGAGACACAGCCTTACCAGAAAACTAAAGATAGAATGACAGGAAATCCTCACGTATCAATAATCACCCTAAATGTAAATGGACTGAACTCACCAATAAAAAGGCACAGAGTAGAAGATTGGATCAAAAAATTAAACCCAACTATATGCTGTTTCCAAGAGACACATCTCAGCTACAAGGACAAGCATAGACTCAAAGTGAAAGGGTGGAAATTGACACTCCAAGCAAATGGTACCCAGAGAAAATCAGGTGTAGCCATAATGATATCAGATGAAACAGACTTCAGGGTGAAAAAGATAACAAGAGACAAAGATGGACATTTCATAATGGTAAAGGGGACTATACAACAAGAAGACATAACAGTCATCAATATTTATGCCCCCAATCAGGGAGCACCAAAATATACGAAGCAACTACTAATAGAACTAAAGGGAGAAATTGAACAAAACACAATTATACTAGAGGACTTAAATACATCATTGACAGCTATGGATAGACCATCCAAACAGAAAATAAATAACAAAATAGCAGCCCTAAATGACACATTAGATGAAATAGATATAATTGACATATATAGAGCACTTCATCCTAAAACATCAGACTATACATTCTTTTCGAGTGTACATGGAACATTCTCAAGAATAGACCATATGTTGGGACATAAAATCAGCCTCAGCAAATTTAAGAAGATTGAAATTATACCAAGCATGTTCTCTGATCACAAGGCTTTGAAATTGGATATCAAGTGCGAAAAGAAAGTAGGAAAAAACACAAATACATGGAAATTAAACAACATACTTTTAAAGAACGACTGGGTCAAAGAAGAAATTAGAGGAGAGATCAAAAGATACATAGAAACAAATGACAATGAAAATGCATCCTACCAAAATTTTTGGTATGCTGCAAAAGCAGTTTTAAGAGGGAAATTTATATCATTACAGGCCTATCTCAAGAAACAAAAAAAATCCCAAATAAATAACCTCACGTTACACCTTAAAGAACTAGAAAAAGAAGAACAAGTGAAACCCAAGGTCAGCAGAAGAAAGGAAATAACAAAAATCAGAGCAGAACTAAATGAAATAGAGAACAAAAAGACAATAGAAAAAATTAATGTGACAAAGAGCTGGTTCTTTGAAAAGATTAATAAAATCGACAACCCTTGGCCAGACTCACTAAGATAAAAAGAGAGAAGACACTAATTAACAAAATCAGAAATAAAAAAGTGGAAGTTATCACAGACACTGCAGAAATACAAAGGATCACCCAAGAATACTATGAAGGACTATATGCCACCAAATTCAATAACCTAGAAGAAATGGACAAGTTCTTAGAAACATAGCCTTCCTAGGCTGAACCATGAAGAACTGGAAAATCTAAACAGACTGATCACCAGTAACGAAATTGAATCAGTCATCCAAAACCTTCCCAAAAGCAAAAGTCCTAGACCAGATGGCTTCACTAGTGAATTCTACCAAACCTTCAAAGAGGATCTAATACCAATCCTGCTCAAACTCTCCCAAAATATTGTAGAAGAGACAGTACTCCCTAACTCATTTTATGAGGCCAACATTATCCTGATACCAAAACCTGGTAAGGACAACACAAAAAAAGAAAACTACAGACCAATATCTCTGATGAATACTGATGCAAAAATCCTAAACAAAATTCTAGCAAATAGAATACAACAATGCATTAAAAAGATTATTCATCACGACCAAGTGGGGTTCATCCTGGGAGCACAAGGATGGTTCAACATCCGCAAATCCATCAATGTGATACATCACATAAACAAAATAAAGGATAAAAATCATATGATTATATCAATTGATGCAGAAAAAGCATTTGACAAGATACAACATCCATTTATGATTAAAACACTTAATAAAATAGGTATAGAAGGAAAATACCTTAACATAATAAAGGCCATCTATGACAAGCCCTCAGCTAATCTCATAATTAATGGTGAAAAGCTGAAGCCCTTTGCTCTACGTTCAGGAACACGACAGGACTGTCCCCTATCACCTCTGCTTTTCAACATAGTGTTGGAAGTCCTTGCCAGAGCAATCAGGCAAGAGAAAGAAATAAAAGGCATCTAAATTGGGAATGAAGAAGTTAAATTACCACTCTTTGCAGATGACATGATGCTATATATAGAAAACCCTAAAGACTCCACCAAAAAGCTGTTAGAAACAATCAACGAATACCGTAAAGTTGCTGGCTACAAAATCAACGTAGAAAAGTCCATTGCATTCCTATATACTAACAATGAAATCTCAGAAAAAGAAATACATAAAACAATTCCCTTTGCAATTGCAGCAAAAGAATAAAATACCTAGGAATAAACTTAACCAAGGATGTGAAGGACCTATATGCCGAAAACTATAAGACATTTTTGAAAGAAATTGAAGAAGACACAAAGAAATGGAAAGACATTCCATGCTCATGGATTGGAAGAATCAACATAGTTAAAATGGCCATATTACCCAAAGCAATATACAGATTCAATGCAATCCTCATCAAAATCCCAATGGCATTTTTTAAAGAAATAGAACAAAAAATCGTCAGATTTGTTTGGCACCACAAAAGACCCTGAATAGCCAAAGCAATCTTAAGAAAAAAGAACAATGCTGGAGGTATCACACTGCCTGACTTTAGCTTGTACTACAGGGCTACAATAATCAAAACAGCATGGTATTGGCAGAAAAACACATAGACCAATAGAGTAGAATTGAGAACCCAGAAATAAAATCACATAAATATGGACAGATAATTTTTGACAAAGAAGCTAAAAACATACAATGGAGGAAATACAGCCTCTTCAATAAATGGTGCTGGCAGAATTGGATAGCCACGTGCAAAAGAATGAAACTGGACTGCTATCTGTCACCATGTACCAAAATTAATTCAAAATGGATCAAAGACTTAAGCATAAGACCTGACACAATAAACTGCATAGAAGAAAACATAGGTGCTAAACTTATGGACCTTCGGTTCAAAGAGTTTTATGAATTTGACTCCAAAGGCAATGGAAGTAAAAGCTAAAATAAACGAATGGGACTATATGAAACTTAAAAGCGTCTGCACAGCAAAAGAAACCATCGACAAAATAAAGAGGCAGCCGACTGAATGGGAGAAGATTTTTGCAAACAGTGCCTCTGATAAGGGGCTAATATCCAAAATATACAAGGAACTCATGAAGCTCAACAACAAAAAAACAAACAACCCAATTGAAAAATGGGCAGACGACCTGAAGAGACATTTCTCCAAAGAGGACATACAAATGACAAATAGACATATGAAAAAATGCTCAACATCGCTAATCATCAGAGAAATGCAAATGAAAACCACAATGAGATATCACCCCACCCCGGTCAGAACGGCTATCATCAACAAGACAAATAGTAACAAGTGTTGGAGAGGCTGTGGAGAGAAAGGAACCCTCATACACCGTTGGTGGGAATGCAGACTGGTGCAGCCGCTATGGAAGGCAGTGTGGAGGTTCCTCAAAAAATTACGAATAGAATTACCATATGACCCAGCAATCCCTCTCCTGGGTATCTACCCAAAAAATCTATAAACATTTATAAATAAAAACACATGTGCTCCAATGTTCATTGCAGCTTTGTTTCCGGTGGCCAAGACATGGAAACAACCAAAATGTCCTTCGATAGATGAATGGATAAAGAAGTTGTGGTATACATACACAATGGAATACTATTTGGCGGTAAGAAAAGATGATATAGCAACATTTGTGACAACATGGATGGATCTTGAGAGTATAATGCTAAGCGAAATAAGTCAGACAGAAAAAGCAGAGAACCCTATGATTTCACTGATATGTGGTATATAAACCAAAACAACAAAAGAACAAGACAAACAAATGAGAAACAAAAACTCATAGACACAGACAATAGTTTAGTGGTTACCAGAGGGTAAGGGGGATGGGGGTGGGTGATGAGGGTAAAGGGGGATCAAATATATGGTGATGGAAGGAGAACTGACTCTGGGTGGTGAACACACAATGGAATTTATAGATGATGTAATACAGAATTGTACACCTGAAATAATGTAATTTCACTAACAATTGTCACCCCAATAAATTAAAAAAGACAAACACATAAATACCTTCTATTTCAACCCTTGTTGTTGAAAAGGCCTCTAAGTTGTTTATGTATTCTTCACTGAGTGAAGAACTCTGCGTCTCTTTTTCTTTCTTTGACAGCCAAACTCTTGTCTTGTCTCGGGCAGCGTAAACCCAATGAACCCGACGACAGAATTATGGACAATCAGACTGACAGGGGCATGAGCGATAGTCTTATAATCCTCTCTTTTGCCAAAGGGAAACAGAATTCCAGAGATGCCAAGCCACTTGCCTTGGATCCAGCTCGAGCCGGAGCGCAGGTTTCTCTAGTCTCGTCCTGGCTTTTTTCCCTTACGCATGTCCCCTGCCTCTGAGGCTGGATGTACACGTGTCCCAGAACATGGCCCTGGAAGGTGAGTTTTTACATAAATCTGTGTCTGTGTGCGTGCTCGTGTGCGTGTGTGTGCGCATGTGTGTGTATGTGTGTATCCATCTTGGATCCTAGAATGGAGCTTTTCAAAATACAGTGACTTGAACATTCTTCTTAGTTATTGCTTATAGTTATTGCTTATAGTTTCAGTATAAATACATTTTTACTGTAAACTCTTAATGTGAAATGTATGGATAACCTTGCTTCTCAGTTTTAAAAGGGTTGAGATAAAGGAAACTAAACAAATGAAGCAAGGCCCCAACCCCATAGACAGCCTCGTGTTGTTTTCAAAGTACTGGGGAGATGAAAGAACTCCCCACTCCCCCTCCCCCAGCCCGGACATCCCCTACACTTCCCATCTTTATGAATTTGACTACCCTAGGAACCTCACAGAAGTGGCATCACACACTGGCATATGATTGGCGTATTTCACTTACCATGATATCCTCGAGGGTGATCAGGAAGCACGTGTCAAAATTTCCTTCCTTCTTACGACTGATTGGTACTCCATTATCGCACATGTGTACACATGTTGTCTGTCTATTGATCTGTTGATGGACACTTGGGTTGCTTCAACCGTTGGGCTGTTATGAATTCAACCCTATGGTTTTAATTGCTTTGTGGAAACTGAAGGCTTGCTGTGGGGGGCGGGGGTGAACGTGAGTGCTACTTGGGAGCTCCTCTGGCCCCCACAGATGGCACAGACAAGGGAGAGCTACCTCTAGCTTCAAAAAAACAAGGCACTTATTCTGAACCTTTTCAAAGACCCATTTTGCTTCAACACGACACACGATAGTCATAAGCTGGACACTGCCCATTTCCCAAGGGCACTATGTACAGCCTCACATAAGGACAAACATAAACATCACAAAGATTAAGTCTGTGAACACTCAGAAACTCACCGTCTTTGTGATCAGAGCATGACTTCAGGGTAGTGTCAGAGCAGGGGTCTTTGCAACTGAGGGACTCTGGACACAAATTTCAGCCTTACTCTTAACTCCACTGCCAGCCCAGGTCCCCCAGTTATCAGAAGCCACTGCACACCTGAGAAGAGAGGTTTTCATCCTTTCATTCCCCAGAAGGCAAGACTTTCTAACCACCACCTCCATCCCTGATTTGGTGGTGCAGTGTTTTCCTTCCTGCTCTCAGTCCTTTACTCAGCAGTTGTTCATCGACTGCCCCTGCTGTGGGAGGTGAGCGTTCAGCGCTCCTGGAGACTTGTCTTCACCACAGTGCTTGTTGGGTCAGACACAAGCATCCTCGGGTCTTTGCCTACAAAAGATGGTGAACTGCGTCAACTTCAGCCTTTTGTAGGTGTTGGGCTCCAACATGGGAACCCAGGGCAAAGATCCTACAAAATCTGGTTGTAAGGATCCTTGCACGCCCTTCCAGAAGGGTCACTTGGAGAACCTAGCACCCTTTCAGTGAACAGGCAACACAGCCTGCTTTTCCTCCACTGTTGGGATGGGTTGCTGTATTCTTCAGCCACATTCTAACTACGTGCTCACTTTTGAAGATATTATACTAAACAAAAGCAGTGTAGGAAGACATTGTTCAGTGGGTAGTGCGCAGCTAGTCCCTCTTCCCAGTAAAACCATACCAAGTAAAAGATCAGTTTTCAAAAACTGAAGGGGATGTCATGAACAGTTGCTCACTGCCTGTGGAAACAGAATGCCCGAGTGTGAACACAACTTCTGACACTTCCTAGCTTGGTGACCTGAGGCAAGTTACTTAAGCTCTCCGAGCCTTGGAGAGTCATAGTCTGAAAATGTGGATGACGAAAGTACCCAAATCGCGGTGGCTGAGGATTAAATGCATTGAAACTCGCACAGCGTTAGAGTAGTGTCTGGCAAATCGATCGATCGATTGGTAAATAGGCTAAGAGCTAGACAGACACCGTAACAAAGGAAGATCTTTAAAACCATGTGTATTATTTAGGAACATAATGAAATTGTCTTCCCTGACTATCTATAATAGGAGTTCCCAACTGCCCAGCTCAATATAGATGAGATTCTTCTTGAGGAGATAACATTATAAGATCCACAGAGGCCGCAAGGAGAGGATTCCTTAAACGGTAAGTGAGTGGGTAATAAAGGCGGCCACGTGACACCACTGTTGTGAATCCAGCTGCCCCCCAGACTCTGCTGGGACTGATGATGGCCTCTAACCAGGAAAGAGCTTTTAAAACATCAAGACGAAACTGATCATTTGAGAAACTCTAGTCCACTGTGACCAACATTCATTATCTTTGTTATCCATGGAGTTGTCGTAACACATAACACACCACCCCCCAGTGACACAAACACAAGAGTCTGGTGAAGTGGATGGCATAGCCCGGGGGGTTATGTGGCACTGGAGGAATTAGACCCAATTTATCCCAGAAACTCACGTCCCTTAGTACAGAGTTGAAGCCTGGCACAGTCCTCCTGGCGTGATTACTAAGCAGTGCCCCTACCACTACCTGCCTGGAACTCTCTAATGACAGAATACGTTCAGTAATTGCTTTGACATGTGCAATTCTTTTCTAGGCAGTGACACAAAAAGAATTGCCCAGAGGGGATCCTTGCTTGAAAAGTATTTCTGCTCCTAGACAGGAAATATGGAGCACACACATGAAGTTTCACCTCATGAATGCGGTCCGCTTGCTCTTAAAATCTGCCATCTCTGAGCATGCTGGTCAAAGCAGCTATCGCAGGGGCCACAGAAATGTTAATGGGCCTTTCAGATTCGACAATATCCTCCCTTCTCCCACTCACAGCCAGTGGGTGTCTCTTCCTCCCTGTTCCTTCTTGTTTCAGCCACAAAAGGAAACAACCCCCTACCCTACCCTCACCCCCCCTTTGCTAGTCAGTCATCTTTCACTTCATGGTCCCTGTTTGGGAGGGATGGGGCGTGGCCTCTATTTGCCAAGAAGCTTGAGGAAGTGTCCAACAACTGTAATTTCTCAATCTTGAACGAGGAGGAGTTTCGGCTGCAAACGATGGATGTCTCACTGCCCTCGCCTTGGCTGTGTGACAGCCACAGCCATCTGAGTCAGGATTCCACTCTCCTTCCTGTTGAAGGCCCTTCTCATCACAGCTGGAGATGGGGGTCTTATCTATTGTGTCCCAGGCTTGTTCCCCATCGTGGTTACCAGATCGTTCATTCATACAATTCATTCACTCTTCATTCACTTGTGTTACTTTAACCAACATCTACTGATGATCTGCTTATGGGCTAGACACTCTGCTAAGCTTTGGGGTCGATGATGAATCAGACGGAGCCCTGCCCCCGAGGTGCCCATAGCTCATAGCTTTACCACTGAGGTGGAGGGCTGGGTGGGGAGGATGGCATATTCAAAGGTTTCATCTGATGGAAGGTTAATGAGTGGACTATTTGCTGAGGGTCTGCAGGGTTAAGGGAACCAGTGAGGGAGGTTCAGCCCCCCTCACCCCCCCCCCAGGTAGTAATGGGAGAAGCCATCACTACCCCAGACCAGAGGGGTAAGGGGAAGAAATAGTGTCTCAAGCCAGTGAGGACTAGAGTTTGGAAGAGGATTGTGTAGAGACGGCACACCCCACAAGAGCTGCACTCGGTCAGAATCGTGTCTAGCATAAGAGAATGGTGGTGGTGGTGGTGGTGGTGGGGTCAGAGGGAAAATGCCTTGACCTCTCTCTCTTCCCACCTTTATCTCCCATGGCTGAACCCAGCTGGTAGCCAGAGGACCAGAGAGCCCCATGACGCCGACCTTAGAGTAGCATCTGGGACACAGACGGCCAAGGAAGGTGGCTGTGGCGGTGGGAGGACTGCCTGTGCACACACTGAAATCCTAGCCGTGTGTACCACAGAGCACAGAGGACAGGCTCGGTGGGTCCCCCTGCCGGGCAGCACTGCCAGAAGCCATCCTCATACTGAAGCTGGCACTGCGGTCAGGACCCTTCGTGACTGTCTGCAGACGTGACCTGGCTGAGTCCAGGAACCAAAATGAATCAGCAGTGCTGCGGTCACTCTGGGCTCAGGGACAGTCTGAACAAAGATGGGAGGAGCTGCCTTGGAACTGCCTCATAATCACACACAGACTATGACATGGTCTTTGTACTTGAGCGATTTATAGTCTCACTTGGGAGAGCAAAACTGCCCAGAACAATAAGAAGCAATTGCACCAAAGGTGGCAGAAACAGAAAGCTATCTTGGTGGAAGCCCAGCAGCAAGCAACTTCACAGTGGCAAATGCAGCTCCTTCCTCTGCCTGGCAGCTAGGCGAGGCAGCCACCACAAGCAGGGACTGCCGTATTCTGTGCTGCTGCTGCTGCCGGTGACCACTGCTCTGGATGGGCATGCACACACGTGCACACAGCGATGTGTACAGGCACAGTGCATATGCACATACATACATGTGCACAGAGGTGCATGCGTGCACACATGCACACACACGTGCACACACACACAGACAACACATGATCTGTTTCCATGCTGTCTGACCACTTGTGACAGTTTCTTTGCTCCGATGGACACATGAAAACAAGAGGGAGAGCTGGAGAGAGGGAAGACAGACTGTCATTGTTATTGGTGCTGGGCCTCCTCTTTCAGGAGCCACGTTTCCTCTGGGTTCTGGGTTAACTTAAAAAAAAAGTAACAAAGGCCTGTCTGCCTTGCTGGATTCTCAGGGGTTTTATTGATGATACCATGGGAATTCGGGAACTAGGGCCTGAGCGATTCCAACCTAGCTTGATGGGCATCCTGATGAAGAGTGATACAAGAGAAAAACTGCTCCAAGTAGTGATTTCCGCTCAGTTTCCACCTCTCCCTCACCAGGAGGACTATTTTCCCGTGATGGAGGGTGAAGAGGCCACCACTGTTTTTTTTCTGGAACATGTTTTCCTCTGGATGTCCCTTCCATCTCCTCCTGACATTCAGTTCAGCATTTCAGCACCTGGGCTTCTCCCCCATTCCAGAATTCATGGCATGAGGCAGGCGTTAAAATCACATGCATACTACACGTCAGGTATGATGGCCAAATATGCTAAGACAAAGGGATGATTGCATGGATCTTTCTGCCTGGTGGAGAAATGTGGGAGCCTTGGAGACTAGTGGGGAAGAAACACACACTAGAGCAGCGTCAATGTCAAGCCCAGAACACATCTCGGTTCTTATTTCAGCCATCTTCAAAAGACAGCTGGAGAGTTCTACCATCGGCAGAAAAGTCACCGTAGGGTGGCCATTCTGTGGCAGTCAGTCTATCGAAATGATGATCCCGGTACTTTAAAAGATGATTTTATTTGTGAAAATACCTAAGGCTCCACCACATTTCCAAAAATAGCACATTTCCTTGGGTCTACGTAAAAACTAGAAGACCAGGACGCAGGAAAAGTTCAGCAGAATTCACAAAACACTGGCAAATGGTAGGTGGCTGTCAGTCATATGCTTTCTTCCCGTCTGCAAAAAAGGATCTGGAAAGGCTGGCCAGTGAATTTTGTGCACAGGCCTATTATCAGCTGACATCTCAAATCTGGAGACCCGACCGCATCATCTGTGATGCCTCTGCTTTCCATCACCCTGCCCACTCTTGCTTACTTCCTAATCTTGTTTATGTATGTCTTTATCTGAATTCCCTTTGAGCCTCACAAAGGATGTAAACTACCGAGAAACACCTAGAGAGGCACATAATGCATGTTTGATAGCAGATGGCAAAGGAGATACCTATGATAGCAGCCACCTACGGCCCAGCCGCTTTGTCTTCTACTCCAGGGTCGTCCTTTAGAATGACAAGTGGTCAGCTCCTACTGCTGATGGTAGATATACCTTCCTGAGAATCTTCCAGCACTCTGTGTTCTCCCCGTCAGTGCCACGTTATGTCCCCAGGGCCCTTGACTCAATGCTTTCGTATTTAAACTGGTGTTTGATAAAACCAGAGGCTCCCTCAGAAGGTCACGCCCTCTAGTTGACCCACCTTAGTTACTATACTAATAAAAAAAAAATTCATGGTCCAAAGCCCTTGGGAATTATCCAAGTCACACCTGCTTATGCTGTCACCAAACCCTGCAGTGTATGTGTATGTAGTATGTGACAGTGAAGGAACTGGCCCCCACTAGCCACCCTCAACATCTCATCTGCACACCAACCAGACTTGTGTGGGAAGATGGCCACATCCCTTCAGGCCTGAACAATTTATATGTCCTCTCTGGGCATCTGACATTCAGCAGGAGACCATGGCCACCTCTCCTTCCGAAAGATCCAGTTCTCAAAAACTGCCCCCACTCACCCAGAGAAAGCAGGACTGATGGAGGAGCAGGGGACCCGATGCCACGTAACATGAAAAGAATTGTAAACTACGTGTTTCTGTTTTGGATGACATGTCAAGAAAACCTTCTTCAGTTCTAGAAATTCCTTTAAAATAAACAAAACCCAGTGGGTTGGCTTCTTTTGTGAATTCTTGTTCTTTTTCCCTATTTTACTTTCACCATAAGAATCTATAATCAGGCTAAAGAACAGGCCTTCCTACAGAATATAAAAGCAATAGAACTCCTGGTGATATTAATAATACTTCACAGTACAGGAGCGTTTTTCACCTTTAAAGCCCTTTATAAATATTAACTAATTAATCCCCTTAGCAACCAAGTACTTACTTCGTTTGCTTCTAGGCATAAAGTCAGTAATGGACTGAATTACAGATCTCCCTGGGGAGTGATTTGGCATCTTTTTCAAACACACAACGATGGCTGACGTGTGTGTGTGTGTGGTTTGTTTTTTGGTTTTTTTGTCCAATTATGAAGTCAAATTTTAAAAATCACTGTTAAAGAATGGAGGAAACAAGAAGACTAGCCACAGCCAGGGTATCGCAGTGTCAGCCCACCTGTGCTGAAGGCGGAGAATGTTTTTAGCTCTGTATCTTATCTATGGCTTTCTGGGTATCAACCATGCCCCAGATGCTATCATCTCTGATGGCTCAAATAGAAAATTCCAGAAACAAACCTCTTTGATTCTCTTTCCATATATTAAAAAAAAAAAAAAAAGTCACCACTCCCAATATCGCAATGGGCTCCTACTGCCTCAGGTGTATTCTCTTCTTTCCTTTCTGAGACTTCAATCAATAGACCAGCAAAGGCAATGGGTGTAACATCACCTCCCTCCTCCTCCCCCCGCCCCCCACTCTTCCTCTTGGTTTTGTGGGAGTCCCACTGGTCCTGGTGGGACATATTCTGGTGCATGGTAGTTGCTCAGTAAATACTGATTGAACACGTGACCCTTGGAGACCTTAAGGAGTTCAGTATTGTACAAAGCACAGATATGCCAGCCAGTCACTTTTTCCCAAAGCACCCCCAGTGTTCTCTACAACTGGAAAGATGATTAACTGGGCTTCATGCGTTCTAGGGGCCCATCCTATTTTAACTCAAAAACTGGGATTGGCAGCCTGTGAGCAGAAGCTGGCTCCATCAGATGCTACAAGGAGCGGGCTGGTGGGGGCGGGGGGGGGCATGAACGTGCTTACCCAATACAAGGGCCGATCAGGGGGCCCACTCTTCCATGCTTCCAGATTTGTCCCTTATGCTGCACGTTGCTCTTTTCACAGGCCCCCTTCATTTTTTCTCCTTCCATGATTCTTTTTGATTTTTATTTTAAGCCGACTTAGCTTTAGAGCCATTGGCTGGGCAGTGAGTTACCCTGTGTGTTTTCTCGGACCCCAAACTGCCCTGGAAGTCGCTGGGTTCAGAACAGACCTGGAAAAATACCAAGGGTTCCAGCCAGGCCAGGCTCCTGAGCTACACGGCTGTCACTTGAATGGCCACTTTGACCTTCCTCAAACTACTTATTAGGAATAACTCAAATATGAGCCACCCTCCCACCTCGGGGTTCCTTCCACTGAGATAGTTCTTGGGGGATCCTCAGACATACGAGAGTTTCAAGATTCTATCTAATTCAGCTCTGTCTGAGAACTGACCTAGCTGCCAGCCTCGGGGGGCCAGGGTGGGCTATGATTCGCTTCCCCACTTAGGGCCAAGTTCTTTTCCATCGTCTCAGAGACGGCGCTGTGGTGCTTCCTCAGTCTTCCCCAATAGCACAGAAGTCACTTGGTGCAACCACTCCAACACCCCCATTTACAAACCCATTAAGAGATATTTCTTATTCGGAGCTTCTTACAGATAGGGGAAGAGTTGCTAACTTGTACTGAGCACTCAATTCCAGATTCTGTGCAGTCATCTAAATACCACAGCTACCCTGCCAGGCAGCAAGGAGCAAAGCCACTCAAATCCAGCATGTCCAACGCAGAACCAAAGTCTGCTTCCCTCGGCCGCGTGAGCCTCCACACTTCCTGTTCCCGAGCTCCATATCCAAGCGCCATTGTTTTGATCTCTTCAGTGTGTCTTGGGTCCATCTACTTGTCTTCCCTAGCTGTGGTCACACCTTTGCCCACTAGAACATAAGCTTCACAAGAACAGAAGCCTCGTCTGACTTGTTCATTGCACCATCAGGAGGCCCAGAACCGTGTCTGGAACACGGTACAGTCCTAACTCAGTGAATGATTGAATGAATGAGCAATCGCCGTGGCTGCAATGCAAGCGACTATCACTTCTTGCCCACATCCCTGCTGCAGCCTCTTGCCTGGTCTCCAACACCCACTCTTGACCCCTCCAATTACACCTGCATTCTGCAGCCACCTCAATTCTTTCAAAATGTATGTAACTCACTCTTCTGCTTCGTGGCCTCCTGGGGTTCACCGTGTAACCGTATTTCTTACTGGCCTGCTAAGTCACGTGTGGTCTGTCCCTGCCCACCTCTCAGAGCCTCGGCTTGGGACATTCTCCTCCACCAAGCCCACCCTCCTTCCCTTCACCTGAATGGCTCCCACATGTCCTTCCTATCTTATGCTAAACACAGCTTCTTTCTGCACCTCTTCCATAGTGGATGGGATCTACCATACAATCCTCGGTACCCCTTACTTTTTATGTGACCTGTTCAAGTTTGCAATTATATAACGATTTCCTCCTTTTTTAAATAACTGACTGCCCCACCGACCCGGAGTCCCATGTCTGTGAGCACTCAGCTCTGTCTAGCATCAGCCCACAGCTCCACCCTCCACCCTGCCCTGCCTCCTGCCTCCTGCCTTGGGGGGCTGATCCCAGAGACCTGTGGCCCTCGGCCCATCAGCCCTCCGGCCCATGGGAGGCACCAACAGGAGTAGGGAGGGTGGGAGCAGGGAACCAGGTGTGTGTTCACTCCCACGCACAGCTGTGGTTGGCAGTGGGTGGCACCTCTTCTACCTCTGCCTTTCTCGCCAGCCTCCAACACAGCTTAGGTTGGCTTCCCACTGTGGCCAGTCCCGGACCTGGATGCCCCATGTGCTGTACTTACTGACATCCTGGTAAATGTCGGATTAAACCCTCCTCAGTTCCACTGAGACTGTGCCATCCTCTCCTGCCAAGACCTGGGATCCCCGAGCAGTGATTCTGCTCTTGCCCCTTGCCCGTCCTCTTGCTGGGTCAGACGCCCTGGCTCTGCAGCGGACCTGTGCTGCCACAGTGTCTGTCCGTCCAGACGGCCCCTTCCAGTCCCTCCTGGCGTCAGAGCCACTCCGCCTGGAAACGGGCAAAACTGAATCTTCATCCTGCCATTTCTGGCCTAATTGGTTTTACCCTGAACTCGGATGCGCGGGCACCAGGGTGAACACTCTCCTGTGTGACTCCTGTGGGTCTCCACACTTTGCAGACACAGTATATGACACCATCGGCCCCGTGCAGGGAAGGGCAGAGCCATAATAGCCCCTGGCTTGGGCCGCCGCCAGTGTTCCAGATTCATGGCCTCTACGGCTGTATCCACTTTCTCACCTTTAAACCTCCCCTTGGCCAGACCTCGGGTTTGAAGTCCCTGTTTGTAGTAAAATTCTCCTTTTAAAAAGCTTTTGCTTGTAGGTACTCCCCACTCCCGCTTCCCTGCTGCGTATAAGTTACAGTGTTAGCCACATGCTGAACCCAGGTATCTTCCAACCCCTGAGAATAGCTGGATTTGAAGCCAGGTTCCTTCGGAAAGCCCTTACACTCTTTGGAGGAGCCCGAGGGAGAGGGAAGGACAGAAGCTGTCACCCCATGAAAGCGGCTGGCTCTCGACGGACGCGGTGAATGTCCTGGCTGTTGGGGTAGGATGGACCTGGTCCTAAGGGCAGCTGTACCACACATGGGACTCACGCTGGGAAGTGCAGAGTTAGCACTCGGCCTTGGCCTGGCTCCTGGATTCTCCCTGAGCCTCGTGTTTCTCATCTGTGAAAGGGGCCAAGTATCTACCACACAAATGACTGTGCTGTGTGACAACATTTCAACCAACAACGGACTTCATAAACAACGGTGGTCCCATTGGATTATAATGGAGCTGGAAAATTCCTGTTATCTAGTGACGTCATAGCCCTCCCAACCTGTCTGTGGTGACGCTGGTGTAAACAAACCTGCTGCACTGCCGGTCCTATAAAAGCACAGCACATACAGTCACAGTGGTGGGCTCCACCATCCAGGTTTGTGTAAGGCACTCTGTGGTGTTCCCACAATGACCAACCTGCCTCATGAAGCATTTCTCAGAACGTATCCCGTCAGTGAGCAGTGTAGGACTGTACACAGAACGCCTGTAAGAACTTAACTTGGCACTTAGCAAATACTCACATGGCCAGTTCCCTTTCATGATCATAAATGTTTTTAGGGCATCTATTCCAGGTTCTTCGTCTAGGAATGCAGGCCGGCCATGTTTCCAGGTGGATATCCAGGTCCACTGGGAGGGGGGCCACCCCACCCCAGGTGCAACGAGCTCACACTCACACAAGTCAGATGCGCTCGTCACCAAACAGCATAGCCCAATGCGGCTTTGTTGCCATGGACAGCAGCACTGCCCTGCTGTTATTCAGAATGCTGCTATGTTATGTTATCTCTTTCATCATGGAGACAGGAGAACATGTTCCGATGAGGAGTGGGTATGAAAGGGCTCACGGCATCAGGACATCCCGAATACCAAATGTGAACGCTAACACTGCAGGAGGAAGTGCATTTAGACCAGCATGGTAGCCAGGTGGCCACATCCCAGCCCCTGTTAGCTGGCCTGGGAATACCCCAGTGCACCGTGATTGCAGAAGTTTGGAGGGGGCTCCTGGAGCCTGACCTGTTGAGGGGCCAGGTGGCTGGGCCTTTACCTCTCTGTCTCAGGCTGCATTGGTGTGTCCTGACACCAGCCCTGTTCCTCCCCACACCCTCGGGCAGGCACGGAGGGAGGGAGATGGCCACTCCTGAGGCTGAGTCAGGGGAATCCCCCAGCTCAGAGAAACAGCTGGTTCCAGACTCAGAGCTGGGCAGGGAAGAGCACATTGCCTGGGT
Source organism: Rhinolophus hipposideros (assembly GCF_964194185.1). NCBI lineage: Eukaryota > Metazoa > Chordata > Mammalia > Chiroptera > Rhinolophidae > Rhinolophus > Rhinolophus hipposideros. The sequence continues at coordinate 5,194,827 of NC_138050.1, forward strand.
AGTTCTGACAAATACATAGCCCTAGGAATTCCGGGATAGAGAAAAAGAGTTGCCTCAAAGGGATGAGCACACTCTCAGGGACTTTTCTCTGCAGCAAGACCCGCATGTCAGGCAGACAGGGTCCTTCTGGGACAACCTGAACGGGTGCTGAGAGGGAGGCAGGACTCTGCTCTCAGGAAGGGCAGAGGGTGGGGGGGCAGCTAGCCTCTGGGGGAAAGTCAGGCAGAGGGCATGCAGATGGAACCCATAATCCAAACCCTAAAGGCGTTTGGAGGCCAAAATAGGGAGTGAGAGAACTAGAACATGGGCAACGTGGCTTGTCTGTAGCACCCCAGGTTCTAGAGAGGTTAGAGGTGACAGAAAGAGTCCACCCTGCCCCGGCCCCAGACTCTGGCTTACGCAGTATATACTTCCCGGAGAAGGCAAAGGAAGCAGGGATTGAGGACACCAGACAGGCTGAAGCGGAGAAGGGGAGCAGCTCCCTTCTCAGGTTCACTTCTACTGTCTAAGCCCATGGCAAAGATGGATGCCAGAGGGCCAGAAGGGCCGGCTGATGACTGGGAGAAGGGACTGAGAAGGCTGAGGCGGGTAAAGACGCCACATACCGGCCTTCCACAGCGTTTGGTGGTCCTCCCAGGCGTTTGCAGAACAGGAGTTGGCATGGAGACCATTCTAGCTGCACTGTGGTAACAAGGACTAATTTCACGTCAACAGCACTCCCAGGAATGGAGAGGCCGTGTTGTGGTAAAGAGGAGCTTCGGCCAATGGGAAGATGGGGAACACGAGCCACACTGTTTTGGGACGCACCCCATCTGCTTTGGGGAGGGCCTCCTCCCTTGCTAGCCATCACACTTATAAAATAAGAATCATTTGTAGAAATCAGTAGTGTCTGGTCAGAAATAATCCAAAAGAGGCTCCTACTTAAACAATTAACATCAGGAATAGATTTACAAAGGGAAACCATAGTAAGAGTGCTGATGAACTTGAGATTGAACTCTATCTAGCTTCATATTCTGTCTTTGGCTGTGAACAAACAACAAATAAGCCAGCACCTCAGATGTATGGGCTCGGCATATTCCTAGGAGGTATTGCTTTAAATCATATTATTTTATAGTAATATACAGACTTTCTGGATGCTCATTACGTGTTTGGAAAGTTAGTCCAACTTAAAAAAAGAAAAAAACCTGGACCTTATTTCATGTAAAATAAAAACACTGAAGAGTGGATTAACCCTTTAAAACCCAGACATTTGAAGAAGAAGTTGAGATTTTTCTGGTAAAGCGAGTGATATGGTAGGATTTCAGCCCTAAGAGGCAGAGCCTCAGTGCAGAATCCGACTTGGGCTGGCGCCTGGGAGGAGAGTATTTCCTGCCCAGTACTTGATCTTTTCACTTCGTTTTCTCTTTCCTAAAGTAAACACCCACTTTTAAAATGCCAGCCTTTTGGCAACTCTTCCCTGAGTGGTGTTTTATCTTTTGGGCTATTAGTTGGCAGTTTGTTTCGCAAACCTACTTGGCCTGAGGCTGACGGATCTATTTAATATCCTTCTTGAAGGTAGACTGGCCTCTCTGTACAAAGATGTTATCAGATGCCTGCTCCAAGGACCATTACCTGGATTCCTGTTTCCTTTCAGAAACATCTGATAACAATGGGTTTTCCTTAAGCCATATTTGTACTACTTTGTTTTTCATGCATTTTCGGTGCCTTTCTTTTGTCTCTGTTTCTTAAATGTTGTGTGTATTGGGGGGGCAGGAAGTCTCAGAAGGTCATCCAGGCCCTTTCCACCTGGCCCACAGCCTCTGAGGGACAAGGCTATTTCCAGGGCATCAGCGATGGTGCCAGGAGGAAATAGGTAACGGGGAGGGTGACCTTCAGCAGAGGGCTGTGGCTCTGCTTTCCCCACAGCCTCAGGCTCCTGTGACTTTGGGAAGACCTCTCAGGGTGCAGGAAGCAGGTGTCGGGAGCACCCTGCACAGAGCCAAGATGCCCTATTGGTTGTGTAGGAGGTTCCAGCCAGGCACCATTCACCACCACCCCCCGGGTGAGCAGAGGCTCAGGGTGGGGTTGGAGTTGGGCAGTGAGGCCAGAGCGGGCCCCCCGTGGTGCCCCAAATGCAGGTCCCATGGAGGACAGCAAGTCTTCACCCAGAGTTCAAAGGCTCAAGAGAATCATTCCAGTACTGGTTTGTTCTTGGTCTCTGGTTCCCTCTTTGCCTTCCACTTTTAAAATGAATGTATGAGTAATACTCTTACTATTTTCCATTTTAAGAGAAATTCAGAAAGTTAAGACAGACGGCAAACTGTCGTTTGAATTTTTTCTTAAAAAACCATATATATATACTCTCTCTCTGTTTCTCTCTCCCTCTCTCTCTCCCTCTCTCACACACACATGCACATGCACATGTGCACACACGACAGATAAGTACTTCCACAATTAACCGCTAACCTAGTCACATGAGTGGACAAGGAAAATGCCATATTGATGTTTTTGAATAAGATCCTTAAGTGTTTGCTATTTGGAGGAAAAGAAAGACAAGTAAAAACAGTGAGTGGAAGTTTCAGCCTTTCCTAAACTGCCGAATGCCCTACTAATACTTAATTAGCTGCCTCACAAATTATAAGGGACCTTGAAAATATGAAATATGAAAGAGTAGAACAGAATATTTTTGTGGTGAAATAAATCAGATTAAGGCTGTGCGTGCGCGTGTGTGTGTGTGTGTGTGTGTGTGTGTGAGAGAGAGAGAGAGAGAGAGAAAGAGACAGAGAGGGACAGAGAGAGAAAGCCCCTTCCAATCTGAGAGCTATGACACTAATAGTTAATGGCCCAAACTACCACTGACAATCACATTAGCTGTCAAGCCCCATCAGTCATCATTTTGTGCTAGTTTTGCTCATGTTTTTCAGGAGACGTGACAGTACCAAGCCCATGGCTTTCCTTTCAGTGTCATTTGGTGGGGATGAGGGGGGGTGGGAACGTGGGGGTACAGCACCCTCGGTATATAAATCTGAGCCCTGCCTTTTCTCAGGGCTGCCAGCTTGAGGAGCATGTGGGATGTGATCCTTTTGTTCCTTTGGAAGAAAAAAATGTGCTCTGGGTAAAAATAGTATTTTAAAGTCTTTTAAAAATTAGAATGCCACATCAGAGCTGATGACAAGGGAGGCTGTTTCCCCTGGGTAGCACCTGGAGAATGGCTGAGTTTGGAAGGCTGGTGGTCCCCTTGCACCTCCCCCTACCCACCCACCCACCCACCCAGGCATCTCCCCCTGCCTGGGTTTCCCTCAGCAGCAGCGTCTGGGGACTGAGCCCAAGACGCCCACTTCCTTCTCCTGTCACTTGCCTTCAGGATCTCAGAGAAGTTCACTGGAGGCTGGGAGACAGGGCCCCAGCTGACTGCTGGGCCATTGCCTCATGTCTGCTCCTGCTCCACAAAATGTCCCTCACTACCTCCTCTGCTGTTTTTAGAGTCTGCTTCTGGCTTCTGCCCACCCCCACCGCTTCTTTTTTCTGTCCTATTTATTCCCTCTGACTTTTACTTAAGAATTCCCAACCTTTTTATTAAGTTGCCTTTTGTTCCTCGTTTGCAGGTTTTGTGGTTGTATTTTCAGCGGCATCGTTTTGCTCTCTGGAGGATGGCAGCTGTAAAAGAACTGCTCTATCCGGAAAAGCAGGCTTGTCCAGGAAATAACCACGTGTCGCCATGATGCCCAGGCAGGGTACTCAGAGTGCAAAGGAACTGGATCTCTCCTTCCTTCGACCCCCATAGCACTTCTTTTCTTCTCTTATGAAGCTTCAGTTTGAGGCAGGAACCAGCTCTTACATGAGCTAAACACACAACCAATCAAATAAAAGATGGTGTTGGGTAGGGACTTCCCCTCTGCACACTCTTGGGTCCCCTCTCCACAGCACTTGGCCCAGTTCTTACATAGCCCAGGTGTTCAACCAAAGGTAACCAACCTCAGTGCTCTCCTAATCCAACCTTTCTCAGCTTTGTAGATGAGGAAAATGAGACTCGGAGATGTGAGTTACGTGCCCAATACCTCAGAGTTAAGAGAATCTGAGAGATGGTGCTAGAACGCAGGTATCTGGGTTCTTTGCTCACGGATGTTGCCACCAGGCCACAATGCCTCCACCCCAGTGTGCCGCAGCAAAAGCCACTGGGTCATTTAACATAATGTGGGAGTACTTTTTGTAAGAATTGCCTAAAACACATTAATTGGCCTACTTTACAAAGAAAAATATATATGTACATCTATGTATATACACATGTACATACATGTATGCACTTGTTTTTAACAACTCTAAGCTCACTGTGACAGCATTTGGGTCTGGATTAGCTTAGAGACCACGTGCTCCAGCCCCCTCGAGATACTAAGAAAGAGACCGAGTGACTGGGCAGGCCCAGTAGTCAACTTCACTGTCTCCTGAAAATTCAAAGCAAGCTCACTTTTTTGTTGTATACGTCAGGACATCTTAGATGAGGCCAATATTCCTCCTCTCCTTTGACAATAGCCCCCCTTTTGATGCACCTGGAGCCTTCAGTCTCATAGCTGCTCATCACATACCCACCAGGTGCCAGGCACCGGTGTGCTGCTGTAAGGTCATGCCCCCAGGGCACGCTGGTCTGCAGATTTCACGGCTGGGCATGGCACTCCCCTGCCTCTGTGTGCGACCCTCAGGCCTGCCGTGGCCCCATGCCGGTCTTCAATTCTGAGCGACAGTCAGCCTGCTAAAGTGTGTAAGTAACCTCTGGCCAGAATCAGGTGACACTCATTTCAGTTTCTGGGTTTAGATGTCATACTGATGGCTCCTTACAGAGGTGCGTACTGGGGGAGCTCTCCTTGGATCAATGCAGACCCCTGACCTTCAATCAGGCCATTGAAGCATATTGGCATGGAGGGTCTTTGGGGAGCTGATTGCCCGATGGTGCAGCACCATGGTTTCTGACTTGGAGGGTGTAGGGGAGAGGTGCTTTGAAAGGGAGGCAGGGAAGGGGTGCTGAGTGCGCACAGCAAATGCTTGGCTTCTACTTAGAGGTACATGTCGTGGGTTGGTTCTGGGGCACCTGATGGAAGTTACTGAGGAAGGGGTGGCTGACGCCCTTCAAAGCCACCTTTGGAAGCCCAGAGTGGCAGAAGCTGTCTCTCTCCCTCCACTCTGTCCCTGAATCACGTGGGGGGAAAATAAGTGCTTGAACTCCTCGCACGTAAAACAAATGACAAGGGGTTGCTGGATGGCTAACTTGGTTGGAGTGTGAGCTCTGAACAACAGGATTGCTGGTTCGATTCCCACATGGGCTAGTGAGCTGCATCCTCCACAACTAGATTGAAGACAATGAGCTGCTGCTGAGTTCCAGATGGGAGGACGCATGGCTCAGTTGGTTAGAGCGCGACTCTCAACAACAAGGTTGCCGGTTCAATTCCCACATAGGATGGTGGGTTGCGCCCCCTGCAACTAAAGATTGAAAGAAACGGCGACTGGACTTGGAGCTGAGCTGCGCGCTCCCCAACTATATACAAGGACAACAATTTGGAGCTGATGTGCCCCTTAGAAACACATTGTCCCCCAATATTGCCTAATAAAATTTAAAAACAAACAAACAAACAAAAAAGAAATGCCAAAATCCTGTGGAGTTTCCGAGTCTCATCTGAAGGAGCTAGAGTCACTTAGGGAACTGACTGAGAGCACCCCTGGGGGGCGGAGCATGTCGGTGGCAGAAGCACCAGTGGGCGGGTGGCCAGGACCGAGCAGCAGAAACAGGAGAACCATGGAGGAGAGGCCATGAGGGATGAGGCGCCGACAAAGCGCAACAGCTAAAAATCTGTGCAGCTTTCCCCTAAGCTCGTTATGGTCCCCAAAAAGGTGGGACCTGGAGAACAGGAGGTGGTGCATGTATGATTGTCTTCGATGCCACACTCCTGCACACAACCAGCCATGGCCATCAGGCCTCTTCGGCCAGTGTCCTCTGACATGGCCCAAGTTTTCTGCCATCCTGGAGCTTTATTGTGTGCGCTCCTGTCATGGATACTGCAGAGTGTGGCACGCTTTTCAAAGGCCACATAGCATGATGGCTTTTGATGGCATCAGGAGATGCTCATGGTAACATCAATTGTCCTGTTCCAAGGAGGAAAGTGACAGTCGTTCCTCATGTTTTATGGCATTCTAGAGGGCACCTGCTGTGTCCACCCCACTCTCATTCCCTCCCTACTGCCCCCTTGGGAAGCAGGTCTGGGGTAGCGGAGTAAGCACAGGGCGATGGTGTCAGAGCACTCTGGCTTTACATCCCAGCTCTGATGGTTCCTCTATGTTACGCTGGGTCAGGAACTAATGAGTCAAATTTCCTCCTTTGGAAAATGGGGATTATAACACTTACCTTACCAGGACGAGAGAGGCTTTGGGGCCACATATGAAGCTTTGGGGCAAATTAGAACACAGTGCCTTTTCCTCAAGATCCTTTATTTCTGTTTGTCAGAAAATGACGGTAAACTGTGATGAACGTGATGTGAACAATATCCCTGAGTTGTTTGGGTCCCTTATTGGGTCCCAGGGAGGCCTCTGGCCTAGGATGGCAGTAAGGTACTTTGTAAAGTGCCTGGCACACGTGGGCTCTCAGCTGTCACCAGGCAGAGCAGCATTTGTCCCTAATCTGTTTCAGGAGGGAACCTGAGATGATGGCTAGGACTGAATCACCAGTCTGCTGACTTCTCTTCCAGCTCCCCTTCTTTTGTGCTTAAATCCACCTTCAGAAAATATCCTCATCTTTTAATAGAACACCCAGTGATGCATTTTGCCAGAAACAAAAATGTAGATATACTTTAGCTTTCACTGGAATTGGTCAGCTTTCTCTAAGGTGCAATGCTGCATTTTTGGAGGGCAAATAGTATGATTCTAAAAGCACAGAGTTCTCAGGAAGATGGTGAACGAGCCCAAAATGGGGCTCCCAAACAGCCAGATTCTTCCCACTCCGTTAGTGACCTTGATGGAATGACTCAGCCTCTGGTGATTCAGCTCCCTTACATGTAGAATGGAGTGATACTCATCTTCCTTGTAGAATATTATCACATGGAATTTATGAGCTTTTCAAAGAACACGAAGCGACAGCCAGAGGTACACAGATGAACAGCAGGTTAGAACAGCTATTGTTATCAAAGAATCATCGTAGTTCATGTAAAAGCATTTTGAAGGTCTCTTTCAAAGAATCCTATCTCGTGGAAGTAATTAAATTTGCCCAGGGAGGAACTATAAAGGACACAGAATGCTTCATTCATTCGGCCATTCAGTGATTTTTAATTGAGATTCTTCTTATATGGCTGGTAAGACGATTGTAGTGATGAACAAGAAACACATAGACCTTTCCTCTGGGAGCTTACAGAGTAGGGGACGTGTGGCATGGGACCCAGAAAAAGCAGATGGAGAAGTCCCAACATTACTGGGGAGTAACAGAGAAGCAAGACTCATATGCTTGAGTACCATTTTCCCTTTTTTTCTTAATATCATTTCCAACCATATTATTGTTAGTAATAGTATTGGTGTTATTATTTTGAAGTTATTATATGTATATAAAATTATTCTGTATTTTAACCTTATGCATAACGAAATTATAATATGGACACAAAATTAATGAAATTAATTTATTAGAATAAAGTTAATGACTAAGAACTAAGATTTTCAATGTAAAAGAAATAAGTATTATACATTTATGAGGTATTTTCTCTTAAAATTTTTTTCTAGCTCTGTCCACTGAAAAGGTCTAGAAACAGTAATCAACCTGGTAGCAATGAGTACCTGTAACACCCAGATTGTGACTTCTAAATATCATTTCCCACTAAAATGAACCAGAGGCCCTTGGAGAAATGGCAGGTCTGGGGCAACATGAACTGGGAACATCTTACTATACCAACAAATGAGAAAACCATCAAACTATTTGGAATTCTTCTAAAGAACTCAGGAGTCATCTAGAAGGGACAATCTCTGGACAAAGGTGGGACAATCTGAACATTGAAAGGATTAATAATGGCAATGGATTGAGACATATCAGTTATTTTTAAATCTATAGTTTATAATAATACTGAATTTATAAACTTCACTGGTCACCTTTGAGAGATACTAGGGAACCATTTAATATTCTAAAAACTAGTAAATCCAAGAAAGAGCCAAGCACGTATCCTGCATTTCCTGTATAAACCACACCGCAGAATAACCAAATACTTGACAAGGGAAAGTCTTTTCTGACACCGTTCACAGCTATTAAAGTACCATTGACTGTATTCCCTAGGCTGTACTTTACATCCTGTGACACACACACACACACACACACACACACACACACACACACACACGAGGTCTGACAATTAAGTTCACGAATTTGTTACAGTGATGTTGCTAACCTTTTTTGATACCAGAGGGATTATTCATTATGAATTTGTACCAATTGGACAGTTAACCAAGTTTGCTATTTGGAAGTGCTGAAAAGGCTGCATGAAAAAGTTAGACAACCTGAACTTTTTTGCAATAATTCATGGCTCTTGCATCACGACAATGCACCAGCTCACATGGCACTGTCTGTGAGGGAGTTTTTAGCCAGTAAACAAAACTATATTGCAACCCCCTCCCTACTCATCTGATCTGGTCCCCAATGACTTCTTTCTTTACCCAAAGATAAAGGAAATATTGAAAGGGAGACTTTTTTTTCTTTGAAGATTTTATTGGGGAAGGGGAATAGGACTTTATTGGGGAACAGTGTGTACTTCTAAGATTTTTTCCAAGTCAAGTTGTTGTCCTTTCAATCTTAGTTGTGGAGGGCGCAGCTCCAAGTCCAGTTGCCGCTGTTAGTTGCAGGGAGTGCAGCCCACCATCCCTTGCGGGACCTTGTGATTGAGAGGACACGCTCCAACCAACGGCCATCCCGGAGCTCAGTGGCAGCTCAGTTCAAGGTGCCAGTTCAATCTTAGTTGCAGGGCGCGGAGTCCACCATCCCTTGCGGGAGTTGAGGAGTCAAACCGGCAATCTTGTGGTTGAGAGCCCACAAGAATGCCGGTTGGGAATCTAACCAGCAGCCTTAGGCGTTAGAAGCACCGAGTTCCAACCGCCTGAGCCACCAGGCTGGCCCCAAAAGGGAGACATTTTGATGACATTCAGGAAATCAAGGGTAATAGGATGACAGCTCTGACAGCCATTCCAGGAAAAGAGTTCCAAAATTGGTTTGAAGGATGGACTAGGCGCTAGCATCAGTGCATAGCTTCCCAAGGGGAATGCTTTGAAGATAACCATAGTAATATGCAGCAATGAGGTATGTAGAATTTTTTCTAGGATGAGTTCACAAACTTAATTGTCTGACCTCATATGTTCATTAGGGATATCAGCCTTTAGTTTTCTTTTTCTGTAATGTTTTTGTCTGGTTTTGGAATCAGAGTAATGGTGGCCTTGTAAAATGACTTTGGGATCCTTTCCACCTTTTCATTTTTTTAGAATAGTTTGAAGACAATAGGTGTTAATTCTTTTTTGAATGTTCAGTAAAATTTACCTGTGAAACCATCTGGTTTAGGACTTTTGTTTTTTGGGAGCTTGATCATTACTGATTTGATTTCGTTGGTAATAATCAGTCTGTTCAGATTTTCTGTTTCTTCTTGATTCAGCCTTGGAAGATGTATGCTTCTAAGAATTTATCCATTTCTTCCAGATTGTCCAGTTTGTTGGCATATAGTTCCTCATAGTATTTTCTTCAATTTTTTTGTGTTTCTCTGGTGTCTGTTGTCACTTCTTTCATTTCTGATTTTTATTTATTTGGGTCCTCTCTTTTTTTTCTTGATGAGTCTGTCAATTTTGTTTATCTTTACAAAAAAACCAGCTCTTTGTTTCATTGATCTTTCATATATTCTTTTTAGTCTCTATTTTATTTCTGCTCTGATCTTTATTATTTTGTTTTTTTGTACTCACTTTGGGCTTTGTTTGTTATTCTTTTCCCAGTTCTTTTAGGTGTAAAGTTAGACTGTTTATTGGAGATGTTTCTTGTTTCTATAGGTAGCCCTGCATTGCTATGAATTTCCCTCTTAGGATTGCTTTCATTGTGTCCCACAAATTTTGAGTCATTGTGTTTTCATTTTCATTTGTCACAAGATATCTTTTGATTTCTTTCTTGATGTCATTGTTGACCCATTTATCATTTAGTAGCATGTTATTTAGCCTCCATGTGTTTGTGTGTTTTTCAGTTTTTCCTTTGTAAGTGATTTCTAGTTTCATTGTGGTCAGAGAAGATACTTGATGTGATTTCAATCTTCTTTAATTTATTGAGACGTGTTTTGTGGCCTAACATGTGGTCAAACTCGGAAAGTGTTCTATGTGTACTTGAAAAGCATGTATTTTCTGATGCTTTGGGGTGAAATGCTCTAAAAATATCAATTACATTCATCTGGTCTAGTGTGTTATTTAAGGCTGCTGTTTCCATGTTGATTTTCTGTTTTGAAGATCTGTCCATTCATGTCGGTGAGGCGTTAATGTTCCCTACTATGATTGTGTTACTGTTGATTTCTGCCTTTATGTCAGTCAATATTTATTTTATATGTTTAGGTGCTCCTATGTGGGGTGCATAAATGTTTACTAAGGTGACGTCCTCCTGTTGTATTGATCCTTTTATTATTATGTAATGTCCTTTTTTGTCTCTTATTATAGACTTTATTTTTAAAGTCTACTTTAAAGTCTAGTTTTTAAAGTCCAATATAAGTATTGCTACCCCAGATTTTTTTCTCATTTCCGTTTGTGCAAAATATCTTTTTCCATCCTTTTACTTTCAGCCTATGTGTGTCTTTTGATCTGAGATGGTTTTCTTGTAAACAGCATATGCCTGGGTCTTATTTTCTTATTGATTCAGCTACCCTACGTCTTTTGATTGAAATATTTAATCCATTTACATTTAAAGTGATTATTGATATGTAGATAGTTATTGCCATTTTATTGTTCATATTTTTTATCTTCATTTGTTTGTTTTTCTCCTTTCTTCTACTTAAAGAAGTCCTTTTAACATTTCTTGTAATACTGGCTTTGTGGTAATGAACTCCTTTAGGTTTCTCTTGTCTGGCAAGCTCTTCATCTCTCTTTCAATTTTAAGTGATAGCTTTGCTGGGTAGAGTAGACTTGCTTGTAGGCCCTTGTGTTTCATTATTTTGAATATTTCCTGCCACTCCCTTCTGGCCTGCAAAGTTTCTTTTACGAAATCAATTTACAGTCTTATGGGAGCTCCATTGTAAGTAACTAGTTGTCTTTCTCTTGCTGCTTTTAGGATTCTCTCTTTGTCTTTAATCTTTGTCATTTTAATTATGGTGTCTTGGTGTGGGCCTGTTTTGGTTCATATTGTTGGGGATGCACTTCGCTTTCTGGGCTTGTATGTCTATTTCCTTCACCAATTTAGGGAAATTTTCAGTCATTATTACTTCAAATAGGTTCTCAATTCCTTGCTTTCTCTCTTCTCCTTCTGGTACTACTATGATGCAAATGTTGTTATGCTTGATGTTGTCCCACAGATCCCTTAAACTATCTTTTTTGTTGTTTTTTATTTTTTGCTGTTCTGATTGTGTGTTTTCTATTACCTTGTCTTCCAAATTGTGGATTTGATCCTCTGCTTTATCTAATCTGCTATTGATTCCTTCTAGTGCATTCTTCACTTCAGTTATTGTAGTCTTTATTTCTGACTCATTCCTTTTTTATGGTTTCTTTGTCCTTCTTTACTCTTATTATCTCTTTATTGAAATTCTTACTAAGTTCCTTAAGCATTCTTATAGCCATTGTTTTGAACTCCATATCTGGTGAGGTGTTTGCCTCCATTTCATTTAGTTATATTTCTGCAGTTTCTCCTGTTCTTCTACTTGGGACACGCTTCCTTATTTCCTCATTCTGGCTGCCTCTATGTGTTCGCTTCCGTGTATTAGGTAGGTCTCCTATGTTTTTCAGTCTCTGCCAGGTGGCCTTATGTAGTATGTGTTTGATGTGCTCCAATGGTACAATCTCCCTGATCTCCCGTGCATGTGCTCCAGGAGTGTCCTTTGAGTATGTTGTGTATGTTCTCCTATTTGAGTCGAGCCTTCATGGCTTTTGGTGCTTCCGTCGTCAGTGGGTAGAACTGACTCCCAGGCTCACTGTGAGGACTGGCTATGCCCACAGAGGATGAGCTTCTGTGTGGGGGCTGACTCTGCAGAAGGGATTCACCCCAGCCAGCTCTTGTGCCTGTTGAGACCACCCCTTGGGTGTGCCATTTGTTGGGCTAACTAGGTAGTGCTCTGGTGTGGTCTGAAGCTGGCCTTTGGGTGTGTTGTTTCTCGTGTCTCTTGGGAGGGGCTCCCATGAAGGTCAATTTCAGTCTTGCCTGTGTCCATCCCATGGCTACTTTGTAGGAACTACAAAGCTATATGTGGTTGGCTGCTGCCTGCTGGAACTGGAGGCATGAGGGCAGTGGCCTCGCTGTGAACCGAGGCTGACTGCCACCAGTATTGGGTCTAGAGCAGCTTAGCAAAAGGCCCAGGGTCCCCTAGGCCTAGTGCTACCTACTGGCTGCCTGTAAGGCTCAGCCATTAGAAGAGCCTCCTTAGGTGCACGGGCTGGGCTGGTTGACACAGTGTTGAGAGTCCCTGTGATGATGCACCTGGGGAGGTGGGGGGTTCCAGGGAGTCACGAGGCACAGCTGGTGGCTTTTACAAGGTTAACACCGATTCAGTTCTTGCTCCAGTGCCTGCCCTATAACCACTTCACAAAATGCCCTAAGAATACCGCAACCAGCCACCACTTGCCTCAGGCTTGCAGATCCCTGAGAGGTGCCCAAGAGAGGTTGTGGCTCAAGTTGTGGCTTACCGCCCACCACCAAAAGTCCCCAGTTGCTGCAGACTGTCTGCTGCTGCAAAAAGCTTCTGCAGCTTGTGGGGCAGTGCCGGCCACCGAGGTGCCTAAAGTGCCCTCGACAATGTAGCTTTAGGTGGGTGGGGCAGGATTCCAGGGAGCTATGGGGGGTGGGTGGTGTTTTTTACAGAGTTAATGCAGTTTTGGTTCTTGCACAGGTGCTGTGCCCATGACCATTTTGCAAAAACACCCTGAGAATTCTGATGCCAGCAACTGCTCACCTCAGGCTGCAGGTCCCTGAAAGCTGCCCAAGAGAGGCTGTGGAGCAGGTTGTGGCTCACTGCCCACCACCAAAATTTTCCAGGGCCATCTTGGGCCATGTCAGGCCATCTGCTGCTGTAAAAGGCTTCCCCAGCTTGTGGGGTGGGGTCAGCTGCTCAGTAGCCGATGCAATACTAGCTGTGCAGTGTGGGGACCCAGGGTGTCACCAAGGTGGTATGCACACATGGATTTTACCACACCAGCGCGGTCTCAGATTTGACCCTTTGGGGGAGGGCTGAACATAGAAAAGATGACGGCCTTCCTGGAGGCTATATGTGAGGCAGGCTCTGCACTGGGGCAATGGCCCTCGCTCTGAAGTCAAACAACTCAGTCTTTCCCAGTATGTCTCTGGTTCCTTTCAAGTTTCTACCCCTCCACTGGAGACCAGGTTAGTGTTTGCAAGCAAGTGAGTCTGTGTACAAGCCCTTTAAGAGTGCATCTGGGCTTCCAGCCATCTTCTGTCTTACTGGGTTGGATGGACAGAGTCCTCGCTGATTTTCACTGCCAGATATTGTGGGAACTCCTTTCCTTGACACAGGACCCCTGGGCTGGGGAGCCCGGTGTGGTATTGGGACCCTTCCCTCTTCCGGGGGGACCTCTGCCATTGTGTGTCCCTCCCGATGTTCAACCACTATCTGTGGGTTTGGGGTCTGTCCATTCAGCTCGTTTTGCATCTCCTCCTCCTACCAGTCTGAATGTGGCCTCTTCTTTAAATCCTTAGTTATAGGGGTTCTGTTCAGCTAGACTTCAGATGATTCTTGAGGTTGATTGTTCTATAATTATTTGTAATTTTGGTGTGTTTTTGGAATGCCGTAGACATAGCGTTGACCTAATCTGCCATTTTGGAAAAGAGGATGAGGGAAAGTTTTTCCCTCTCTCTTTAAGAACTCTCATCATGAACTGCAGAAGACATGTGTATTAGTTTCCTAGGACTGCTGTAACAAAGTACCAAGATCTGAGTACCTTACACAACAGAAATTTATTGTCTCACAGTCTGGAAACTGGAAGTATAAGACCAAGGTGTCAGTAGGACAGTGTTCCCTCTGAAAGCAACAGGGAAGGGTCTGTTCCAGGCATCTCTCCCAGCTTCTGGTAGTTCCTTGGCTTGTAGCCGCATAATTCCAATCTTTACATGGTGTCCTCCCTGTGTGTGTGCCTGTCTCTGTGTCCAAATTGCTCCTTTCTATAAGGACACCAGTCACGTTGGATGAGGGGTTCACCCTACTCCAGTATGACATCATCTTCACTAATTTCATCTGCAGCAAGCCCATTTCCAAACAAGGTCCCATTCTGAGACATTGGGGGTTAGGGTTTCAACATGTGATTTTTTTTTTTTATGGGGGAGGATTATTCAACCCATAACAGAATGATAGAAGAATAATATTATTTTGTAATCCTAATGAAATAATGGACCTAGGCAGTTGTCATCAGTAACCGCTAATCTCATTAAGCAAAAAGCTGATATAAAGCTCTTCCTTATAGTGAATGGAAGAGGCTGACAACAACAAACCAGGGGACTGACTAATCTTAATATCCCATGTCGCAGGACAACCAGGCATCATGATACCTCGAAATGTGGGGGCAATAGGAGGACATAGCACTGTCTGTAAAGTGTTCTTGATTCTCCCTCCCTCCAAAAAAATAAAATCAGACCTGAATCTGAACCAGCCTTTAGATATAAGATGTGAACTAACAGTTTAGAGGATTTACAAGTGAGAAAGTAATGTGTTAAATGGCACCTTGGATACGCAATCAGCAAAATTCAGAATGTGAGAAATTCTATAGAAAAAAAGACCTGATTTCTTAACAAATGTTACGGAAAAAAAGGAGGGGGGAACCTATAGATCAAAAGAGACTTTTAAAAGCACATCAACCACATTCTGTGTGTGCACTTCGTTTTGGTTTTGATTTGAACAAGCCAGCTATGAAAAATAAGACATAATAGACAATCAGGAAAATTTGAACACTGACTGGATATTTGATGATGTCAGGAAATTCCTAATTTTCAGTCTGATAATAGTGTTGAACGAACTTAAAAAGAGTCTGAAGGCTTTAACTAGAAATAAAAAAGATTTATGGACCCGTCTTAGGGTTTGCAAATGGGAAACACAACGAGGAAATACCCAGAGTGTTCAAAAGAAGAAAGAAAAGCTGAGGGTTCTAACAGTAAGAAGTATATTCTTGAGAAGAATCAGTCTGGTATTCTTAGCCTCTGGATTGGTGCCAGATGATAATCCTTTTAAATGGCCGGTGATCTGCATACTGTATGTCAGGCATCTGGATATGTGAACATTCTTTCCTTAGCCCTTCAGGGGGTAATCAGAGGGTTATGTGGAGATTTGATGTATTGATGCAGGGCTGAAAAGTTAAAAAGTTTAGGTTTCCAGGCTAGTTAGAACAAGACTAGAACCTTTTCCTCATACCTCTACCTCCTTGATTTTAGTAATTTAGCAGCTTGAGTATAGCAATTCTATTTTATTTCTTCACTCAATTCCTCAAGAGTTTTGTTGTGATTTTTTAAAAGCCATTACTTTTAGGGGTACTACTCAGGTCTTTATAGATAAAATGTTAGAGGGTCTTGGATTTGTTTCCCAAAAATCTGGGAGAGGGGTGATAAATTAAGTAGGATTATAGACTAAATGGCATTGGCCAGGTGTTGAAGCTGCGGTGATGAGCACATGGGGTTTCATGTTCTCTCTACTTTCATATGTTTAACATTTTTCATAATAAAGTGTTAAAAAATTGATGAGGTGGTGATTCTCCTATAAAAGTCTTTATCTCTGTTCTGGATACCATCCCATCTTATCTTCTCAAGGATTTAGCTCTCCATTTATTGCCTCTCTGAGCATTGTAACTGTCTCTCTCCCCACTGAGTCATCCCCACAGCTCATAAACATGCTCTACTATCTCCCGTCCAAAAACATAACAGAACAGAACAAAACAGGAAAGAAAATCAGGAAAAGCAACTTCAACTTCAATCTCTCCTTGGGCCCTTCTTATCTCACCATCCACCCAGTTTTTCTATTCCCCTGCACAGCCCAAACTTCCCTTCGTATCACACACGTTGTAATTCCTCACCACCAGTTTACTCCTCAGCCCACTGCAAGCTGGCCGCTGCTTGAAAACGCTGCTAAGGTTACCACCAACCTCCACAGTATGTACTCCAGTGGTTACTTTTGTGAGGCTCGGCTGCATTGAGCCCGGTTCCATGTCTCTCTGCTCCTTCCCACTCTAGCCCTGTCCACCATCAAGTGTCCCTCTCCACTAACACACAACACTCTCCATGTCTTTCAGTTCCTCGAGCTCCCCCGACACCCTGGCTTTTATACCTTCACAAGCTTCCCTCTTTCTTCTTGGCTCTTTGCATGATTGACTCCTATCACTCTTCCCATCTTAAAAATGGCCTTCACGATCTCTGTCTGATTGGGGCCCTCTACCAATCTTTGTCCTGACACCTGCTTCATTCCCTTTGTAGCACATTGAAAATTGTGGTCTGATTTTCACTTGTTTGTTTTCCACTGGACTATAAGTTCCACAAGGAAAGGCAGCTTACTGCTGTAATCTCAGCAAGAAGTACAGTTCCCGGCACTCAGAGGCACCTAAATAATATTCGTTGAATGAAAACATGAAATGATACATTAATCAAATGATTACCCAAGTTAGTATTACAATTTGTTAAAAAGCGCTGTGGGAAAAAGCACATCAGGAGTGCTGAGCTAGTTTGAGAGGGTGGCAAAAACTTCCATGTGGAAATCACATTTCAGCTGAGATCTGAAGAGTGGAAAGCAGTTATGCAGGACAAGTGGAGCAAAAGTGGTGAGAAAATGGTCAGCGGGCTCTGATGCAAAGCCTCAAGGACTGCCGAAACCAAAAATTGCCTGAGGATCAGAGATTCCAGTTTTCTCTATTACGGTGGGTCTGTGTGTTTTACTTAGGAGTAAGTGACATTAGTGCAGGGAGAACCTCCCCAAGGTTCTCCAGGCTACGTTTCACCACTTGTGTACCAGCAGCCAAGGAAGCTCAGCAAGGTTTCACTTTCCTTGCTCCTTCAAAACAGGAAGTGTGTCTAATGCATTAGTGAGCAGTCAGGACAGAGCTGGGCCCCTGAGCTGGGGACAGGGAGCTTAACCAGAACCTCACACCTTTCTCTGTGATACAAGGCATATTTACACAAACAAAACCACTGACACTGTATAATTCGGTTTGCCCAACATCTATATAATCTGTATAATTCGGTTTGCTCAGACATCTAGGTTTGGCCTAAGGGATGATCAGAGTTCAAACATATCTTCCTTAAAGAAAGTTTTTTGGGGGCAGGAATCTGATGACCACTCAGCCAGCAACAACAAAAAGAGGGTGAGATTACAGGTGCTTCAAACCGCCCCCAAAGGAACAGGAGGTAAAGGGCTTCTGAAACTTGTTTGAAAACACACACACACACACACACACACACACACACACACACACACACACACACAGTAAAAAACTTTTCAAATATACTATAACCTGTCCTTTGACCCAGTACTCTGTTCCTAGGAAGCTGCCTTTAGGAAATCATCAGAGGCAGACAAAAGCGAGTTAGGACGAATGCTTTAATGCTATTTACAAAGTGAAAAATTGGAAAAACCTAAATGTCCAAAAACAGAGGGAAGGCTAAATAAATTACAGCATGACTGAACTAGTATGTAGCCATCACAATTATGTTTCTGAATACATTTAATCACTTGGAAAATGCTCATAAGTTAAAAAAATAAAATGAACAAATAACTACTTATACAGTCTGAACTCAAAGAATTGAGTTTTTATGCATTATATTCATAAATGCAAAGGAAAAAGACTGGATAGAAATCACAATTGTAGTTAAATCTGGCTGGTGAATATTGTGTTATTTTAATTTGATTTTTATACTTCTCTGTATTTAATTTTTTAACAAACATATTATATAGTCATAAATAAACCATAAAAATCCTTTCGATTTATACATTTTTCTTTTTTATTGTGGATATATATATATATATGACATGAAATTTACCATTTTAACCATTTACCATTTTTAAGTGTAGTTCTGTGGCATTAAGAACTTTCACATTGTGTGCAACCATCACCACCATCAATCCCCAGAAGTTTTCACCTTTCTAAACTGAAACTCTGTCCCCATTGAACTTGAACTCCCCATTTTCCCTCCCCCACCTTCTGGTAACCACCATTCTACTCTGGCTCTATGAATTTATCTTCTGGGTACCTCATATAAATGGAATCACACAGTAAATCACACAGTATTCATCTTTTTGTGTCTGGCTTATTATTTAGCATGTCTTCAAGGGTAATCCATGTTGATTTATTTTTTGAGCATTTTTTGAGTTCCTACCTTCTGTTAAGCTGCAGAGCTAATCTGCATACAGACAGCTCCACCCAGGTCTTTTGCATGAGACCTGGTGAACTCAAATCTTTTGTTTGAAATGTGAAGATTCCTCTCAAGTGGTCTCACGGTTTGATGTTAACAGACAATATTTGGTGTTAAATGTCCAGTCCACTGAGCCTCCAGCGGCCTCAAGTAGCTGAGGACGCCACCTTTTTGTATTAAGTCTTAAGGAGCGGTGAGGAGAAGCCAGGACTCATGTTGATTGAAGAAAAGCCTGGAAGGAGCTTTTTAAACATCTACCCAAATCTTTTCATTTCACAGAGCTAAGAAGATTGAAATTAATGGCTGCCCTGCACGAGGGCGGCAACACAGTGTTGTGACCTAGGCCAAAGCTGTCCTTCAAGTCCCTTTTTTCTTCCTTGACCCTTGACCACTTCCTCCCCTTTCTCTCTCCTCTGCAGAACTCCAGACCTTCTGGAGAAGAAAGGGCAGAAGGAGGGGAATATGAAGATAAAAGGGGAAGGAAAGAGAATAGTGCAGACAGATTTTGCCAATAAGAGTTTGCAACTGCCCAGAAGGAAAGAAGAAACAGGCTCCAAAGTTACTGTTTTGCAACTTACGAATGCAGAGCAAAGCCCTTTCCTACATTCCCATAGATGTGCCAAGAAACACCTATGTTTTCTATGTCTCATTTTGGAGGATAGGTCAACTCTCAACAGGTCGCAGGTAGAAACATCTGTTATGACAAATTTCAACTTACTTCAAACTATAGTTAATGTGGAAAAAAAAGACCTAGATTTCTAGGATCTTCCGTACATAATAGTTTTCCAAATTAGCCATAATTCTCTTCAGATTCCTGGTGTGGAACCTGTTCTCTGCTTCCGAGGGTGGCTGTGACTCCTTTCACTCTCTACTTGAGCAGCCTTACGACAACGTCTGGCTGTCTGCTTAGCCTGGCTGGGGAGGAGACACCCCCAACTTCCTCCACCCACATGGTCTTGCAGCCAAAGGCCTGAAATGCAGGGAGTGGTCCAATTAAAAAGCTGGGCACGCAAGGAAAGGCTGGCATTAAAGGACAACCTTGTTCTCCGTAAAAAGAAAAAAAAAGAGAAGACAAAAAAAAAATCAGAGGGTGTAAATATTTTATTTCAAGTTCTCTTGTGCTAATTAAGGAATATGGACAGTTGTTCTTAAGAGGTTTTAGCAACTACTCATTTCGAGTGGAATCTTCTTAATGGACTGGTGAAAACATGGAAGAATGCCTTAAAGAGAAGACTCATTCCCCAGGCGCAACCCCCAGCCGTGCTCCCTTCAGGCGTCTGCTGGCTTCCAAGGCGTGGTGGGTGAAACGAGATGTGCCCAGAGAAGGTGCCGCTCTCAGAGGGCATCCGTGAGAGAGCAGACACAGGCAGCCTCGGTCACCAAGTGTACCCTTCAAGAGTGTCAATTTAATTCTGAAACTTTCAAGTGTCCTATTCATTTCTGAAAACGTGTGCCAGCTTGGCATCTAGCTCAGGGGACATAAAATAAAGCAGGAAGGAGGGGGAGGAAAATGTCTAGAGCCCAAGTTTTCTAATTATGTCTGTTTTCTCTCCT
Source organism: Rhinolophus hipposideros (assembly GCF_964194185.1). Lineage (NCBI taxonomy): Eukaryota > Metazoa > Chordata > Mammalia > Chiroptera > Rhinolophidae > Rhinolophus > Rhinolophus hipposideros. Next base: position 5,214,925 of record NC_138050.1, read on the forward strand.
TCTCACTCTGCCTACCCCCCACTCTCCCCACCTTCCTCTCATTACCATTAACACCACTGACTTGGACATGGTTTCAACACGATACTACCTTGGCAGTCTCTTCAGGTTCAGCATTGGCCTGCCACTTAGGCATTCAGGATGCATGGACCATCCATCGCTGTCCATCCTGGCTTGGCTGGGACCACCTGGCTCGGCCGACAACTTTGAAAGATGCGATCTGGAACAGCAGACAATCTCTGTGTTGAGAACAACTGCCCTTGGCCTGAATTCGTCAGACAGGATTTATTGGGGGAGGACGAGGAAGGGGAGGCGGAGGAAGACAAGTCCATGGAGTATATTAAATAAACACAAGCTAAGGTATGGCTCAGCCCCCAGGCCTGTTTCAAATACAGCTTGATGGAAACTTTTGCTTCAAGGCTGATTACAGAGGTTCACAGAAAACACTGTGCTGGGCACTGTCCTGGGGGTTTTCACAGACCCGGCTCGTTTAATCCTCCCAAGAAACCCTGACAAAGGCCATCCTACTGAGAAAGCTGAGGCCCAGAGTGGTCAACGCAGCCAAGACTCCACGACCAATGGTCATCCATACTCCACAGGGAAAGAAAAGCTAACCGCTTTTTAAAACGACGTTATAATTAGCCTCAGTGATATAGATATTAACATTAGGGGAAACTGGGTAAGAACTTTCTGTGCTGTCTTTGTAACTGCTCTGTTAAATCTAAAACTATTCCAAAATAAAAAAAAGTTTATTGTAAAGAACTAGCCATGACTGGAAGTAGAAATAGCTCCAAAAGGGATGTGATGCAGAAAACTCGGGTCATGCTGCTCTTTGTCCCTCCCTAAATTGGTGTGGCGCAATGTCTGCACAGAGCAAGCATCTGTTACGTGTTATGTGGGGCTGCAGACATGCACAGGAAGGAGAAATAATGGGGCTGTGCCGTGATGGAAGGCGAGCCTGATTTCGACTGGAGAAGCTGGCAAAATACCATGTACAAATTTTAACTTATTGATATGTGAGTGAGCTAGTAAATTATGAATACTGAGTTGTTCTGTGTTGAAACTACTTTGGGTTATTGGTGGTATGTTTGTTTTTTTTGGTTTTATCATGTCTTTATCATAAAAAAAAGTTAATAAAAATTGCAACTTGGGCAGCCGGTGGCCTCAGTGGTTGGAGTGTGGTGCTTATAACACCAAGGTCGCCGGTTCGATTCCCACATGGGCCAGTGAGCTGCGCCCTCCACAACTAGATTGAAAACAATGACTTGACATGGAGCTGATGGGTCCTAGAAAAACACACTGTTCCCCAATAATCCCCAACTTAAAAAAAAAAAAAAGTTAAAACTGCAATTAGTGGCCGTCCTCGGTCTTGTAAAATGACAGAGATTTGCTTGGGGGCAGTCTGATTTGGGGTAAGGAAAAGCTGTTTTGCGATTCGAGAGATCTGGGTTCAAACCTCAGTTAAATGGCTTTTTGTGAATGATTCGCTCACAATCTCTAAACTTCAGATTTCTTATATGTAAAATGGAGACAATCATACCTACCCAACAGGATAGTGGCATTGAAACATACAAATATATGGTGTTTATTGATACAATGTAGGTGCTTAGGAAATAAATATGTGAATGAATGATTGAATATGGATTAAGATTTAAATATTTGTGCCCAATTTAACAAAAACAAAAATCTAGCATCCATAAAGGGAAAATCTATTGGTTTGGAAAAGATTTTTTAAAAATGACAACATGGATAATTATGGCACGTTCTCTTTGTTCCACTCAGGCAGTGTTTTCAGTTGATATTGGTGTGGGAGTGGGTTGGTGGGGGGCACCCAGGCTCCAGGTCTGGGTGCCAAGAATAAACAGACTGGGAAGTAGTCAGTCAGTCCGTTCCAGTCCTCGGCAACGGGGCCGATGTCACACAGCCGTGTAGAAATGGAACGCCGGGCTGTGGAAAGTCCCAGCGAGGCAGGTAGAGGTATTTCCATTCATAGGCTAGGCCCATGGCTGTGACTTTTCATGAGGCTCTGAAAATCTTTGCCCTCTGTCTTTGAAGGGGCATGAAGAGGCCAGGAGGGTTGTACAAAGACAGAACGCCATGGCCTGGGAGGAGCCCAGTTACAAGAGAGGGGCAGGCAGCCCCGAGGAGGTGTCAGGTCCCTCTTCCACACATGGGTATGGCAGCCTGGACAAGCACTAGCTCTCCTTGTCCTGTGGTTGGGCCACCCCACTCTTTCTATTAGCTATCCATACACCCGGCTGTGGCTTTTATTGGCTCATAAAATGAGCCCGTCAGCCCAGGAAGCAAAGGCAGACACCTAGCTTGAATTTATTAGCTAAAATCAGGGTCCCCGATGGCTGTGACCTGGTTGACGGTCTGCCTGTCACTCACTTACGTTTCTTTTTGACAAGCCCATGCCTGAGCCAGCTTCCTTTTATACACAATGTGTCTATGTGAGGAGCAGCAGGTGGGCTGGGGATGAACAAGGTCAGTGGTTCCCAAATTGGTTATTTAAAAATATGCTGAAGGAATGGCTATTCCAGTGGACCCAGGAATGTGAATTTTTAGACCATTCTCCTGGGTGATTTCTAATCTAGGGTTAGAAATCACCGACCCCTCTGATGTCCCAGATCCCTTTGGTCTGGAACATTCTAGATGATGGAAGTCCAGATCCTTCCCTAAACAATGGCCATCAGCCCCACTACGTCGGAAGCTTAGAAATCATGTCTTAACAACAGGGTCAGTTCTACAACCAAAGGAGCTTTCTTCCTTTCCCATGCCTGTGTTTGCCTAAGATGCAGTCAGTGTTTTCCATCTCCCCAAATCCCTTGGCATCGGAGGGAACCAACACACCTTGGCCATGTCTGTTCACAGTGTGGTCCTCAGACGAGCAGCATCAGCGCCATCTCGATGCGTGGGAGAACCACAGACTCCAGGCCTCCTGAAACAGCCTCCCTTTTACCAGGACCCCCAGGTGACTCAAAGGCACATTGAAGTCTGAGACAGCCCTGGTCCAGGTCACTGGTTCTCAATTCGGTTGCACTTTAGAATCATCTGGAGAGTTAAAAGAAAAATATTACTGGTGTCTGAGTCCCGATGCCCGGGATTATTTCAAATTCCGCAGGTGATTCTAATGTGCAGTAAAACAAGAACTGGTTGAGTGGTTTAAAACAAAAAGCCGAATGAGCTCTGTTTTAGGGGGCCGATTGTAGCAGGGCTTCTGTATGTCATCACTGGTTTGGGTTTTCCCCTCCATTAAATGGGTGGAAGTGTTTGAGGGTGTGGGTGCCAATAGAGATAGCTCTGAACACCCTCCAGTCAAAACAGGAGAGACGGCCCTGTGGAGACCTTGGGACCTGTCTCCATGGAACTCAGATTTCTTCTGGAGCCTGAGAGGAGCACACCAAAATCCCTGGGACACACAAAAACACGTCCCCACCACATAGATGCCTCTCTCTTGCTCTAACAGAAAACTGTTTTTTATGCTCTAGTTTAAACATATTCTTTTTCTGTCAGAAGCTAAGTACTCCTATGTTCTATGTGCCTACTGAGAGCTGACAACAGTCCATTTGGGGAAATTAACGAAAGGCTCTATGCAAAACTTCAGTTCTGTGAATTTCGACGGACCTTGAGTCCCTGTGCAGCCCAGCTCTCCCTGAGCCCTTGCCCACACCCAGAGTCAGTCTTACTGGTACCCAGCGGGGAGATTAGAGGGTACCCACCCTTCCACATGGGCCTAGCAGGCTGGGGTGGTGGATGAATGGCTGTGACTTGACTTTGGACAAGAACCCTCTGCTCCCCAGTTTTCTCACCTGTGTTCTATCCAACCTCACCCTTCTGAGCTCACAAAGAAGCAGGCCTGGGAGGGAAGCTCCATGAGACAAAGGTACAAGGCAGCCCTTCACGACCCCACAGGGGTTTCTCCTGAGTCTGTTGGACTGTGTGGCCTGGCTGCACAGCCGTCTCTGAGCTCTGGGCCAGCTGGGGGGCCTCCTCAGAGCCATGGGGACACCTCTCCTGGCTTGGACCCCCAGGCAGCTCTGGGGTAGCCGGGATGCCTAGCTGCGTCCTCATGGCCTTCTCAGGGACCCCGCGGAAAAGGCGAGGCTCAGAGAAGCTTCAACAATAAAATAGTTCCGGGAAGGAGGCAGCATCCGTCCTTGCTTCAGGGTGGGTGATGCCTCTCTCCACACCGCTCACTGGGGGCCTCACTGGAGGCTCTCAGAACAAATATTTGAAGCACCAAATAAGAAGCACCAACTGGCTGAACCCTCCTGGAGCGCCTTCAGGGCCCAATATCTCGCCTGGGTCTATTTCCCTGACTGTCTCTTTGAAGGAACCATGCTCCACTCCAAGGCCACAAAAGAGTCCACGGAGGATCAGCTATGTCCCATGGGTCAGAGACGAGGCATGTGGAGGACGAAGGACCACAGCCGTGACAGGGTAGTACGGGAGGAGGCCTGACCTGAGGTTGGCTTTCAGTGTGAGTTGTGGGGAAACAAGGCTGGGCTCACTGTCAGGTCACAGTGTCCGGGGGCTGCCCTCCCTGACACCTCAGCATGACCCTGAGGAAGGTTCTCTGCTTCTGACTGCAGTGGAGCCTCAGCAAATGAGGGGTGAGACCTCGGCACCTCTAAGAATGCTCTCACAGTTTATGACATTGTGACTTTGGGGAATTTACAGCCCAGGAAAAGGAGAAAGGCAAAAAAGAAAAATGCTGGTGAGAGTGTAAGATGCTATTTTAGAACAAGAAATAGTATTTTTGGGTGACTCTAAGGGAGTAATTTTGTGAAGTTTCAGACAGAAGCGCCAAAAATGACTGTATCCAAATAGAGCCCATGAAGTGTTGGCATGGCCAGACTGAGAGGAGGTTTGCCCTGGAATCTGCCACTGAAAACCTGAGTAGCAGCTAAGAGGCGGGCCAGCTGGAGCACAGACTGTGGTTATCAGAGCGTCTGCCGGCTGCTACCTCCCCTGACCAGAAGCACAAAGGAAACACGTCTGGCTCCAACCCCAAGGACACGAGATGGGGTGGGGGTCGGGGGAAGGTGGGGGAGAAGGAGAAACAGAGAAGGAGAGAGAGAAATGGAGAGAGAGAGAGAGAGACAGAGAGAGACAGAGACAGAGACAGAGAGAGACAGAGAGAGAGAGAGGAGGGATTCTGAAAATAATTCTACATTTTATTCATTTTTGTGGCGTGCCCACCGTGTGCTAGAGACCCTGCTCGATCCTGGGACAATGGCCATTCTCATTCTGACAGCTAAGGATCAACTTTGACTTGAATGTCAGTGGCCCCCTCTTATGCACATGCACTGAGGGCCTGCAAGCATACTCTACTGGGCCCGCGTTACCCCGTGTGATCCCCCCCACAAGGCTGTGAACTAAGCTGCACTGGGCAGTGGATGAGAGGGTCTCGGAGCTTAGACTTTGAAGCCAGACCACCACGGTTCAAATCCTGCCTTGGCCACTTATCAGCTGTGTGACCTTGAATGTAACCTCTCTGGTTCAGTTTCTTCATCTATGAAATAGGAATAATAATAGTGTCTACCTTACAAGAATGCTGTGAAGATTAAATTTGCTAACATATGTTAAGCACCTAAGAAAGTGATTGGCATATAGTAAGTGCCACATAAATGTTGGCTATTATTGTCATCATCCCCATTTCACCTAGAGAGGTGAACCCCCGGAGAGGGGCCCAGGGCTCTGAGTCAGGGCTCTCTAAAGCATCACGGCAATACTCTAGGCAGGCTGATTCCAAAGAGTTTGTTATTTGGGGTTATCGCTAGTGTTACCTCTTCTACAAGTGAGTGCTTTATCTACCACCTCAGGCCACCAGCAGATGACTTGTGTGCACGGGGTTCCGTGCCGTGGGCTGTGGACAGACACACTGCTCACTGAGAGAGAAATGAGTGGTGAGAGCTGGCGCTGTGTTCAGGCTTGCTAGGACCTCCAGCATCCAGTGGTCTGTGCCAGCTTTCCAGAAATGTCCTTATGCTCTCCTGAGAACAATGTTGCTCTGTTGCCTCTAGGTCTCCAAAATGCTATTTTGGAAATGATTTTAAAACTACTGACATGTGTGTCCAACCGCCCCCCCACCTCCGCCCCCCGAGATTCTGACTTAGCTGGTCTGGGGCACAGCCTGAGTGTCAACATTTATTTCAAGTTGTCCAAATGACCCAAATGTGCAGCCACGTTTGTGGACCCCTGACCTGAACGGTCTCTGATGGCAGACGTGGCAGTGTCCCCAGTATCCAGTCTCTCTTTCCTGACCTCCAGCAAGTCTGGCTGGCTCGGGGATCCCAGCCAGAGACTGCATTTCCCAGCCTCCCTTGCAGCAAGATGTGACTGTGTGTTGGATTTCTGTGAGTGATAGTGCATTGTGCTTTTTTTGGGTCTTGGCCACCTCTCCCCCTTCAGTCCCTTCCCACAGGCTGGAGATTGGACACTGAGTAAAGACTGCAGCTTCTTCAGCCACGCACACAAGAGCCTCTCTCCAAGCGATGGCGCAATATTGTAGATAAGCCTGCATCCCAGGACCACCCAGGGGAGAGGTCACCACCCCTGGCCCTGAGTTGCCCACCTCCTTTCGGACTGTAAAATGAGAGACCAATGAAATGCCATCTCTTGGCTGTCTGTGATTTTAGGTCTCTTTGTTGAAGCAGCTAAGCTGATATCCTGGGAAAGGCCGAGTTCATTGCAAAAAAATACAGACAGAAGCCCAGGGCCCACTTCAGATCCAGCAAGATCAACACGACTGAGGATAGGCCAAGGGCATCTCTAGTTTCTCTGGGGATTTTTTTGTTTGCTTGCTTTTAAATTCTTTATGCATTGCTAATGACAGAAAGAAATTAAGTAATTCTGACCAAATTAATGTGATGGAGACTCAAAGAACCAATTGGCCACGTGTATAAGAAATGAAATACCAAAAGGCTAATCAATCACTAAGAGGGATAAAGAGGAAATGCCAGCTTTGTCTGCTCACTGCCTGCCCTTTTCTGGCCTTCCTCTAGTTATTTATTGAGGATATACTATGTGGTCCCCTATTTTTTTTAAGACTATTTTTTAGGGCAATTGTAGGTTCACAGCAATATTGAGAGAAAGGCACCGAGATTTCCCATATACTCCCCTGTCCCCACACATGCCCAGCTTCGCCCATTAGCAACACCTCCCACCAAAGTGGCACATTTGTGACAATTGATGAACCTACACTGACATGTCATTATCACCCCAAGTCCACAGTTCACATTACAGTTCACTCTTGGTGGCGTAATTTCCCTGGGTTTGGTCAAATGCAGTGACATGTCCACGTCACTGTGGTATCGTGCAGAGTATTTTCACTGCCCGAAACACTCTCTGTGCCCCTCCTATTCATCCCCGCCTGCCACTCCTGCCCCCACAAGCCCTGGCAACCGCGGATCTTTTTACTGTCTCCACATTTTGCCTGTTCCAGGATGTCATACAGTGGGAACCATACAGCATGGAGCTTTTCAGACTGGCTTCTCTCACTTTAGCAATACCCCTGTACGTTACCTTCATGTCTTTTTGTGGCTCCGTAGCTCATGTCCTCTCATGGCTAAATGATATCCCCTTGTCTGGATGCACCAGGGTTTATTGATCCACTCATCTACTGAAGGACATTCTAGTTGCTTCCCAGACTTGGTAGTTATGAATAAATTATAAATTAGCTGCTATAAACATCCACGTGCAGGTTTCTGTGTGGACATGGCTTTTCAACTCGTGTGGGCAAGGACGGAGGAGTGGGATTGCAGGATCAGAGATTTGCGATGCTTAGAACTCCACGGGTGAGTGTAATGCTCACCCTGCTGAGTCTCTGGGAGGGAAACAGCCAGGACCGTTTGCTCCACTGGTCAGATACCCCGGGGGCTCCTCCAGGTGGAGACACGCCATGTACCAAGCCCCAGGCCGGGCGCCACCTCATACCCCTCTCTTTGCCCAGAAGCATATTGCAGGACCCACCGGGGAGCTCAGCATGCATTTGCCAATCAATTCCAGTGATCCAAGATGTGAAGGCCATGAACAGAGAGGGGCCAGTGAGAAGTCACCGTGTCCTCACTTCCAGCAGCAGGACAGAGCTGGCAAAGCAAGTTGCCCTCAAAAGGAGGCTTACAAGATGCATATTTACAAAGATCCTTCTCTTAGTGTAAACGGTTGCCATGGAGACCTGTGACTGGGACAGCAATTTATGGCTTAAGAGCAGGTCGCTGTCTTTGTGTTAAGCCAGGTAAATTGCTGGGCCTATGCTGCTGCAGCTGCTGGTTCTGGTGGCACTTGCGGGTCCCTGGGGTCCGGGGATAACTGGGGACAGCTCCCGCAACTGGAAACTCTTCCAAGACTGAAGACACTACCTTCTCTTTCAAAGTGGATAATTAGGCAAAGCAAGCAGCATCTGTCTCCCGGAGACCAAGTCCTCTTTCAAAGCTTTCACATATGCGAGCCACCCCATCCCCAAACTGGTTCGAGCTGGCAGGGCTTGACCTTCAGAGCGCCCAAACTCAGGTCACCTCCCCTGTGCCCCAGAGTCCAGACAAGCCGAGGAGCTCTTGGGCCTTTACCCAGCACTCATGTCTGGTCATAATAAACACAAGCCAATTCACGAGACATTGGCACTGCTGCTGCCTTGCTGCAGGCCCCACGACGCTAATAAACACATGTCCTTGAATGGAGCCCTGTTCTAAACCACGAAGGCCTACACCAAGCTCTACCTGAACTGCGTCTTCTGAAACTCAGATGCCTAAGACTAAAACAATAGAAAAAAACCTAACAGGGCAGAGGTGACATCGAGGAAGAAAATATTGCCTTGTCCCCATGAGAGTGTTTCCTAAACTCTGACGGCCGGAGTATCTGCTTTCAGGGCTGATGGCGGAGTCCTTCAGTGCATCCTGACTGGTGACATGGAAGTGACCCTCGCCTTGTGGTGTATTATTTCACCGGCTGTAATCCAAGTTTCTCGAGGATAAGGACTGCGTCTATGATTTCACTCTCAAGGACTATTTCATATTGGAAACCGATTGGCTGATACTCAGTGACATATGGCTTGGATGCCGGGTCGACTTTCCTTCTGAGATTGCAATCAGTGTCTCTGCCTTTGAGGGCTTGGACTGTCTCTGTCCCTGGAGCGTTCCCTCTGCTCGGAGTGGACTGCTCTCAAGACACAGTGTGAGACAGCAAAACTTAACCCTCAGCCCTATTAAAGCCTACTTCTTAGCATGTTGTACAAAAGCTCTTCTCGCATCCCCCAAAACAGAAATTAAAGTCAATTAAGGCGTGGAGAAATTGCACGAAACACTGAACTTATCCAAAGAGAATTGATGAAGGGACAAGTGGCTGGAAAGACTACTTAACTCTCTCTCCTCCCCACCTCTTCCTTCATTGATATTCTAATCAAGTCTGAGCATTTTGTTATGACAAAGCCCCAAACTGTTGCTGAGGAGGAGACTAAAGCTCTCTGAAGCTTCTTCAGAGGCGCATGCCCTTGTGGATGGGAACCACAGACTAACCTTCTCCGCTAATGAAGACAAGAAAGAAGAGGGTGCCCAGGGTGAGTGTGAACAGAGGCCACTTCCTTCCTCCCCTAACTCAGGAGAGAATGAGGCATGTTCTAAGAGAAGAGGACAAGGCTAACGGGAGAAAGCAGCTGGTGATTCCCAGGACCATGACCCTTACACGGGGCTCCTTGGAGGCTCCTTGCAATGGTGTCCCATGGCGTCAGCTCAGTCCCAAGCCTGCTCACTATGTGCAGAGGCTTGGCCATCACTGCACCTAATTACCTATTTCCCAACAAGTTACTCTGTCTCAGCAGAAGATTCTAAGAGTATCCCTGAATTTGCCAATTATTCATTGTCATTTTCATTTCCCAAAATGGTAGCCATTCTTTTTGACTCTAGGTAATACGGTACCAGGAAATTCCTTAGCACTGTATGCCCACAGCTAACCCAGATCCCACTGGAGGTACCCTGCACATGGGCATGATGGACTAATCACAGCCTGGGTACTGTCTTGTGGAGTGGATTGGGGAAGGTGGTGAGAGGTCAGTATAGCGTTGAGAAACCACAAGGACTCTGGGAACTGACAGGCATACAATCAGATCTAGGCTCCAGCACTTGCTAGCTGTGTGCCTTCTCTAAATCTGTTTTCTATCCATGAAGTGGGAATACCAATAGTTCCATTTCATAGGGGCCTTATAAAGATTAAATAAGGTACTCCACAGATAGTGATGAACACAGTTACAGCTTTAGGAGAATCCTATTATTGTTAATAATAATAATAATAATAATAATAATATGTTTCTCAGGGGCACAGAATTTGATTCATCAAAATTTGTGATTCATGATGTACCGTGTTTCTCCCCAAATAAGACCTAACTGGAAAAGAAGCCCTAGCATGATTTTTCAGGATGACATTCCCTGAATATAAGCCCTAATGTGTCTTTTGGAGCAAAAATTAGTGTAAGACCCGGTCTTATATTCTGGGAAACATGGTATCATCATTGGTCCTTCCCTTTCCCCCATCCCTTCACTCCCCCACCTTATCCACCATATTTATCCATTCCCTTGTTTTATTTTCTATGGTCTCTGTTTTATCACATATATATTCACCTAAAAAATAGATTGCTTAGTTTGACTTTGTTTTTGGATTTCATAAAAAGAGTATCATGCTCTATGTAATTGCTGGAACTTACTTGATTTGCTCAATATTATTAACCAATATCACACCAATATCACCAACATTCACCCATGTTGATGTATGTAATTGTGATTCATTCACTTTTCATTTTTGTATAATATTCTGTTATGTAAATATAGCACAATATACCGGGGGTGCCAAAAAAATGTATGCAAGTGGACACTTTGGTCAACGTTGCTCAAGCAGTAGTTTGTCATAATCAGAAGTGTCTGGACACTGATGGTAACCACTTTGAGCACCTCTTGTAATTGCAGAAGTCAAATGTGACTTGCATTCATCTTTTGTTATTGGTATATATTGAGTATTATAATTTTAATAGTTTTTTCCTTTATTAAAATGTGTATGCATTTTCTTTTTTTGTACCCTCTGTATATATTCAGTCTCCTACTTGTCGGCATTTGGATTTTTGTGTTTTTTTTTGTAAACAGCTTTATTGAGATATAATTTACAAACCAAATAAGTCACCCATTTAGAATGTACAATTGAATGGTTTTTTAGTTCATGCAGAGTTGTGTAACCATTAGGACAGTCAATTTTAGAACATTTACATCACAAGAAGAAACCTTATATCCATTAGCAGCTACTCACTAGTCTCTCCAATCCCCTCCAGCCCCTGGCAAACAGTAATCTACTTTCTGCCTCAATAGATTTGCCTATTCTGAACATGTTCTATAAATGGCATCATATATTATAATATGTGGCCTTTTGTGACTGGTTCTTTCATTTAGCATAATGTTTTCAAGTTTCATCCATAATGGAGTGTGTATTGGTACTTCAATTTATTGCCAAACAATATTCTATATTTTATTTATCTATTCCTGAGTTTATGAGCATTTGGGTTGCTTGTTTAAGTCTTTTGCTCTTCCTAACAGCGTTATTATGAATGTTATACCATATTATCTCCTGAGCACACATGCAGGTGTTTCTCTAGGATATATTCTTGGGGTGGTGCTGTTGAAATACAGGGAAGACAAATGGTCAACACTACAAGTTAAAGCCAAATTGTTTCCTAAATGTTCTAACAGTTTACACTCCCACTAGCAAAATAGAAGATGCCATGACCCATCCTTGAGAATATTTGGCGTGGTCAGAATTTCTAGTTTTTTAAAACCTCATTTATTTTATTTCATTTTTTTTATTTTCTTTTTTAGCAGTCAAACCACTGCTCTGCATTTGACTCATTGCCTGATAATGAGAGTCTAATGGAGATTCAGGCAGAAACAGATTCTCTTTCTGTCGTTAGCAGTTCTCATAGTTGTAGCTTTTGTTTCCTGAACCAGAATGCCAATGTCACTGTTGATAAGACTGTTCTTCCTTCCCGAATTGGCTCACGCTTGTCTCCTGGCTGGTCCTGAGTCCCTCTCTACCTCTCCCCACATGGAAAGCAGAGGGGCTGTCTTGCATCGGTGGTCCTGGGAATAAACATCTCACACATACACACACGGACACACAAATACTTTCATACCCTGGGCCTCTGGCCGCATCCAGACAGAAGGATGACGACGCAGGAAGCTGAGTCCATCACTCTCACCCACAGAGGAAAACCCTGCTCTTCATCGGTAAAGGCTTACCCTGAGAGAGCTGGGGAAGGAGGGAGCTCAGGTTTCCTTTCCTGCTGTTATCCATTCCTCTCCGCTGTCCGAGCCATCAAATTCAAGTTACAGTGAATGTAGCTATAATTCCCGTGCACTGAATTCTCTCCAGAATCTCATTTTATTTACTCACTGTCCTTTCCATTAATTAAATTTCAATAGCATTTTTCCTCCAGAGGGACATTATAAATAATGTCCACAATAAACACTTCATAAAGAGCCTAACCTTGGAAATCAATGGTAGCAGAAGAGAGAGAGCCAGGAATAAAATGGCAGGGGAGGGCAGGTTCTCAGGGTGCTTGTAGAGAAGGAGGTACTCACTGCCCAGGGGAGAGGGCATGGAGGCACCTTCTCCATCGGGCTATTCCTGGGTTATATCCCTTTATAATAATCCAGTCATCTCGTAAGTAAAATGTTGTCCCAAGTTCTGTGAAATGTTCTAGCAAATTTATCAAGCTGAGGGGGGGTCACGGGAACTTCCGGTTTATAGCCAGTCAGTGAGAAGCCCAGGTGACAGCCTGGTCTTGAGATTGGTGTCTGTACTGGGGGAAGGGAGCCAGTCTTGTGGGACCGAGCCCTTCACCTGCGGTACCCCCAGGTAGATAGTGTCAGAATTGAGTTAAACTGGAGTGCATGCAGCTGGTGTCACAAAATTATTTGGAGTGGGAAAACCCCCAGACTGGTTGACCAGAATGAAGTATTCAGTGGGTAACGAGTAAAGGAAATCATTTTCCTTTACAAGGACATAGGAGAGAGCCTATTTCTCTGAGTCCATATTTCATGTTTTTAAAGATTTTACATATGTGTAGAGATGCTTATATTATTTTTGTTTTAGTGTTCAATTTCTTTGATTATTTAGGAAACTGAACGTTTTTTATAGGGGAAAAGCAGCAAAAGATAATATTAGCATAGAAACATATTTAACAGTTCTGCTGACCTATAATAAACTGCACATATTTAAAGTGTACAATTGGGTAAGTTTTGATATATGGACACAGATGTGAAAACAGCACCACAATTGAGATAACGCACATATCTGTGACCGGATTAAGTTTCCCGGCCCCTTGGTAATCCTACCTCTCATCCGCCCCCCACCACCCACCACTCCCCCGGCAGCCACTGATCTGTTTTCTGTGACCATAGATTGGTTTTCATCTTCAAGTATTTTATGTAAAAGAAATAATATAATATGAACTTTACTTTGCTCTACCTTCTTTCACTACACATAATTATTTCAGTTTCATAGGTCGATAGTTTGTTCCTTTTCATTGGTGAGTGGTATTCCATTGTATGGACGCAGCACCATGTTTTCATTCATTCATGTCCTGAGGGTTGTTTGCGTTGTTTCCATTTGGGCTATTGCTAATAAAGCTGACATAAATACTCATGTTCCAGAATGTGTGTGGGCATATCATTTAATTTTTCCTGGGCAAATAGAGTGTTCCACATGATTTTAACTGTTTCAGGTGGTGAGACAAATCTGGTACCCATTACTTCATTTGGGCCAGAAGCTTATTTGAGCATTTTTTGGAGTGCACGTTTTTAAGGCAAGTAAATTGAAATGTGGGTACCTGGGCTCTTATACTGAACACTTAAAAACATGTACACTTGTATTTTATCTTTTTTCTTTACCTCCACAATTAATTGAATCACCCTCCATTCCGTGCAAGGATATTCAGCTATTGCCCTTGCAAAGGAATAGGGTTGTTCCCCCTAGAATAGAAGCTTTCAGCCGCAGGGATTTTACAGTCTAGGCGTGGGAGTTAAGGTATGTCAGGCTAGAAGCTTCAGTAAGAGTCCCCCCACCCAGCAACTCCAAGGTCAGCAGCATGAGAACATTGTTGGACGTGGAGCGTCAGTCCTCACTGAAGCCAGCTGGTAGCATGACTTCCGCCCTCATAAAACTTTTATTTTGTGAGACTATTCTGGATATACAGGTACATAACTCAAGCTAAAGAAAACATCTGGCGTTTACTAATGGGCTTGGCAACTGACTAGGGCAATTCCAAGATGCCTGGATTCCAGGAAGTTCTGTCAATTCTGGGGTTACTTTGGGCCCTTGTCACTTACCACCATCCCCTTCAGTGAATTCCTAGTCAGTTTGGGAAAGACACGAGTGGCTTCATCCTACCAACCAGGGACTTGGTCTCATAGACCAGATGTGTAATGCAGGGTCCATCACCTGCCCTGCCTACTCAGGAACAGCCTTTCCTCCTTTTCACTAACCACCAGTCCCCACCATCACTCTTCACTGTTGGCCAGACATTGTACAATGCATGGCCTTACTTCAGCCTCACTATGTCCTATAGAACACAGCCATTATTCCCATTGTATAGGAAACGAAGCTCAAAAAGCTTGCCCATTCTCTAGTAAATGGGAATAAAAGAGGCAAGATTCAAAACCCCATCTGAAGTAATAATGGCTGAGAATTTTCCAAAATAAATGGTAGGCACCAAAGCAAAGATCCAGGAAGCTCAAAGAATAGTAGGCAGGACAGACACCAAAACACGACATCTAAGCATATTGTATTCAAACTGCAGAAAACCAAAGACAGAAACATCTTGGGGAAAAAAACAGAGGGAGCAAAACTCTTCCCTATAGAGGATCAATGATAGAATTATATTAGGTTACTCATCAGAGTCCATGCAAGCAAGACGGGAGTGGAATAAAATATATATCTGATATTAATGTAATCATTCCTGCTTTCTTTTGATTATTTGCACAATATATCTTTTTTCTGTCCTTTCACTTTTAACCTGCATATATTATATTTGAAGTAAATTTGTTATTGATAGCATATGGTTCAGTCATGTTTTTTAATCTCCTCTGTCAATTTCTGACTTTTAATTGATATATTTAGATCATTTACATTTAATATCATCATTGATACATTAGGGCTTAAATCTGCCATTTATATAATCTCTTCTTGTATTATCTAGGGGAATATTTTTACTAACTCTTTTGTAAATGTAGATATTTTGTGTAGTTCTAAGAAGAAATAAATTCCATATTGTATCATTCAAAGTTATAGGGGGATTTCTTATGGCTAAGAAATTTATTTAAAGGAACTGTTTCGTGTGATTGTGGGGCTGGCAGGTCTGAAACCTGCAGGGCTGGCCAGCAGGCTGGAGACTCAGGCAGGAGATAATGCCACTGTCTTGAGGCAGAATCTCTTCTTCTCCAGGAAACCTGTTTTTGCTCTTAAGCCCTTCAACTGGAGGATTGGAGAAGGATTGGAGAAGACACCGCCCAGAGTATCAAGGTACTCCCCTTCCCTAAAGACAACTAACTAGCTATTAACCATATCTACAAACCACAGGCCTGCCTCATTTCATTGCGCTTCATTTTATTGCACTTCACAGAAACTGCATTTTTTACAAATTGAAGGTAAAAGATTATGACTCACGAAAGGGTCAGCTCAGGGTTAGCATTTTTTAGCAATACATTATATTTGTTTAAGATTTTTTATTAAAAAATATAGCTAACATACAACATCGTATCAGTTTCAGGTGTACACTATAGTTATTCAACACCTATATACCTAAAGAAGTAATTACTGTAAGTCCAGCAACCATCTGACACCTTACCACGCTATGACAACATTACTGACTACATTCTCTGTGCTGCACATCTCCATGACTTATTTGTTTTATGTCTGAAAGTTTGAACCTTTTATCATCCTTCACCTTCTCTATGCTGTATGTCTACAGCATAGTGGTTAGACATTTACATAATTTAAGAAATGATTCCCTGACTAGTCTAGTACTCACCTAGCACTATACATAGATTTAACCATATTATTGACTATGTTCCCTATGCTTTACTTTACATCCCTGTGACTATTTTGTAACTACCAGTTTGTACTTCTTAATGCCTTCCCCCATTTTCACCCTGGCCCCCAACTCCCCTCCCATTTATCATTCCTATAAATCTAGTACCCATCTAACACCACACATAGTTATTACAATATTATTGACTATATTCCTTATGCTATACCCTCCATCCCCATGACTGCTGTGTAACAACCAATTTTTACTTCTTAATCCCTTCCAATTTTTTACCCACCCACAACCCCCCTTCCATTCACAACCATCAAAATGTTCTCAGTATTTACGTGTGTGCCTCTGTTCTTTAGCAATACACTATTTTTAAATTAAGGTATGTATATTGTTTTTTAGACAAAATGCTATTGTACACTTACTAGATTACAGTATAGTAAACATGGCTTTTACATGCACTGGGGAAACAATTTGTGTGACTGCCTTTGTTGTGATATTCGTTTCATGGTGGTGGTCTGGACCTAAACCCGTGGTGTCCCAGGTCTGCCCGTACCTTCGCAGCAGCACCTGGCCTAGTGTTTGATTAAATAGTTGGGTACTAGAGCTGTGGGGACAGAGCCAGGAGTGCAGTTTCCAGGCTCTTGGCCTCACGTGGAAAGGTGCTGGCTCAGGTAGTAAATGGCCATCAACTGTGATTGGATGGCCATCAGCCGTGGCTAGTTGGCCGTCAGCTGTAACCAGTGAGCCATTGGCCACTAATATAACTGCCGTGGCTACGCTAGCAGCGGATGGTGGCTAGCAAGAAGATGGGGGCTGGCGATCGTGGAGTACAGTTAGCAAGGGTTGGCAGAAAAGCGGACAGCAGGTCGCACATCATGTGAATCCAGCCTCCAGTGAGAATATAGTGATATGACTCCTCCATCTATGGCTCCGTGGGTGTTCCTTTTTGGCCTCACCACATCCTGCATTCTTATGTGGGGAGCGGGAGCAGAGACCCTGCATGACACCCTGCACGACACATGGCGCAGCGAGCAGGGTACAGTGTCGGCCAAAGCTCTCCGAAGGGCAGTGGAGCAGGTTGTGCGTATGAACACTCAGTCACAGGAAGACCAGGAGGAGCAGCTGCCGGAGAGCTGGACCCCCGTGGAGGGGTGGGAAGATGTGGATGGTTCCCCAACCAGCAGAGGCCGGATAAAGCGAAGGTTGTTGCCGCCCTGTGGGCTGGGAAGTGCTTGCTGACGCACCCCGGATGCAGGACTTGTAGTCCCAGGAGGAAACGCTTGCTGAGTCCTCCGTGGGAGATGAGGGTGAGGTCAAGGTCATCCCTCACCCCCAGGACAGCCCTGGCGAATGACTGTGGACTATGGGGAATTGCCTTCCATCCCTAATTTAATGGACCGCTTGACTGTTGGCTTGGGAATGTACCAGCATGTAATGGAATCGGTGGATGTTTGCTTTTGTGTCTTGACCGGCCGCCATCGAGATTATGTAAGCACCTTGACTGTGAGCCACTGTTGTTCCAGCACGGTACCCTGAGAGGCCCAGAGAGAGTGGCAGTGCCCTGAGAGCCCTGGCTGAGCCCAGGAAATCTGGCTGTGCCCAGGGAGAGTGGCGGTGCCCTGAGAGCCCTGGCTGTGCCCGGGGAGACAGGTTGTACCCTAAGAAGCCCAGGATGTCTGGCTGTGCCCGGTAGTGCTGATGGTGCCCTGAGGAACCCTGGCTGTGCCCAGACAGCCTGGCTGTGTCCAAGATATTGCATTCACTTCCAGGCTCCTCACACAGGGCCCCTCGCAGGAGACACTTGTCGCGTAGATTGTGAGGCGAAACCCTATAGAGGTGGAATGTGGGGACAGAGCCAGGAGTGCAGTTTCCAGGCTCTCGGTTTCACGTGGAAAGATGCTCACTCAGGTAGTAAATGGCCATCAACTGGGATTGGATGGCCAGCAGCTGTGGCTAGTTGGTCGTCAGCTGTAACCAGTGAGCCATTGGCCACTAATATAACTGCTGTGGCTACACTAGCAGAGAATGGGGGCTAGCAAGAAGATGGTGGCTGAGCTAGCAAGAGCGGATTGCAGTTAGCATGGCGGATTGCAGCTAGCAAGGGAAGTTGATCGGCTGGCAAAAAAGCGGACAGCAGGTCGCACATCATGTAAACCCAGCCTCCAGTGAGACTACAGTGGTGTGACTCCCCTACCTATCGCTCTGTGGGTGTTCCTTTTTGGCCTCACCACATCCTGCATTCTTATGTGGGGAGCAGGACCACACAGGCTGCCTCGCAGGACACCATCACATATTTCATCCCATTTTTGTTCTCTAGCTAAGTGTGAGAAGGAGCCTTTGAAGAGGTGAAATCACATTCTGGGTGGTTGTTTTTATGTTCAGCTGAAGCATAGCTGGCTATTAGGCGTTAGCAGTCTAAGGAGTCAACCTAACGTTCTGTAAACTGGTGGGGTGGGGCAGTTTTTAAAACTTAAAATGTGAAGCATAACTGAATGGTAATTTGGAATACCAACCTTGCATTTGGTGTGTTTCATGCATTTTAAATTTTTATCTTCTATATCCAAGCTATTTTTTTAGTGCAATTGCTTTTCGAAGAAAACCCCTCCTTGATCTTGGCTCTCCCCGTCAGCATTGGGTGCTATCTGTGATATCTCTTTTAGAGGTTGCAGAATTTTTTTTCCTAATACATTTATCAGTTTGCTGTGACATATTGGAGACATGTAAGTATGTGATGTGCATGAGATTAAATTGTGAATTAGTGGGTCTTTAGAGCAAACAATTTGCCAACATTTGAAAATACTCGTGCTTAATAGCTTCTTTTAAAGGAAACATTTCTGCTAAATTTCACCTAGTAAGTAACTGGGATAATTGTTTCGAAAAGTATCACAATTATGTGGCCTTTTGGATTTTAGTACCTGCCTTATGAATTATGTGTGTATTGTTCACAGTGTCTTTATACTAACAATCAAACGAACAAAGCAAAAAAAAAAAAAAAAAAAACTGGTGAAAACTCAATCATGAAAGAACAAAAATACCCCCCCAAAGTTAATCATTTCATTAGGGGCGAGTAAGACCTTCCTGTTTGAAGCAATTAGAGGATTCAAGAGAAAGAAGTGACTGAATACAAAATGCATGCTTTGAAAGTGAGAGAAGAGGCAGGATGCTGTGGAAATGAGAGGCACGCACCCTGTGACCAGAGACCTTGCAATCACAAAGAGACTCCGAGGATGCGGAACTTGAGTGGGGATTTGTAAAAAGAGTGGGAAGGCTGTGTGTGGGCATGTGGGCGGGGACTGGAAAGAAGGCATCCCAGCGGGGGTTAAGGCCTGGGTGGCAGAGTGCTGATGACCCGGGAGGGGCTGTGGAAAGGTGTGCTGGACAGAAGACACACAGCCGCTGCTGGAGGCCGGGCTGACCCACTAAGGAGGACACGGCCCAGGTGGCATGAGGGGGGGCCTGTTCCCACTCCAGGGGGCCTGTTCCCACCCCAAACAGTTCTTCCACCCATATTTCACCAGGCCTCAGTGCTGCCAGTAAAGATGAGCTACCTGGACCCGTTGAAGATTTTTCATTCTTCCCAAGATGCCAATAAAGCTGCAAATAGGCCTTGTAAGAGGGACACTGTGCTAATGCCTCACCTGGGACATTCTCTGAGAAGAAGCCTCAGGGCGTTCTTAGGTGCAGTTGGAGCTAGGAGGAGAGGAAGTAGAAAATTGCAGTTTCCGCAGAGGGAGCCAGCCATGCTCCACTGCTCTGAGGAGGGGTTGGTGCTGAGAGCCCTGTGAGACTTTCACATGGAGAGACAGCAAGGAGGAGAATTGGGATGAAAAAGCATAGTCTGACACCCAAGTGGAGGAGCAAAGACTGAAGGTGAGGACCACTCAGTGCACAGGATTCTACTTGGGGACACAGGCCTTGAGGTATGGAAGGGCTTCAGTAAACACTTGTTGAGTGAAGGAAGGAAGGAAGGAAAGAAGGAAGGAAGGAGGGAAGGAGGGAAGGAGGGAAGGAGGGAAGGAAGGAAGGAAGGAAGGAAGGAAGGAAGGAAGGAAGGAAGGAACGAACGAACGAACGAACCAATTCAGGGCAGGTGGACTAGAAAGCAGGCCACTTGCCCCTTTTCACTCTACTGCAGTGGCATGTAATTTTTTTAGGTCCAACCCCTTCTGAGGACCTGATCAAGTTTATGGGTTTCCCTCCCCAGAAAAACACCCATTTGCAAATAGAATCAATTTCAGAGATCCAGAGCCCCCTTCCGCCCGAGGGGACAGTCCATGAAACCCTCCTGATCATCTTCAGATACCTAAAGGAATGCAATGAGGAAGAGACTTTACTGTGTGGTTCCCCTTGGGAAACACTGGGACATGGAGATGCTTCGGGCCCTGTCTGCGTGCCAGATGTCAGCTGCTCTGCGACACTTAGGGAAAGCAGCGTCTCCGCGGACCAACATGGCTGGGAATCCTGTCAGTCATCCTCAGGCTTCCTTCTCTTCCCAAGGGCATGCAAGATTCCTGGGGTTTTAAGGGTGTTAGTCCTGCCACATCTCTTGGATGTCACCCAAGCCACCCATGAAGCTCGTCCTACGTCGCCTGCCTGGCACTGTGGCTCCAGCTGGACACACTTACCTGCCCAGCTCCCAGCCAGGCCAGACAGGTCCTTCAAAGGCTGGCTGCCTGTCTGCAGCTCTATCCAGCCTGAGCCAGGCTCAGCCCTATGGGTGCTCACCTGCAGCCATGGACGCTTTGTGCCCAGATCTTTGCAGCCGTCCCCACATGAGATGTGCCAGCTCAGAGCAGATACCTTTGAGGGGGTCAGTTCCCTGAGGAACTTGCAGCCCACCGTCCCCTTTCCCCATCTCTGAGAATCCAACTGTTTCTTTTCAAGCTGGAAATTCCTTTTTCAACTTTCTCTATTCCATTCCTTTCTTTTCTGGAAAAATTCAGCTCACTTCTTATAGTAGTCTGGGTTCCCCAGAGAAACAGAACCAAATGTCATTTATTATAAGGAACAGGCTCACGTGATGATGGAAACTGACAAGAGTGAAGGCAGGAGGAGACCGATGTCCCAGCTGGAGGACAGAGAATTCTCCCCGACTCAGCCTATGCAGGCCTGCAACTGATGGATGAGACCCACCTGCACTGGAGAGGCCCATCTGCTCTACTCAGCCCACTGATTCAAATACTTATCCAGAAACACCTCACAGACACACATAGAAAAATGTTTAACCAGATATGTGGGTGCCCCATGGCCCAGTCAAGCTGACACATAAGATCAACCATTGCTCACCTCTTCGAAGGCTGTGGGGGTGAATTACTAGAATTCACCTTACGTATAAAAGTCCAAACCAGTCCTAACAAAGCTCAGGGTAATTTCTCAACAAGTCGTTGTGTCAAATTAGACTAAATAAATCACCTGCTATGCATGAAAAGCCTGGGTCACAGGAGGGGACCTTCAGGGGGGCATGGAGAAGTGAGATGGAAGATAAAAAGGGAAGGGCAAGTGTCAAATACAGCTTTCAAGAGCGTCGCCGCAGACCCACATTTTCTCCATGTGCATAGAGGGTTTGCTCTGTCCTGGTCTGGTCCGAGCGGGAGAACCTGATCTGAGCCATCAACCTCTTCTCTGCTCTTTTCCCTGGAACCAAGCTCCTGGGCTGAGTGTTAGTGGCCCCACTGGCTCGCACGCTCGGCTGCACGTTGAGCTTACGTGGAGAGTTAAAACACAGACTGATTCCAAAAGTCTGTGTCAATGTGAAATTTATTGAAGTGGATACCTACACTGTGGTTATAGGAGAGTCTCCCTATCCTTAGGAAGTACACACTGAGGTATTTAGGGGCAAAAGGCCATCATGTCACTGACCTTCAAATGTTTCAGAAATTTAAACATATGTACGTGTGTGTGCACGTGCGTGTGCGTGGAAAAGCAGAGAGACAGAATGACAAAGGAAATATGTTAAAATGGTCACAATTTAGTATAAAGGACAGGTGAGTATTCTTTGCATTAGTCTCATTCTTGCAACTTTTCAAGAAGTTCGACATTATTTCCAAGTAAAATTAACATTGTTTTAAAATCCTAACTCCCCAGTTCCAGCCCTCAGAGGTTCTGGTTTCATAGGTCTGAGGTTTTTCCAAGTCCCAGGCTGACGCCCAAGTCAGCCGCCAAGATGGCTGCCGCTTTCTAACTGCTCAGCTGTTTGGGTTGTTTTCATCAGAGGTGGCCCGTTTGCTAGAAAGCCCAACCAGAGGTCACTGGGTTTAGTGGTCATTTAACACTGTGAAATGGGCAGGGTCCTAAGGGAACTGCCTTTCTCCTCCTGGACAGCAGTTAGAGAATGAGCTGGGGGAGAGGGGATGAGCTCAGGTGGTGACTTGAGAAGTAGCCCCAGGGGACCCATGTTCCAACTGTATGCTTTAGCTGAGAGCTGAGTTGTCCTTCTTCCCACTTTCAATTATCAGAAATACAGCCTAGTCTAGTCTATTCATCACTTCCCTTCACGTCCCTTGAGACCAGTGACATGCATTTGTGAGGTTAGAAGGGCAGTCTGGGGCTGCATAATAGAGCCTTCCTCTGGGCGCCATCAGAAGCTCTTAGAGACAGCTCACCTGGAGCTCATTAACACCTCTTAAAATCAAGGTGGCTGTGTGGCTTACCCACGCTCTGTGTGAGGGCCACTTAGGAGTGCCAGCACTTTGGTGACCCTGTGTCTTCCTCAGCCTCTCAGGGCCTTGTTTGCATGATTCACCCAATGGTGGAAGGTCAGGCTCCTAGCGGGTGGGGGCGGCCCTGCTTCTGTTTCATCTTTGTATATGCTTCCCCTCCACAGAGTAGGCACCCAGTAATTAATTATATTGGGACCAAAGCAAACTTGGGAGCAAGCAATGACAGCGCACCACCAGATACCAGGAGGGAGCAGAGGCTGGGGGCACTCGGGAGTAGAGCGCTGAGTCAGACCTGGGCGGCAGAGCAGCAGTAGGAAAGGACCTGTCTGGAGAGCGCATGGCAGGTGTTGTGTCCCCAGCAATACAGAAGCCACCAGTAGTGCTCCCAACCCACCTCCAGCAAAGCAGGGTGTTGGGGACACTGCAGGGAATGCAAAGATGAATTGAACATTAAAGCCCTCACACAGGATGGGGTGAAATAAGAACCAAGAACTATGGAGCAGTTAGCTGGGAAGGACAGGGAAGGGCCTGGGCGGGGCTGAGACGAGGTTGGGGGTGGTGCTGGGTCTTAGATGGCATCTCAGAGCAGCTGGTCTCTGGGTTGGGCTGCAGCAGGGGAGTGTGATTTCACCTGTTGTAGGAGAAACACTCTAGACTTGAGCAAGGAGACCTGGGCCGGATCTCCTGGCCTAGCTGGCAGAACTGGTCCAAGCATTCGAGGGCATCTGCTTCTTTACCTTCAAATGGCTTTCCAGGGTGAGAGAGTTTCAACAGGTTTCAGGATCTCACGGCCACCAAACCACCTTCTGAGTCTCCCTCAGGGTCCGCTCAAATGCAGGTGCTCTGGGCTTGGGGAGGGGCGGGGGCTGGGCCACGTCCCTAACACATTGCAAGGATACAGGCCAGGGGAAGGCGTGGGCTTAGGAGGCAGCTTAGCAGACCAGCTCATTGGAGAGTGCCCCGGACCTGGCTGTCCTGGGCAAGGCAGCTGCTGGGTCCGGTGGGCTCTGGACAACCCGAGGATGAAGAAAACCACCCCAAAGCCTGGAAGCCAACGTCATCCCAGAGGAAAACTATGGGGGCCTCACTTTCCTTCTCCTCTTTGTTTTGGCTTTCTCTTTGCATTAAAGATATATTTGAAAGCCCTCCTAACTCAAAACACGCCAGCCCCTTCCTTCCTATTTTGGGTCCACAGCTCCTACTTTTTGCTATTTGTATTTCTTAGCGGGTTGCAATCTGACCTGGTTTCCGGTGCCCACTCCATCACTGTAGCGACCTGTTTGTTTTGTGGGGATGAAGCCATGAGCCCAGTTCTTGGCCCTGGGAGCAGGAGGCTGTGAGAGTTTGGCCCTCTGAGGGAGCAAGGAGTTCAGCACCATCCCCAACAGAAGGTGGGGGTGGGGCGGGCCTGGGGGCTGCACTGGGGGAGGATGAGGCAGAGGTTTGCAGGCTGGGTACACACTTCCTGTCTCAAGTCCCAGTGTTAAGAACAGAGGTGGGACCATCCCTTCGACTGGCTAGGCACTGGGCACAGTGGGATTCCTGGGACCATGATGATGGTGGGTGTAAGGAATAGAATATATGAAGGTCTGCCTGGGAACATTTGGGGATGTAAACTCTCACAGTGGCTGGGATACGTGCTTGGCCTTGGAAGGATTGGCTACCCTCCCAAGGACCAAGAAAATATTTACAGGATGTGGAGCCTGGCCTTCGCCTTGCCACAGGTGGGCCGAGCTCTGATACATCTAATCTCGTACCAAGGACTGGTCCCGGCTCCTAGCCAGATCCGAAACCAGTTCCTTGTGTTGTTAACACGTATGCTTATTGCTCCTTGCTGCTGTTGTTAGTGAAGTCCTCAAAACCCCAGAAGGCGGAGGAGCAACAGCAACAGTTGTTCCCCGGCTGCCTGGGCTGCTGTAAGGTGTTTCGCTCGTGCTGATGAAGGGCCGGTGCTGTTTCTGCGCATGATGTTTTGCCCGTGTTGATTTTTTACCGGTGCTGTTTCTGCGCATGATGTTTTGCCCGTGTTGATTTTTTACCGGTGCTGTTTCTGCGCATGATGTTTTGCCCGTGCTGATAACTTTACTCGATTTGGATTTTGCCCTGCTGATGAAAGGCTGTTGCTGTTTCTACGACTCTAATTGACCGGGCCCTGGTGGTATGATGAATTGCCTCCTTGCTTGTTAGTGGTATGATAATATATTCCTCTAATCTCTGTCTTGTCTTACTTACTTTCACTTTGTAATAAAACTCTTTAACCCCTTCATCCCGGCTTGTGGTGGTGTGTCTTGCGTATCAGGCCTTGAAAATAAGTCTGTGCACAGCAATCGATAATACTTATCGATACAGTGGGGGAGGGCACTGAGGGCGCCGTGCCCGTCTCAGGACTCTTTCAAGGTGGGAGAAGCGGCCTTTATTCTGTGTCCATGAGTTTTGACACTGGATTACTGCTACCTTGGGCTACAGTCTCCAACAACTTTGTGCCTGTTGGCAGGTCTGTGAGCTCCTGCAGAGCACTTCTTGTCTGAACCCCACAGTGCCCAGGAAGGCATTGAGCCTGTAGCCAGCACCCAATAAAATAAGTAGAAGTAAGTACTTGCTGAATTGCATGGCCTTGAACATGGTGCATCTCCAGCAGTTTTTAGAGCTTTCAGGAGTGTCAGAGCAAGGGCACAGGTGCTCAGGCTGTCCGAGGCTCACTAAGAGGGAGACGGAGGGGAGAAAGCCAGAACACTTTTCTCTTGCTCTCTGGGATGAGCACTGAATAGCTGCAGCGTCATTTGTTTCTTGTTTTACTTAAGGACAATATATAAAAAAGATCCCTGTCTTGCGTCATTTCTCCAAGTCACGTGTGACCGTTCTTCCTCCCCCCTGGGGGGCACCGGTTCCATGGTGGACACTCTTCTAGTTTCTTCTCAATCTTGGAAGCAGTGCAGGGAGGCCTTGACCTGTCTGTGGGGTGGGAGTGGAAGGAGCTACCCTCTCCCAGACTTCCTCAGGAAACTCCGTCTCTCCCTACACATCTTCTATCTGACTGGACGTCCATTTAGTGCAAGGTCAATCTACTCTACAGTGGCCTGCAATCTCCAAAATGGACTGGGATATTTTAAGCACAGACGCCCCAAAGGAACAGAAAGGGTTGATGGAACAGTCTTAATAATGTTTCCTTCTCCCCGTTATTTCCCCAGGGTGGTGAACCCTGGGCACGATTTGATCTTGTTTCTCCTGCTATTGATTACTTTGCTTAGCAGCGTCTTGCTTAAAGAGAATCCTAACTCAACAGGGACTAGGTTCATTGTCATCTGATTTCCTCCTCCTGGGCTGAACTGTCCCTTTGGGGCCAGTCTCATGGGGCAATAGAGCTGCTCTCATCAAACTTTCACTGCTCCATCATTCTCCCCTGATGTGTTGGAGTAGTTGGTGATGGAGGAACTTATTTTTCAAATATAGAAACACGGAAGCAGCAGGAAGAAGCAGTGAAATTCCCACCCACAGGCAGTTTGCATCTGACTTTTCCAACATAAGCGCATGCATGTTCCGAATAATAAATGCATAGCCTTGTAGCTCTCTTTCTCTCAGGAGTGCAGAGTGGTTGGCAGTGGCGTCACAGCACCCCCTTACAATGTAGATGCAAGACCGGCATGGGGCTCTGAGGCTTCCAACCCCCACAGAAAGAGAGGGCTGCCAATTACACCACTCCTCAGCCTTCCTGGGTCAGCAGCGCTTGGGCTGGACCTTGCCCGGCTCATTCCTCATGCTGCCTTTATCATATATATATATATATGTATATATATATATATATACACACACACACAATGTGGGTGGGAACAATTAGGCAATATTAAAATATCTTGCTTTACCAATTAAGAAAGAGGAAACCAAACGTCCCCAGGAATGCATCTCAGATGAACTGACTATGTCACAGACAGTAAGTGCATCTCGGCCATCTGCTCCTGTTTTTATTTAGGTCCCCTTTACACTTGGGCTACCCCAGCATCAATGTCTGCTATGTTATGGGTAGGACCCAGCTGGTGACATTCACTTCATCACTGGCCTCAGACATCAGGGGACACTTCCTACAGAGCACCAAGGAAATTCCAGTTTTCCATCAAGTTCCAGCTAGAGCTGAGTGATTGAAGATTTTCAGTTCCTCTTTTCTTCATTTCTCACTTCTTCCTTTCCTTCTTATCCACAGTTTCTTCCAACCTTTTCTTATTTTAATTGGTCTTTGAGCTCTGTTGGATCTGCCCTCCTTCACACTTTCTATTCTCAACTCTTTCCTTTCCAGTTCTCTGATCACCTTTTCTGCCATTCTTGTCCAAGGATATAAGAGAGAAGACCCGAATGCTTTAGTAATAAGCTGACCCAAATTACAGTCAGATTTTTGGTTGTGTGTTTGCAGTGACCCTTTCAAATGTCTCCTTATTTGCTGACCTGTTCAAAAGTGCTGATGAGTGAGCAGGTGGCAGGTACAGAGAGAATGGTCCCTGAACATGTGATCCTCAGAACGATTTCCCTTTATAACAGTGGCTTTCACAGTTTAGTGTGAATGGTGTTTGGTTATACTCATTTTATGGGGTTTTAAATTTTTTTTATTAAATTTATTGGGGTGACATTGGTTAGTAAAATTATATAGGTTCTTCATGGTGATCATTTTACATTTTTGACTTTAAAAAGTGGTTAAATCTTGGATCAGATCCTCAGGATTACTCAGCCTTCCCGGACATGGTGTTTGTTTGTTTATTTTTGCTATCTGGACATATTTTGGGATCGAAGAACTACCAAACCATGGAAGTTCTTAAATCTAGTTCTTTTAAAAGCTGCTTCTATTCACTCTATCAGTAGATCTCAATTGGTCATTTAAGAAAGAAACTTTTCTTCTGTTTAGCTAATACTAGGTGCTCACCCCCCCGTGCCCTTACTCCCCCAACCACAGACTCAGAAGGAGACCTTCAGGAAGCAGGGATCTCTGTCTGTAGCCCAGCCCTCTTGTGGTGCCTATAAACATTTGTTGAGTGAATGAGTAAGCACGTCAACCGATTCTTCCACGGAAGGTGCTAGAGGACCACATGCTGGAAGCAAATGCTTCAGAGCATAACTGTCCACCGAAAGCGGGAGAAGGATTTGCTGGGACAATAGGAGACCAGAGAAAATAAAAATCATTGTGGTCTCGCCCAGATACTTCAACCTATCTACCATCCAAAACACACATTTCTGTTTGGTATACTACATATTTATTGCAACTTTTACTCTGGGCCAGACACTATGCTAAACTCCTAGGATAAGAACAAATAGGCCATTGTCTCTACCTTCAAAGAATTCTTGGCATCACAAAGAAATAATGTTTTGAACTAAAATGTTATTCCCCCATGTGTTAAATTTTGTACTGAACTGAGGCAATGTTTTACTTTTTAAAAATCTGATGAACCAGTCAATTTGAATTACCATTCTCTGTGTGTCTAGATTTCCTAAATCTTTGCACTGGAATAGCTCAAGGACAGCTAGCCGTTCTCACAGAGAGCACCTGGAGGAAGCTCTCTGTTTGGATTGAGTCCATATTTCCTTCTTCTCTTTGATTGTTTACTCTTTGCCCTTTGCATATGTCAGCATCCTTTCTCCCTTGTTGCACCTAAATCTTTGATGGGAGCTGTCACCCGTAACCTAGCAACACTTCTCATTCATATTTGTCACAGAAGAAGCACACATCTCATGAAGACCTTGCCAGTCATATTCCCTGACCCTATTGTTACTTTAGGGAATGGTCTAAAACTATTAGGGACTCGTCTACAACTTCTCTAGAACTATCCCTGAGAAATACGCTGGAGCTTTAATGTGTCTAGACTGGCTCATCTGTTTAAAAGCACTTTGATCAATTAACTCATATTTTTGTTCCATTTTTCATCCTTGCTACCAATGGTTCTTAGTATTTCACGTCTGGCCCATCACAGAAACCTGGAATCTTAGAGATGAATGTGAAAAAAAATTCTGGGGTGTCCTAAATTAAATTACAGCCGGCTGGAGAATGGGAGAGAGAGACAGAGAGGTTAGTCAGTTAAGAGCTGTGGCAGAAACAAAAGTCAGCTTACATTCCTGGATAGATGCTGGAACTTTGAATTAACCTCCACATGGCCATTTACAGTTATCTAGAGAGAATAGCCAACCACCAAGGTTGCTTACTCATCAACCTTCCGGACTGCTGTCCACAGCCAATCCAAAGGAGCAAACCCTTTTCCCTTAAGGACTCTGCACCTATCCCAGAACTGGCCCCGCCTCACCTTCTCCCACCCCCTTTATCCATAGCCAGTGTCAATCCCAGAACTGGCCCCGCCTCACCTTCTCCCACCCCCTTTATCCATAGCCAGTGTAATTCTTTCAGAACAATGTACATCTTTCTTCCCCACACTGTTTGCATAAAAGAGCCCCATCAATCCCAGGACGGGGGACATGTTGCTCTCTCCATCCAGCCCTGCAGCTGGTGGCCCTAGGACCAGTTCTTTCTGGCTAGCATGTGGCTCCATAAACCCTTTCTTTCAGCAGTGAAGTTTTGGTTTAACAAATATGACCTTAAACAACTACATCCTGCCTGATGCTGGAACTCTCTCCTCAAAGTCTCGACAGCTGGCCATACAGTTTATGTCTTGGTGGACAACAAAGTGCTCTCTGTCTCTGGAGAGTGCCCTTTCCAACACTGAGCCCTTTGGTTTGTGAGAAAGCTTTTCTTAGCAAGTGGATTTCTCATTTGGAGCTACAAATCACCTCTTTGCCACTTCCTTCCTTCCTTCCTCCCTTCTACACTTCCCTCCACACTTCCTCACTTGTAGCTCCTATTCTTTTACTAAAATAAAACTCATCCATGCCTTCTGCCTCAAAACTCAGATATTTGAAGACAGTTATTGTTTCTTAGTTTTGTTCCCTCCAAGGTAAACACTCAGAGCCTCCCACGATCTTCAGTCTGGCTGTTTCTAGAAACTCAGCCTCTACACTCTTCTACTCTGGATATGTGATTCTCTTACGACATCTTAAATTGCAATGCCTTGGATTGGACAAATCTTTCAATTGTCATCTGACCAACATATATTGTTACGATTACTTATAATCTGGAAACTATATTTCTATTTAATGGCTCTTACAATTGCATTAGCTTTTTAAAGTAACCACATCACTCTATTGTATTACACGTAGCTTTTGGCCAAAGAAAAATTCCAAGTATTTTGAAAAGAGGAACTACAATTAAACCAGGTCTTCCCTGTAATGCTATTGTGCAGTCAATTTCTGAACCTAAGTGTGTTGGCACAACACCAGCTGTCTTGACGTAAGAGTGTTATTTTCTTCAAATGGCTCCCAAGCTCCTTGGGAATTGTTCCTCTAACCCCAACCCCTTCCCCTCTCACCTGCCAACTGGAATGTGAGGTCTCCAGCCTCAGTGGTCCCACCTGGACTGAAATTACATCTCTGCTTCTTTGTAAATTCTACTGGGTGCCAAGCCAATTCCTGTTTGTTGGATGGCCAAACCAATGGGTTACAGGAGGATATACCTTCCCAGAACAATTCAAGATTGCCATTTGATGCAGAAACTCACGTTTTGTGTTGTGTTTCTTTAGATGACTGTGAATTTATTCCCGTCATGAAATACCCCCATACTTTCCAGAGAAGTTGGGAGAAATATTTCTCTCTTTGAAAAAAGAGCTGGCTGCCAACGCTTACCATTATACTTTGGTTTCTAGAACTACTCTCTAAGTACCAGGCTAGGAATATTATCATTCCAACATGTTGGCATAAAAAAAGATGGAGAGAAAAGCCCACTGAGCATAATGATAGCCTGTGGCACCAGCAATTTATATCGTACAGTGAGAGCCATTGTATGAGTGCTTTGTCTTGCTTGAGACAATCAGGCCTTGGGAAAATACTAGCAAGTTATCTAAACCAGCAAAGATTTGCTCCAAGAGGGGAGGGTGGGCAGATTTTGTTGTGCACTCATACATCCATAATTGTCAATGCACTTCTTTTTTGAAGGTCATGTGACTTCTAACACCACCACCCCGAGGCAGCACCATTGAGTGAGCTGGTATGACTGAAATTTTAGTGAGTCCTAGAGTCTGCTCCAGCCACTGGTGACTCTGAACTCAAAACCTTTGCACGGAAAGGCTGGTAATTACTGGGTGGAGTCATGTTTGTGCTCATCTGTTCCCTTGCCCAGGTTAGAACTGGGCTGCCCAAATTATTTCCCTCAGACGCCGAAATCTAACGTGGTAACCGGCACAATGAGGTCACTTGTCCAGAAATCAGCAAGGGTTGTGCCTTCTACAGAAAGGAAAAGGCAGCAGGGCATTCTCTAATAAACAGAGAAGAAAGCTTCAGAGAGCAAGAAAATAGATACGGTTAGCTCTCAGAAGAAATGCAAATGGCAAACAGGAAATGAGTTTTCATTTTACTCTTTTGGGCTGTCCAGGCTGTTGCAAACCCTGGGGTGGAAATTCTCAACATCTTGGCCACTTGGGATGGCCAAAGAGAGCTTAAGTTGCTCTCCTCTGAAATGGTCCCAAACCTTAGAGTCAAGAAGACAATTGTAACATCGAGAGATATTGAATCACTAACTTGGAGTCAGGTTAATACTGGGGGTGCCACAATATCCTTATTAAAAAGAAAGCACTGAGTTTGACAAAAATGTCATCCTGCCACCTGTTCTTTGGTGTCCCTTAAACACTGTGGCCATGACCAGGCTGTGCAGGTTAAGTTGCTCAGAAGGGAAGCTACGTGAGAGGTTTGAACTCCTGTGTGCTTTGAAACAGTGGAACAGCCCTCTGTGCACTGCGTTTTGACTTCATGTATCCTCTGCTAAGACACTGTTCACAGTGGTGGAAAGTACACACTTAGAGTCAATTAGATATGGCTTCAAATCCCAGGCATGCAAACACTTACTAGCTATGAAATCATGAGTAACACACTTAAGCCTCTGGGCCTTGGTTTTTCCTACTGTAAAATGGTGATAATATCTCCCAAGTTTGCTGCTAGGAATAAACCAATTAATGCCTGTTAAGTGCTTATCACAGAGCCTGGCACACAGAAAACTAGTAAAATGCTTTTTAAATGTTATTATTTTCAGAGTAGGAGCCGAGATAAAATACACTTTTGATGACCTGAAGCTGTCCCAAAGGCCTTAGTGTATGTAGTGAGACACTCCTCTGTGTGGACCCTGGGCTGCACCACTGCACCCTGGACATCGTGCAATGTACAAAGGACATCACAGCTTTCCTCTGGTTTTTCCGTATCCACAGCATGCCGTTCCTTAGGAAATTGAAGGTGAAAAGACACGCCCCTCTTTGGGACTCTGATGAAATGCCCAGCATGGTCATTCAAACCTTTAAATGAGCCCGAGACATCATGTTTGCATTATTGCTTTCTAAATCCTCCAGCCCCCAAATGTGTCTGGAGCCATGGCAGGGAGGAGCTGACTGCATGTTGACTTCTCTTCCTGATCTCTCCACTTTCTGGAGAGACAGTGAGCTGCCTGGTGCAATGACGAGCTGTGGGGCAGCAGTGAGTGAAAGGAGGAGAAAAGAACTAAATATGCCACACGCCACATGTCCACCTCTGGGAGGAAGCAGAGCGTGAGGCTGTGAGAACAAACAAGGCTGGCACTCACACTCTTGGAGGGGGGCGGTCTTGTGTCCGTTTGGGACCTAAAGAAGTCTGGAAGCACAGAGCACATTGCAGATTTTTTTTTCCCAGTTGCTGAGTAAATTATTAAGAAGAACCAAAAGGAGAATTATGCATGAGACTGGATTGTGGGGGGAGGGGCGTGAGGGATGGATCCATGCAGGGTGGAAGGGAGAAAGAGAAGCTAGGACAGAGAGAGAGAGAGAGACCCCTCCCAGAAACCCAGATCTGGTCCCTTTAGGACATAAGGCCAAAGTGGTCACAGTTGTGATGAGAGAGAAGGGGAAGGAATCTACTATCTTACTTTCTGTAGTAGTTAAAGCCTTTCTTTCTAGACATAGGATACACTGAAGTGGGTTCATTCTGCGTTGCAAACACCCCTGTTTTCTGTGGTCATAAACCACTAGTCATGAGGATTTCAGAGTTGGGGTGGGGGCAGACATGCTGCCATTTGTTATCTCGGGGATGTCAGTGTGGTGGAAAACTCAGCTGTCCTCGTTCCAAAGGAACGTTTTGGGGTGTCCAAAGTCATGGGCCCTCGGAGAGCACCAGGCGCCCTTCCTTGGGATCTGGTCAGCCAGGCAGGGGCACAGATCTTTGTGAGACTAAGGCAATAACTTCAGTACTCAGAGTAACAACCAATGAGTGCACACTAATAATTTAACCCAGCAACTGAAAGTAACGCTCATAACCTAGCTCCAGCCCTCACTTAACTCTCTGAACAGTCACGAGAGCCTGCCGGAATGTCTGTACTCCATGGGCTCAGTGTGTACCCCTTTCTACCTGTGGGGCTGCTCTCTGGACTCCCTCCTGATGGAGAAGGATGAGGAAGAATGGAAAGGCTTTCCCTCAACAGCTGTCCCTGGTCCTCTGTAGCTGCTGGATGGGACATCGCAGAGAATGTGTGAAAGTGTAAAGGGAGGTGCCTCTCCTTTCCCGCCCCCGACTCTAGACTCAGGGATGTCGGCTCTTCCCCCACAGTGGAGGTGGCAGGATGTAGTAGAAGCTGCAGGCCCAGGAGGGAGAAGTGGCTGGCCTGTCCTCTCCACCTGGGAGCTGACCACGATTTTGGCCGGGCTCACACCAGGTGCCCTGAGTGTGTGCATTTGGCTTCTGGCCCCAACAGGTCAATGTGGAGAAGTTTACTTACAAGGCAGACCAGAAAGTCTCCAGAGAGAAAACCTGACCATAGAGAGAGAGAAGGAGGAATCCCCCCACCCTCCTGTTCCCCATTTGAAATCAAACGTTGTGAGAACTGGGGCGCAGGTAGGATGACCAGGACGGTCACCCAGCGCATAAGGAGCAGAGCCAAGCCAAGTGCAGGAACAGAGACCCCTGAGTGCTTCTGAGGAGTCCCCCCGTCCCCTTGGTCCTGTTCTGGGCCCCTGATGCAGGGAGCCCAGGTGTTCTCACTAGTGTCATTGTTCCTCTTGCTGGAGTGACTTGTCCAGAACATATCAGTGAGCCTCCACCACGCACAAATGAGACGGATCACTTATTACATAGATAAACTCGTGGCTGATCTCTGAAGCAGGCTGACCTGCACTGGCCCCGGGTGGGGCTACGAGCTCAGCTCCAAGCACACGGTCCGGCACACACGGCGGGTACCACCAATATGTGCTCGCCAGGCCCTGGGCCATTCCTCATGCCCAGGAGAGGCTGGTTACAAAGCTCTCTTTCAAACGAGTTCACTGCCTCTCTGTGTGGAGCATGGCTGTAACCCAGGCAAAAGGTCTGTGTGTTGCTCAGTCACTCACCACGTGCCTCCAGAGAGAGGCCGAGCTCTACTGGGTACAAAGTGAAACTCATGACCCTAGATGTGATGGCGCTCAGGGACTGGCCAAGAGGCGGCCGTGGAAGAGCACCGACCCCGACACCATGGGAGAGGCACACAGGGGCCTCCTCCCCTGAGGACTGGCCTCACAGGGGACAGCGGGGAGCCAGCAGACTTTGTCCAGGTCAGTTGTCATCCCTGCCCTCGGGCAAACGCCTTATGGAGCCGATGTGCTGGTGTTTAAAGATATGGGCCGTTTTCCTGTGATGAGATGTCACCTCACACCTGTCAGAATGCTTGTCATTAAAAGGACAGAGATAACAAGTGCTGGCGAGGCTGTGGAGAAAAGGGAAGCCTTGTGAGCCGTTGGTGGGAGTGTCACATGGTGCAGTCACCATGGAAACAGTGTGGAAGTGCCTCCAAAAAATTCACAGTAGAATGACATTATTACCCAGCAATTCCACTCCTGGGTATTTCTCTGAAGGAAACAAAATCATTGTCCCGAGGAGAGAGCAGCAACCCATGTTCACTGCAGTGTCATTTATGATATGGAAACAACCTAAGTGTCTGTGGATGAATGGGTAAAGAGGATATGGGGTACATACACACAATGGAATATGATTCAGTCAGGAGAAAGAAGAAAATCCCGCCATTTGTGGCAACGTGGGTGGGAGGGCATCGTGTTAAGTGAAATAAATCAGACAGAGAAAGACAAAAGACAAATACTGCATGATCTCACTTATTTTCGAACGTAAGAAAACTGAACTCAGACACAGAGCAGATTGGTGGTTGCCAGAGGCTGGGGTTGGATGAGGGGTGAGTGGTGAGGGAAATGGGTGAAGGCCGGGTTAGAACCACGGTTCTCTGAACCACCCAGGAGCAGGCTCTGCAACGCCACTGCACGGCCATGCATGTGCCCGCACCCTGCTCTCTCTGTCGCGGGAAGCTGGCCCCACAGCTCCACTCCCTCACGAGGCTCTGCAAGGCCCAGCGCTGTCTCCCTCTCGTCTGCTTCTATTCTGAGTTCCTCATCATTCTTTCTTTCTAGATTTTACTTCATTTTCTCGGCTCATAATAGTAACACATTGTCATCACAGAAAATTTGGAAAATAAAATACAAAGAAACAAACACAAACACTCACTGTTTCCAAATGGCTTGTTTTCCCCACCACCTCCCTGGCCCATGTGCCCCGCTTCCACTCTCCTCCTCCCCCAACCTCCCAGCTCAGTCCTTAGCAGAAGGTTCCCCCCTACCATATCCAGATCACCCTATCTTCAGGGATAAATATTAGCATACTGATTAGCATATTATAACCCAATTACTTGTTAATCACAAGCCACCCCAGCCAGGTTGGGGCTATTCTTAACTTGCATAATGTTGGTAAAGGGGTAAGAGGGGCAGCGACAAGCTGTGAGTCCTAACATACCTTAGAGCGAACACACCAAAGCCTTGGAGAGGAGAGGAATGCAGTTTGGAAGCAAAAAGATACACGTGGACATTTAACAGAGAAGGACAGAAAAGCATCCCTTTGCATGCTATGGATGAGCCCTCTTCTGCCCAGAGAGAGAAGCATGAACCCTGTGGGTTCTGCCATAGGAGGATTCATTTATTGTTCTTATTTCATCTACATTTTTTTTGGCCTGGCCTCCATATACTCAGAAAACATACGCTCAGCATCCTCCTGCCCCAAACTTGTCATCTGATGGAAAACAATGACATTTCAGCACGCGACCTCTTCTCGTTAGGTTAAATGGTCCTGACTCTTTAACTTTTTCTCATGGGACCTGTTTTCCATCAGATACTCTGTCTTTTCATCACTGTCACTCTTCTGGATTGTTTTAAGTGTGTCCCTGTCTTTTGAAAGTGCAATAATCGAGATGGTATATGGCTTTGTAAGAACCTAACAGGGAAGCATAACAAAGTGACTTTTCTCCTTTCCTCTTCTTCTAGAATCATGGCGGAGTCTTTTCCCCATGATAACACAATACAGTTGGCTTGTTTTCCAGCTTGGGATAGCCGGTGGATCCAGGCCTCTCATGGCTCCAGTCCTTACTGCTCATCTCCAGCCACCCTCCCATCCGTTGGCTGTTGGTCACAGTGGGACTTTGCATTTACCCCTAATTGTTTCTAACCATGCCATGTTTTATTTTAATCATCTTAGTTTTGATCTTACTCTAAATCATAAGTCCTGGATCTCTTACCTCTTACCCCCCAAATATCTGGTTCTAGAAGATCAAGTGCTGGGTATCTTCTGATCGTGATTTGAACACATTGACTCAGTCTTTGAAATAACCTAAAGGCAAGCTCTGGGGACCCTTTATTAACGTGAATCACCAGTGTCACTTTCCCTTTCTTAAGGAACAGCCTGCCTTTTGGGTCTCTCCAGTAAGGATTGCTGGAGTTATTTTGAATATTGCAAGGATTGTGACCAGCAGACCTCTTAACTCAGGATTTTCCACAATGCCCACGACGACAGTGTTAAATTACTTTTTTTTCAAGACTTTTTTCTTTTTATCAATTGAGAAAAATCAATTTCCTTCCTGGTGTAAGTTTAGTTGATCTCATTTACCCTGTTGGGAAGCTGTAATGGTGTTAATTAAATTAAGGGTTTCACACTGATTTGGGGTGGGGAGGCGCTGCCGAGAGATTTTCTCAGAGACTGGTGAGCAAGCTCAGGAGAGACGGGGGAGTGCACAGTGAGTGAAAACAGAAATATGGAGCTTTTCTGAATGTGTAAGCAGCCATCAGGTTAAGAAAATTGGTTTATATATGAATTTTAACTCTGAATTGAGAATTTCCTACTGTGCAATGCTCAGTTGCTAAGAAACTCAGAAAATGATGTTGCTTTAAAAAAAAAAAAATCCTAACTAGAGAAAGGTGGAGAAGGAAATAGCATACAGAATTTTTTCTGTCATTAAAAAAATGTGTATGGCTTAGTAAGGAGGAAGAGAGTTACAGGAAAAGCTAAAAGACTTGTCCCCAGGAAAATTTCATTCACTAGAGAGCACATTTAAATAGCAGATTAAACTTCTCAAAGAGCTTCTCCATCTGTCTCTCTCCTGAGATCGCAGGCAGCCACCCCCATCCTACACTGGAGGAAAGGGGACGGAGAAGGCTGAAGGAGCGTGTCTCAGGGCCCAGAGTGAGGGAGAAGCAGAACTGGAAATGACTCTGCCCACCTTGTCGCTAGCTCCACCTTCGCTCCGCACCATTACCCTACCTGCCCCCACCTGCCCCCATCCATCCCTTTAAAGGGCCTGGCACACAGTGAGCACTCAGAAACGCTGGCTATTATGATGCAGAAAAGCAGAATACTAGGCAGGGTTGACAAATGAACATGGCAACTCAGCACACAGGCTTCTGTACTCGGAGAGCTCTCTAGTTTAGCACTGCCCAGAAGACCTGGGGCGAGGATGGAGCCGGCGGGGGAGGGGTGAGAGCTGTGCCTGGCTGGCAGTGTCTCCACCAGGAGCCTGCAGGCAGCAGGTGGAAGGGGAACCGAAAAGGAAGTGGGGTCACTAAAGAAAGGTCGAGGGGAGGCCAGGGTCTGTCAGCCCACCTGGCACCCTTCTGTCCACTGGCCCCAACACCTGGCTCCTGTGCCTATTATTCTTCATATTTGGGGGGATTTGGGAGGGTGAAAAGGTCAGGCACAGCCAGGAGGAGACTGGGAGGTATTCCCTGGCTGAGTTGGGCTGAGTAATTAAAGAGAACATGATGGAACCAAACGGGACGAAAGAAAGTCACAGGGGCAGCGGGTACCGTCTGGGTGGAGAGCCTGCTGTTTGCATGATGCAGCTCTCACTTAAGGAGGTGAAGT
This sequence comes from Rhinolophus hipposideros, assembly GCF_964194185.1. Taxonomy (NCBI): domain Eukaryota; kingdom Metazoa; phylum Chordata; class Mammalia; order Chiroptera; family Rhinolophidae; genus Rhinolophus; species Rhinolophus hipposideros. Next base: position 5,252,908 of record NC_138050.1, read on the forward strand.
AGCAAAGCCCTGGGTCCCACAGATCTGCCATGCATCTGGTCAGCTGCAGGGAAGGCCCCCGTGGCGCCCCCAAACGGTGCCACACGCACTTCAGTACTCTGACAAGGAAGTGGTCGATATTTGTTCTCTGCCTAAGGAAGAAAGAGCCAAAACAGCACATCCCAGGGCTGAGCTCCCATACGTCCCCAGAGGTGCCGCTCCATCTGTCTTTGTCCCTCCAGATGTGACGGGGAGGGAGCGTGTCGCTGAGGAGCCTGGCAGGTCTGTCTCAGTACAGGAGGCTCTTACAGAGAAGATGCGGTCTGGACCTGGGCTAGTTCAGTATTGCTGTTAATTTTCAGGATGTCTCCTGGGCTGGTGATATGTGGTTAGGTCCTAAAGAGGTGCTTGAGAAGGGCTTCAGAGTCTGGTTAGAGAAAAAGAAAGACAGGGAAACACACTGTGGGATGGGGGGGGGGGGGTAGGAGGGGGAGAATTGGGCAACTCTGATTTTCAGCCTAAGAAGGAAAAGGGGAAAGGAGAACAAATATAGACACTATAACTCATCTAAATGAACCAGATTGGATTCTAAAAATCAGCACCTGACTCAGTAAAAACTGTATGATTCAAACAGCACTCAACACAGAGGTAAAACTATGTGACGCATGAGGCCAAACACAGTTCAGCTGGGAAGTGTGCCTGTGCTTACGGGGCTAACAGGTACACAGTGACAATGAAGGTGAGGAAGGCTCTCACTGCACTCAGGAAGCTAGAGGGTTAAAATACTCCCCAAAAGCCAAAAGGTGAGGAGAGATGATATGAGGTGGCTGAATGTTGGCAATTATTGAAACTGGGTGATGAGCTTGTGGTAGGGGTTGGCATGGGGGTCATTATTCTAGTCTTTCTAGTTTCTCGTATGTTTGGAAATGTCTTTGATAAAAGTGTTAAATGGTGGGGAGGCAGAGGAAAATGAAGAAAAGCTACATATATATTTTATTGGAGCAATTTTGACCTTAGCTAGCGGAGTTCCCTTGAGCATGTTAAGGAATGGCTAACTCTATTGGTTAGACACCAATAGTTAATTAGAAGTGGGACAGAGTGCAGCAAAAATGTTAAGAGAAGAGAATCACAATGAGCAGGGGTGATTCTGGCGTAGATGGGTGGGGGCCTTGTGCGTCCATGAGCAGCAGCGAATGAAACCATGGAAGAATGCCAGACTCATTTGTTCTTTCAGCAAATATTTACTGAGCACTTCTGTGTTTTCACCCAATTCTGGGCCCCGTTAACACACCATGTGCCAAACAGTGTCTTTGCCCTCATGGCACTGACAGTCTAGGGAGGAAGCCGGTGAGGAAGGAGGAACAGGACTCCATAAACCTTCTATTGAGCCTTTCTGTTGTTTGGGGATCCCACCTCCCGAATTCAGCCCCCGCTGCTCTTTTGGACACTGCTCGATCCTTCTATCCGAGAGGCTATGAGTGGACCTGGCACTTAGGACAACAGAAGTGGACGGGGAAGCTGAGTACAGCCACCAACGCCATCTTGCTTCTGCTTAGAACTGAGGTCTTCCTCTGCCTTCCTTTTCAGAGGTTCATTAAAGCTGACCCTCTCAACCCAGCCTAAACACACTGGCCAAAGCAGTCTGTTTCATGGCCCAGAACAACTTCTGACATCACAAGCACAGTACTGGAGGAAGCTGAGCCAGCATGTAAGGTATACGGCAGTCCCCCATTATCCACAGGGGAGACCTTCCAAAACCCCACCACAGATAAAACAAACCTTGTATATAATGTTTTTTCCTACACATACAGGTACACACCTTTTCACTTAAAGGAAGTACTGGATGGTTACTCTTTGGCATATCCGAATTGCCAGCATCACTACTCACGCACTTTGGGGCCATTATTAAGTAAAATAAGAGTCACTTCAACACAAGCCTGTGATACCATGACAGTTGATCAGACCCAGATGGCTACTAAGTGACTAACGGGCGGGGAGCGTCTACAGTGTGGAGACGCTGAACAAAGGGATGGATGTTTCACGCCCCGGGCAGGACAGAGCTGACAGCACAAGATTTCATCACGCTATTTAGACTGGCAAGGAATTAAAAACTTATGAATTATTTCTGGAATTTTCCATTTAATATTTTTGGACCGTTGTTGACAGTGGGTAACCGTGGAAAGTGAAACTCAGATGGGGGCGAGGGAAGAGTGTACTGTGTTTAACACCAATCAGAACTGCATGCTTCGTGGCGGGAACATTTCACAGGGGCAGGAAGCTGCTGTAGGCCGTTTGCAAGCCCTCCCTTCCACTCCTTGACCTTAACTCGCAAGTGCTCTCTGCATGGGCAGGGAGGCTGCCTCTCACCTGCCAGGGTGCTCCAGCCTCTCTCTGTGCCCACTGCTCACCTGGCCCACTTTACTATGTTTTTGTCATGCCTCCCTGGGGCTTCTCTCCTCAGGGAAGCTGTGAAAATGGTACCTGCTCCCCAAACAGGCATTTCCGAGAAAGCATGTGCTTCAGGTCTGCTCCCGCTGTGCAAGGTCCAGCAGAGACGCTCAGATTCGAGCATGTTAGCCCATTGTTGAAAACCTGCAGCAGGACTCATTTGTACACACAGAAATGAGAGATCCCAGTATGGAAAGACTGGTTTTATTTTTAACACTTCAGAGCTGACACCTCCAAACACCTATATAATCAGCTGCCGGCCAGAAGAGGGAACAAGCAGAGCTGCAGGGTATGGGTGACACCCTCTCACAGTAAGTGGGAGAACGTGATGCTTCGGCAAAGTGGTTCGGGGACGAACAAAGCACAGAATGGAGAGAACGCTCGATTCTCACTGCTCGCTCTTGGACATAATGAAGAACAAGTACAGCACGATGAGTGTGTCAGAACCCACAACTTGTCCTGGGGTTTTCTGAAAAACCTCGAGGGACCCCTGAGTGGCACCTCTGCAGGTTGGGGTATCCCCAGTGTCCTGTCTGCCACTCACTCTTTGCCATGCCACTGAGCTCAGCAGATGCAGTGTTCTCCATAATGGGTGATCTCCTTGCTCCATTCCTGGCTGGGGTTGTTCTGCTTATGGCCATGTGGGCTTCGTGGCTATGCTCCAGCCTGGCTGGTTCATGCCTCACACCGTGATCTCGTCACCTGGGGCTGTCCTCCCAGACCCCCCATGAAGGACCACTCTCTCCCTTTCTCTCCCCACATCCTGTTCTCAGGCCAGCAGCTGCATATCAGCTCTTTGCTGCCGCATAGTCTCCAGCCACTGGACCATTTGTTCCTCCCAGGCAAACGCTAAAGAGGCATTCTGCTCTCCAGCAGAATGGTGCAGACCTATATTTAGCCACATTGTGTGAGATGTGACAATAATACTTTGTACTCAGGGTACACCCTTTATCAGAGGAACTCCATGCATTTTGCAAACATCCCCAGCACACCCCAGGCCTCCAGCTGAAAAGACTGAGGCTCGGGGAGGTGGCCAATGTCTCCTAATGAGCGAGGAGCCAGCAAAGGACCATGGGCTGCTCCCCGGGTTTGCATCACACCTACTGCTTTCTGAGCTCTCAGAGCCTGCAGCTCTGGAACTTGGTCCTCTCCCCCAGGTGTAGAAACATTCTTCTACTCACACAGCCATCCCCAAGCCTAGATACACTTGTGACTTGGCTTGAAAACCCACACATTTGTCTCAATAGAAATGCAGAAATGGTATCTGCACTGTGGCCAGCATTTGCATTGCGATGGTACCCCAATGCTCAGGAGAGACGTGCCAGCCAAATCCACACCTTGGCTGACTCAGGATGTAGGAGTGGGGACCCCTGAGCAAGTGCTGCAGAACTTTTCATAAAGGGGTTAGTCCGGTTCTATCTCTTTATAACGCTGAGTGTCTCATCAGATGCTCCAGCTCAGGGAAGCAGCTGGACACGGGTGAGAGAGAAAAGGCTGGGTAGGGTCCAGGAGGTCTGCGGGTGAGGTGCTCAGGGATTACTTGGGTGCAAGCAGGATCTATCTTCTCAGAAAGAGCAAACTACATTATGTGTTAGAATCTCAAAACCAATGGTGTTTTTTCTGTCATTCTATTGTCAACACTCCATTGCAGAAGACGCAGGGGCATGACAACAGTCCTCACAGCTGAGCGAAGGCAGAAATGGCAGAAAGCAATGCTGACCAGAGCGGGCTTTGGGTGTGGAGTGTTCCACATGGGGGTAGGATAGCTCGATGGCTAAGGACAATTTGTGTTCCCCAAACAGGACCACACCAAAATACCATTGACTCTTGAACAAGGGTTTGAACTGCCTGGGTCCACTTATACGCAGATATTTTTCCCATAAATGCAGTCATTCTTTCATATCCCGGATTTGGTATCCACGGATTCAACCAACCGTGGATAGAAAACAGTATTTTTGCATTCTCATCGATGGTTTCCCAGCTGGGAATCAAAAATACTATTTTCCATCTGCAGTTGGTTAAAGCTGCAGATATGAAGGACCAACTGTAGAGTCAAAAGTTATACGTGATTTTCAACTGCACTAGGGTGGGCACCCCAACCCTCGTGTTGTCCACAGGTTAACTGTGTACCCCATTCCACAACTGATAATTCACACTGCTTCATGGAGAGGTGGGATCTATCTTTCCTCCCCTCAAACTCAAACAGACACTTGCAGCTTCGTCAACCACTAGAACATGGTGAAAGTGATGGGTGTGACTTCCAAAGCTAAGGGCATACAAGGCAGTGCAGCCTCCATCTAGATGCCATGCATTGTTCCCTCTGGGGAAACCAGGCTCCACGCCCAGGGGACACTCAGCAGTCCTGCAGAGAAGCCCATGTGAATAGGAGCTAAGCACCCCCACCTTCCTTCCTGCCTGTAGCCACCACCAGCTTCCCCGATATGTGAGTGGACCGTCTTAGGAGCAGACAGCTTATCTCTATTAAGCCTTCAGATGACTGCAGCCCCGGTCAATTTATGACGGCAACCATCTGAGAAACCCCAATGGAGAACGTCCTAAATTCCTGATCAACAGAAGCAGAGATTATTATTGCTTTTTAAGCCACTATGTTTGGGGGTAATTTTTCATGAAGCATTAGATGACTAAAACACCATGGAAAGACTCTAAGCACAAGGGTGCTATGAGAAGATCTGTGTGGGGAGAATCAATCAGGGCACCATTTAGAGAGTGGATTGGTATGGAGCAAGATTAGGGGCAGGATGGCCAGTTATGGAAAATGGCCATAATGACGATAATTATACCTACATAGAGACGTTGTAAGTACCCTATGACCTAGCAGATGTCAAGTGCCTAAAAGTGCCTGACTCAGAGAAGCAGCTCAATAAGTCATGATTATTACTGTTTTCACAAGGCAAGCTAGTCAACGGTGTTATGAGAAGGCAGGGGTAAGGGGATATAGGCAGAGGAGAATCATTTTTTAAGGTGGAGTCATATGCTTCTCTTCCATTTATACCCTCCTTGCGTTGGATGCCATATCATTTAGAAGTAAGTTTGGCTGAAAGAACAGAAAACCCAAAATAACAGTGGCTTAAATAAGACAAATGGTTATATCTCTCTGTTGTCAAAAGTCTAGTGTTCAGCAGTTCAGAGGTGGTTTGGTGACTGTGATGACAAAAAACCAGGCTCCTTATGATTTTGCTTTGCCACATGCAGTTTCCAGTCTCAAGGTCATCTCATGGTCCAGAATGGCTACTGGAGTACCATCCATTACGTCTGAATTCCAGCAGTAAGAAAAGGAAAGGACAAAGAAAAACATGCCCTCTCCATTTAAGGACACTGAGTAGAAGTTGCACATACCAGTTCCACTCACATCCTGTTGATCAGAACTAAGTCACATGGGCAAACCTACCTGCAAGGGAATCTTAAGAAATGCACGTCATCTTTATCCTGTGCAGCAGTGTGCATAGCTAAACACTGGGGACACTGTGACGAAAAAGAGGAGAATGGATATTGGGAAAACAATAAGCAGTGAATCAGAGATGCCACATCCTCTGTATCTGTCATATTCAAGGACTGAAAACGCCTTGTTTCCAGCAGAAATCTAGGTAGAGGTTTGAATCAGACACCCCTCATCAGATTCTCTCCTTCTCACATCTCTAAGATCTTTGGCCACTTTTTAAATTCCAACCACTACTATAAAACTGTTCCTATTTGCAGATGACATGATACTGTATATAGAAAACCCTAAAGACTTCACCAAAATACTATTAGAACTAATACATGAATTCACTAAAGTTGCAGGATACAAAATTGATATACAGAAATTGGTTGTATTGTATACACTGATAATGAAGGAATCATAAGGAGAAATTAAGAAAAAAATCCCATTTACAATTGCATCAAAGTGTAAAATAGCTAGAAATGAATTTAATCAAGTTGGTGAAAGACTTGTACACTGAAAACTATAAGATATTGAAGAAAGAAATTGAAGAGGACAGAAGTGAATGGAAGGATATACTGTGCTCATGGGTTGGAAGGATTAATATTATTAAAATGCCCATACTGGGGTGGCCAGATGGCTCAGTTGGTTAGAACGTGAGCTCTCAACAATAAGGTTGCCGGTTCAATTCCCGCATGGGATGGTGGGCTGTGCCCCCTGCAACTAAGACTGAAAACAGCAACTGGACTTGAAGCTGAGCTGTGCCCTCCACAATTAGATTGAAGGACAACAAGTTGGAGGTGATGGGCCCTGGAGAAACACACTGTTCCCCAATATTCCCCAATAAAATTTTTTTTAAAAATGTCCATACTACCCAACGCAATCTACACATTCAATTCAATTTCTATCAAAATACCAATGGCATTTTTCCCAGAACTGGAACAAATAATTCTAAAATTTATATGGAACCACAAAGACCCTGAATAGCAAAGGTGGAGGTATTCTTGAGAAATAAGAACAAAGCTGGAGGTATCACGCTCCCTGATTTCAAACTATACTACAAGGCCATAGTAATCAAAATAGCATGGTACTGGCATAAAAACAGACACATAGATCAATGGAAGAGAATAGAGAGCCCAGAAATAAACCTTCGTTTATACGATCATTTCGTCTATGACAAAGGAGGCAGGAACATGCAATGGAGAAACAACAGTCTCTTCAGTAAGTGGTGTCAGAAAACTGGACAGATGCGTGCAAAAAAAATGAAACCTGATCACTTTCTTACATTATATACAAGAATAAATTCAAAACGGATTACAGACTTAAATGTAAGACCTGAAACCACAAAGCTCCTAGAAGAAAACAGGCAGTAAACTTTTGACATCGGTCTTAGCAATATCATTTTGGATATATCTCCTTGGGCAACAGCAGCAAAAGCAAAAATAAACAAATGGACTATATCAAGCCAAAAAGCTTCTGCATAGCAAAGGAAACTATCAACAAAACTAAAAGATGGCCTACTGAATGGGAAAAGATATTTACAGATGATCTATCCAACACATGGTTAATATGCAAAACACTTAAGTAATTCATGCCACTCAACATCAAAAACATCCAATTAAAAATGCGCAGAGGGCCGGCCCGGTGGCTCAGGCGGTTAGAACTCCATGCTCCTAACTCTAAAGGCTGCCGGTTCGATTCCCACACGGGCCAGTGGGCTCTCAACCACAAGGATGCCAGTTCAATTCCTCAAGTCCCGCAAGGGATGGTGGGCTGCACCCCCTGCAACTAGCAATGGCATCTGGACCTGGAGCTGAGCTGCGCCCACCACAACTAAGACTGAAAGGACAACAACTTGAAACTGAACGGCACCCTCCACAACTAAGATTAAAAGGACAACAACTTGACTTGGAAAACAGGCCTGGAAGTACACACTGTTCCCCAATAAAGTCCTGTTCCTCTTCCCCAATAAAATCTTTTTAAAAAAATGCGCAGAGGAACTGCATACTCATAGACATTTCTCCAAAGAGGACACACAGATGGCCAACACACATATGAAAAGATGCTCAACATCATTAATGACCAGATAAATACAAATTAAAACCACAATGAGATATCACCTCACACTTATCAGAATGGCCATCATCAGTAAATCAATAAACAAGTGTTGGTGAGGATGTGAAGAAAAGAGAACCCTCATGCACTGTTGGTGGGAATGTAAAATGGTGCGGCCACTATGGAAAACAGTGTGGAGGTTCCTCAAAAAGTTAAAAATGAAACTACCTTATGACCCAGTAATTTTACTTCTGCATATTTATCCGAAAAAATCCAAAACACTTATTTGAAAATATATATGCACCTCTATGTTCATTGCAGCATTATTTACAGTATCCAAGATAAGGAAGGAACCTAAGTATCCACGGATAGATGATTGAATAAAAAAGAAGTGGTACATATATACAATGTAATGTTACTCAGCCATAAAAAAGAATAAAATGTACATATATACTGTAATGTACATATATACAATGGAATGTTACTCAGCCATAAAAAAGAATAAAATCTTGCCCGACAACATAGATGGACCTAGAGGGTATTACGCTGAGTGAAATAAGTCAAACAGTGAAAGACAAATCCATATGATTTCACTTATATGGGGACTCTAAAAAAAAAGAAGAAAACAAATGAACAAGCAAAACAAAACAAACCCAGACTCACAGAAATGAGATCACACTGATGGTTGCCAGAGGGGAGGAGGATGGGGGGATGGGTGTAAAAGTGATGAGGAATAAGAGGTACAAACTTCCAGTTATAAAATAAATAAGTCACAGCGATGGAATGTATAGCACAGGGAATATAGTCAATAATATCATAATAACTTTACAAGGTGACAGATGGGTACCAGACTTAGTGTGGTGACCACATCTTAAGTCATATAAATGTCAAATCAATATGTTGTACATCTAAAACTAATATAATATTGTACACCAACTGTAATTTAATACAAAAGATAATAAACTTCAATTAACCATCAAAATGAAATAAAACTGAGAAAAAAAAATGGCCCTGCAAGATCAAATAACCAGTTGAACTGGACAAGAGGCCAGCTCAGCCGAGCACCCACTTATTGGCTTTCCATCTTCCCTGCCCCTCTGCTCTGTCCCTTCATTTTCCTTGGGTTGGCACTCCTGATGGAGTAGTAGACACATGCTTTTGCCTCAGGCTCTGCTTTCTAGGGGAGCCAGGCTAAGACAGGCCAGCATGCCAGTGGGTATCTCCCCTCCACCCACATCTCTGCTTTTCTCTTCTCCATTTCCTCGTGGCCATCAGAGCCAGAGTACATCTGTCTTAGGAATATGTAAGAAACTATTCCAGAAGGGAAATCAGTGTTCTGACAAGTGAATCCCAGCTTTGTCTCATGCCTCCCGATCTTTTCATCCCAGACAAATTCAGCGTCACGTACTTAACAAGGTTTCTGGTTCTATCAGATACATTAAAAACTGGTCATCTCTAATCAGCTTTTTTTGTGAAGAAAATTCATTTGCAGAGTTCCTTATTAATAGACTGAATTGACTAGATGAAGAAATAAGAGGATAAAATCCAGCCGGTTCTCCCAAAAAGGTCATCTGATTTCTCTGCCATGCTCCATCCATACCTTCGGGGTCTGTCCTTTGCTGAGCTCATTTGGGATGCTGGTTGGGTCTGATCTTCCTCGCCTGTGAAATGGGCGTTACAGTAAGGCTTAGCACTTTCCATTGTGATCTAATTCTGAGTAGGACTCCCATTCCCAAGAAGGTAAGCAATATTCTTATTTCTTGAAGGAGAAAAATTCAAGTTTAGAAATGTCAGGCACTGGTTCCTTCCCTAAGTTTTCATTTACCCACTTACTTGTGATTTTAAAACATTTGGGGGTCATCTGATAAAAGAAAATGAGTTTAATAATCAAATGGCGTTACTTTACAGAGATTACACTAAATGGGACCTTTTGTTTTCTGAAGGGTAGCCCAACCCTATGGGACGTGAGGGACCACATTTCTCTAATCTCTATCTGCCCATGAAGGGGACCCCACTGTTTGGAACCACCAAAGTGATATGGCAAGTCCACATCAGTTCTGAGTTGGAAGTTCAAAATCCAATTCAGCAATGACCATATTTCTGGGACTTGCAAAATCCCATGATTGGTCTGATCTTATAATCACCCCTTTTCTCTTTTCTATTAGGTTGGTGCAAAAGTCACTGAGGTTTTTGCATTTCTTTTTAACCTTTTAACCCACAATGACTTTTGCACCAACCTAATACAAAGGCCCCACGGCATCTTACCACAAAAAAAAAGTTTAAAGGATTTAATGTTGTTTTAAGAATTTTTAAAACAAGTTCTTTAAACCCATTGACAAAACTCATTGAAACAATCCTAAGGCTTGTAAAATATAGATTGGGGATCTGAGAACTCTTTTTTAAAAGTACCATCTTTCATACTGTGCCCCTGAAATGAATATAAAATAATACTGATTGTGTAAACAAATAAAGTGTATAGAAAGTACCATTTTTCTCTACATCTTTCATTACCTATCTGATTTATACAACTCTAATTTCACAATAAACTAAATTTTTTCTCTCAAAATTTGTTTTAAGTCTGAATAACCGAGTCTAATTCTATCTGTAGTTCTGTAGCTTGTAGATTCATCCTGCTATTCTTTTAAATTAGCCAACAGAGCTTTAATTTAACAAGCTACTCTCTGTGGCAATATTCACGGTTACGTCTTTCTACTTAAGCTGCACTAAAACCTCAGGAAACATTGAAACCTTTGGAAAAAAAACATTCACTTTAGTGCTTCCTTCTTCCAGATCTATGGGTCCCTGGTTACCTCTTGAATTATTCCCACCCTCCAAAGCTCCTATTTACCGATTATGTATCATTGGAAGTAAGCACAGTTATTCCAAGTAGTTATGAACCACTCCTAAGTTATGATGTTCTAAACGCTCCCAATATTATGATGACTTTCAGGTTCCAATCATGCTTGGTCAGTCCCGGCATATTCAGAACATGCATTACAAACAAAAAGTCCCCTCCCAGCTGCCAGCTGAGGGTGTGCCTGACAAGACTGGTGTCGGGTTCACTTCGGGCACCTGGCGTTGAGCAAGAGCAGGATAAAGCCACGTCACGTCATCAAGGTTAATGGGTGAAGTTCAGCTCCGACTTTTAAATGTATTATTAGAAAAACAGTATTTTCTTTTCTCGTCCCTTGGTTCCCCCTTCGCTGGTGTTTTCCTGAATCTGAAAAGTGTATTTGCTCTCTACAGGGCCCACCCTCAAAACATAGTCTTGCAACTCAGCCAAATTTTCTGCTGAACAAACACCAGGGGTCACGGGAACCACAGGTGTGTGTGTGTGTGCGTGTGTGTGTGTGTATGTGTGGCCTCTAGTCTCCTCCTCAGAATATCAGCCAACACAGTGCACACTTCCTAAAACACAACCCACATCCCTGCCACAGTACAAGGAACTGGAGGATGAACAAACCCTTGTACCAAGGTCTCTCAGCAGTCAGAGCCCAAAAAAAGAAATCAGGTCTAGATTGAAACCTGCCCTCCCAGGCCTTCGTTCTCTGAGAGTGAGGGAAGGTCACCTTTACTGATCATCATGTTTCAGCCTTCAGGGTGTGACTCATCGGTATTATCCCAGTTCTCCTGCTTTATAGGGAGAAAATGCTCTGTGTTTAATTCATGCCAGAGATTTGGGAATTCCAGAGAAAGGGGGTCCTAATTGTTACCAGAGCGTGAGTCCTTCTCAGCGCAATGTCCCGGTTCTTGGCGTCTCGAGCAAAGAATTGAACGAGACACAGAAATAAAGTGGTAAAGAGTCGTTTATTAGTAGAGATAGGACACTTCAAAGAAATAGAAGCGGACCCAAGCAGTAGAGAATGGCTCAGGGCCCAAGGTGACATTATTAGAAAACGTACACTCCAAAGAGTATGGAGTGGGCCGAGCAAAAGAAGAGGCTCGAAAGGCCCTGACTAGCGAGGACTTGGAGTTTTTATCCTTTTTTCTCTAGATGGGTGTCATGCAGGGTGACAGGTGGGGCCAAAAAGGAACACCCATGGAGCCATAGATAGGGGAGTCAAACCAATATATTCTCGCTGGCGGCTGGGCTGGAGACACAGGAAGCAGGATCTACATAATCTGCAAACCGCCGTCCTAACACCAGTACGCGCTTGCCAGCCACCATCTTCTTGCTAGCCCCCATTCCTTCTGCTACCGTAGCCGTACTTTTTTGGGCTTTGTCACCACACTTCACCCCTACAGGGTCTCACCTCACAATATACGCGACAAGTGTCTTCCACAAGGGGCCCTGTGCGAGGAGCCTAGAGGTGAATGCAATACCCTGGACACAGCCAGGCTCTCTGGGCACAGCCAGGGTTTCTCAGGGCACCACCAGTACTTCTGGGCACAGCCAGACTTCCTGGGCTTCTTAGGGTACCACCAGTCTCCCTGGGCACAGCCAGGGCTCTCAGGGCACTGCCACTCTCTCTGGGCACAGCCAGACTTCCTGGGCTTCTTAGGGTACCACCTGTTTCCCTGGGCACAGCCAGGGCTCTCAGGGCACTGCCACTCTCTCTGGGCACAGCCAGACTTCCTGGGCACAGCCAGGGCTCTCAGAGCACTGCCACTCTCTCTGGACACAGCCAGGCTCTCTGAGCACAGCCAGGGCCTCTCAGGGCACTGCCACTCTCTCTGGGCTCAGCCAGACTTCCTGGACTCAGCCAGGGCCTCTCAGGGCACTGCCACTCTCTCTGGGCCTCTCAGGGTACCGTGCTGGAACAACAGCGGCTCAAGTCAAGGTGCTTACATATTCTCGATGGCGGCCAGTCAAGACACATGCAAACATCTGCCAGTTCCACTACATGGTGGTATGTTCCCAAACAGTCAAGCGTCCATTAAATTAGGGATGGAAGGCAATTCCCCATAGTCCATAGTCATTCGCCAGGGCTGTCCTGGGGGTGAGGGATGACCTTGACCTCACCCTCATCTCCCACGGAGGACTCAGCAAGCGTTTCCTCCTGGGACTACAAGTCACACATCCGGGCTGCCTCAGCAAGCACTTCCCAGCCCACAGGGCGGCAACAACCTTGGCTTTCTCCGACCTCTGCTGGTTGGAGAGCTGTCCACGTCTTCCCACCCCTCCACGGGGGTCCAGCTCTCCGGCAGCTGCTCCTCCTGGTCTTCCTCAGACTGAGCTTTCATACGCACAAACTGCTCCACTGCCCTTTGGGGAGCTTTCGCCAGCACCATATCCTGCTGACTACGCCACATGTCGTGTGGGGCGGCCTACGGGGTCTCTGCTCCCGCTCCCCACATAAGAACACAGGACACAGTGAGGCCAAAAAGGAACACCCACGGAGCCATAAGTAGGGCAATCATATCACTATGTTCTCACCGGCGGCATCCGCCTCTCTGCAATCCGCTCTTGCTAGCCCCCATTTTTCTGCTAGCGTAGCCACGGCAGTTATATCAGTGGCCAGTGGCTCACTGGTTACAGCTGACGGCCAACTAGCCACAGCTGATGGCCATCCAATCACAGTTGATGGCCATTTACTACCTGAGCCAGCACCTTTCCACATGAGGCTGAGAGCCTGGAAACTGCTCTCTGGGGCTTTGTCCCCACAATGGGCTGTTCCTTTGCAGGTGTGGGACCCCTTGATTGATACCTGTGATCGACAAGCGGCTATTACCTCATCTTTTTAGACTGCACAGGTGTGAGTGGCCGGTTTGATCTAGTAGGGTACTTTGTACCCATTTGTTCCTCACCAGGGGTAGATAATTACAATGAAAAGGGGAAGTTTTGGACAAAGAGGGGAGGTCTTTTTGGGCAGTTGAATGCTATGGGTTATGCATGTGTGGGGACAGAGCCAGGAGAGCAGTTTCCAGGCTCTTGGCCTCATGTGGAAAGGTGCTAGCTTAGTTATTAGATGGCCATCAGCTGTGGCTGGTTGGCTGTCAGCTGTTACCAGTGAGCCATTAGCCACTAATATAACTGCCGTGGCTACACCAGCAAGCTCAGATTGTGGCTAGCAAGTGAGGTTAGCAAGCAGATTGTGGATTGTGGATCGTGTTGATCCTACTTCCTGTGTCTCACCCGGCCACCAGCGAGACTGGGGTCCTGGAAGACCCCTCGTTGGGGTACTGGTGGATGTTGGCTTTTGTGTCTCAACCAGCCGCCATGAAGAATATAGTGGTATGATTCCCCTATCTATGGCTCTGTTGGTGTTCCTTTTTGGCTTCTCCATGTCCTGCATTGTTGTGTGGACATGAGAGCTGAGACCCTGCATTACACATGGTGCAGTGAGCAGGGTATGGTGCCAACCAGAGCTCTCCGAAGGGTGGTGGAGCAGTTTGTGCGTATGAACACTCACTCATAGGAAGCCCGTGAGAAGCGGTGCTGGGAGAAGGAAACACGCTGTGCCTGGGAGAAACGTGACCCCTCGGTGAACTGGTGGTCCTTTTGAGGTTCCAATTGGCACACCACCCTATTGGCCATAGCAGGCATCTCCTGCTTTTTGGTGGTCCGCTGCTGCCATAGGCTCCTAGAGTTGTGGACATCTGACACCAGAGCCACCACCCACTCAGATGCCTGGCACTGCAACCAGGATTCTGGCCAGGTAAGAATGATATCTGACTCTGGGCAGGAGGACATGCGGCCCCCACACAGCATATGATGCCCAGTGGCCACTGTTCTCAGGAGTTGGGGCCCCCTGGAGGGGTGGGAAGATGTGGACAGTTCTTCAACCAACACAGGTCAGAGAAAGTGAAGGTCATTGCGGCTGTGTGGGCTGGGAAGTGCTTGCTGGGTGGCCCAGATGCGGGACTTGTGGTCCCAGGAGGAAACGCTTGATGAGTCCTTGGTCGTCCCTCACCCCCAGGTTGGGGAGGACTTGGAGCCCTTGCCCTGCAGAGAGGGCACACATTGTGAGGCCAACGCACAGCTCTGGTGAATGACTGTGGTCTCTGGGGAATTGAATAAGGTGATGTCACATGTGCACGCTGTAGTGCCTTCCATCCCTAATTTAATGGACCGCTTGACTGTTTGCCCGGGAGTGTACCACCATGTCATGGAACTGGCAGATGTTTACTACCTGTCTCTCACCCAGCCGCCAGTGAAACTGTGGTGCAGAAAGACCCCTTATTGGGGTACAGGTGGATGTTAGTGTGGGGACAGAGCCAGGAGTGCAGTTTCCAGGCTCTTGGCCTCTCTTGGAAAGGTGCTGGCTTGGGTAGTAAATGGCCATCAACTGTGATTGGATGGCTGTCAGCTGTGGCTAGTTGGCCGTCAGCTGTCACCAGTGAGCCATGGGCCACTAATATAACTGCTGTGGCTACGCTAGCAAAAATGGGGGCTAGCAAGAAGATGGTGGCTGAGCCAGCAAGCGGTAGAGTGAGGGTTGCGGATTGTGTGGCTCCTGTTCCCTGTGTCTCCAATCCAGCCGCCAGAGAAACTATAGTGGTGTGACTCCCCTATCTATGGCTCCGTTGGTGTTCCTTTTTGGCCTCACCATATCCTGCGTTCTTATGTGGGGAGTGGGAGCAGAGACTCTGCGTGCCGCCCTGCATGACAGTTAGCTTCCTGTGTCTCGCCTGGCCGCCAGCAAGACTGGGGTCCTGGAAGACCCCTCTTTGGGGTACTGGTGGATGTTGGCTTTTGTGTCTCGACCAGCCGCCAGCGAGAATATAGTGGTATGACTCCCCTATCTATGGCTCCGTGGGTGTTCCTTTTTGACCTCACCGTATCCTGCGTTTTCCTTTGGGGAATGGAAGCTGAGACCCTGCATGACAGCAGGAATGCAGAGACCCAATGCCTATCTCTGTTTTTCTGTATCTGCTTCCTGCTGGGCAGGGACCTAGAGCTGTCCCTACCTATGGGGGATTCACAGATGAGAGGAAGGGGTCCCGGGATCCTCCTGGAAGGCTTCTTTGGTTGGGACTGGCAATCTTGCTGGGATATCTTCCGTATCCCCAAGGCCCCTGAATGAGGAAAAAATAGATTTTAATTAATAAATCTGTTAGCACTATAGAGCCTGTGGCCATTCAACCAGTCATTCAGGTGGCATCAATTGTCCCAGAGCTGGGACAATTCCCAGAGCCCAGAATGGGTTGGAAAGAACATTAGGCTTCAGTGATTATAATCAACAAGTATACTGGCCTGGGGGGATGTTAAAACCTATTTGGTTTCTGGGATGGCCAAGAGTTAGGTCCGAAATGGCTTGGGAGATGTTGGGAAGCTACAGGTTTTTGAATAGTTATCTGAGGCAGGGGTGAGAAACATCCTGTGATTCAGGCTAGGAACAATCTTTAGTCTGGGATTCAGAAACTGATTAGAAAAGTAATCAAAGCCTGGGGCTAAGGAGCTAAGAAACTAGGGAAAAGGAGACTTAAAATGTCTATCATGATGGAGGCTTAAAACTTTTGTAGTGAGGGAGTTCTCCCATATCACTAACTAATCAAGTAGAATTTCCATGACACAGAAAGTTTGAAAGGAAGCATTTTGGCCATTCCTGTGTCTGAAGCCAGAAGCAGAATAGAGCAGAATACACAGGTGTAGTGTTGTTGTTTACACGGAGACACGCAGAGAAAGAGTTATGAAACCTGGGCTAAATCCCTGAGCCAGAACAACGTCGGTGGTCTCAGCTCTGCCTTCCTCTCATTACACCACCAGCAGCTTTAACTCCCGTATCTGTAAAACTGGAGTTCTAGGTCCCTCTGGCTCACTGACTATGTGGTTCTATGAAGTTTGTTAGTATTTGGTCGGTGTTATTGGAAAGCCAGGTTAATAGACAATTTGGCGGCTTAGCCTTGAGAACGTCCCATGGCACACCTGAAGAAGATGATGGAGGATCCATAGAGGAGAGGGGGAAATCTACCCATGTCAGCGGGTAAGTCGACTTGTTTAATGCAAGAAGGATAAACCCTAGGCAAAATTCTGAAGTAGCCAGATTTTATGTCCAGCTCCTGCATAATCCTTTTTTCTTATCGATCTGAGTGAAGGGTTTAAAACAGGTGACTTCCAATTTAGATGGGTTTTGAAAGTCATATGTTTTCATTAAAGGGGTATGGGCATTTAAGCCTCATTTGCAGTTGTGGAGAGAAACATTCCCCCGCCCCTGCTATAGTGCCGCCCCCCCCAGCAGGAACTGCAGGCGTGAGTGACTGGCTGGGGGAAGTGTATGTGTGCAGCGAGCAGCTTCAGGGTTCTCAAATCTGATTTCCTTACTTCTGGTGTTCTGGTGTTAGGGCTTTGCAATTCTTAGAGGCCCCCTTCTCTCTCTCTCTCTCTGTCTCTCTGTATCTCTCTCTCTGTCTCTCTGTCTCTCTCTCAATAGCCTATGAAATTCCTCAAAAGGCACATCCATGCCTTCTGCAGCTACACCTTGCTGAACCTGATGTCCTGAAGCCCTCAGTGGTATGCACCCTTCTGAGGAAGGCCCTACTTCTTGAAGACAATCGCAGGGAGCCCTGATGTGTAACCATCCCTCCCCCTGGTGAGCCTGCGGCTGGCACTGGAATAGCAGAGTATTATGAGCAAGCTGTGCTTTCCTCTGTTTGTTTGCATTCCATCTGATGAGACAGCTGGCAAACCCCTCCAGCTGAGACATTGGAGGGGGAGGGGGAACATGCTGGCTACAGGCTCTGATGTGCTCAGAGGTGATGGTGTGCAGCTCATGGGAGAATCAGCTGCCTTGAGCTAGGAATTCATCTGTCCCTGTAGCACCCAGGATAGGAGGGAAAGATTTCGTATTCCACCCCCCATCACTCCCAAAGGAATGTTCTTCTCCCTTTGAGATGAAGGTAGAGGAGGAAAGACATGGCATCACAAGGCACTGGGCATTTAAATAGAGACAGGCTTCTTGTAAAATAGGGGGAAAAAGTCTTTGAATTACTATTGGATCTGACAGTCATGTCTCATAACTCCAGCGGAAGAGGAGCAAGATACGGTCACCAGCAGGGGGAGCTGGACCACCCTCGGCTCCAGAGACTGGGGAAGTAAACAGCTCTGTTGGGTTCCTAGCCCAGGGAGGACTTCGCACTAGTTCTGACTCAGGTGCTGTTGTTGTTGAAAGGTGTTGATTAGAGGAGTGGCCAGGACTGGAGAAGTCCTGAATCACGCTGGGGCACTTAGCTAGCCACGTGGTGCCATAATCATGTACTTAGTGAGCTTGTGCCTATGCCCTGAGCCATTTCCTGATACAAAACAAATATTTGAGTTGGAAGAGCTGAGTAAAGCTGCAGACTGTTTTGTAGATTCTTCACATTTTCTCAGCTGCTACTGGAAGCCTTGGAGAGCCTTGCTTATCAACGCAAGAGCTTTGTTTCCATAGGTAGTTTGCACCGAGAGCCCAGACTTCATGCATTAAGAATGTCCTCCCTGGCTGTCTTGCTCTGTCTCCACTTGCTCTTCTGTTTTGTTTGTGTAATTAATGCCTAGACAGAATTTTCAAAAGTGTCCTCCCTGAGTTCCCCAACTGAAGGACCGGGTGATTTTGGGCCCAGGAACCATGTCCTTCCCAGTCCCTTAGGTCATTCGGACGATAGCCTCATGTTTTCCAGCTCAGAGACGACAGCGAGCCAATGCACGGCTGTTGAGAGGTTCAGGTGCTGTTCCTGTGTCTGCCACAGGCGTGATATGTGATCTGGGTAACTTACTTAACCTCCCTAGGTATTAGTTCCTGACCTGTAAAAATTATGTCGAAGGTCCCATCCACCTAAACTTCTAAGCTCGAATGTGTCTGGACTAAGCCTAGGGCATTTTTGGGTTGTGGCAATAGCTCAAAGTCTGATCTGGGGCACGAGTCCTCTTGGGGGCGGGTGTGCTATGTCCTCTACCAAAGCCGGAACTCAGGCTCAGGGAGGAGCCAGCCCTCAGCATCACCTCAACATTTTACGAGCCTTTCATGCATGTTTTCATCACACTCCCAGGTCTATTAGAAGAACAACAGCAACCACCAGAGACCATCCAGACCTGGGCCCTAAGGGCACAGGGAAACCTAAATACCTGAGCACAACTGCTTCACAGCCGTCATATTACTGTTGGACTTCCGTTTTTCCAAAACCTGTATCTCCAGAACACACAGTCTCTCTCTCCTCAGAGATCATATTTCCTCTGCCTTTTGGCATTATCTGCCATGTCTCGAATTTAATCAGCCTTTTTCCTCTCCATCTTGGCAGTAGAACCGCTATACTTGACTCTTAGACTAAAGTTACGTGAGTCCGACAGTCCAAAAAGGGGATTGAGTCAGCAGGACGGGACTGACTAAGCATTCGCAGGTTGGCCACAGTGGGGTCAATTCTCCAGTCCTTATTTTGGCCTAATTCCCAGTGAAATTCAATGCCCAGTAAGAACTACAAGCTTTATACATATAATTATGAACGAAGGTTTTTAAAAGGCTAGAGGGCAAGAAATAGGAATCTGTATCGCTGTATCAGCAATTACACTATGCTTATTGCTATAATTGCCCAATTGTCCATGCTTCCTGGGCGCAGCTGGCACAGACAGGCGGCTCATCCCCTTGTGTGCCCTCTCCTAGCCCTGCCCATTCCTTGCTGATGGGACCTCGCTCACCTCTCATAATGGGCTGGTGAGGAGAAATGGGAAATGAAGGGTTGCAAAGGTATGATGTGCTCACCATACCATACACTTGTGTTTTTATCCCTCAGCATTTTTATGCAGCGAGTTATCTTGAACTAGCACTTTACTATTACAGGAATAAGAAGGGACACCAAGAGCTATGAAAATGCTGAGTCATCCCGAGAGCTTGGCGGGGATGACTGGTAGGTAGCAAGGGGAAGTGGGCAACTGGGTTCTAACACGGTGGGGTATTCTGGAGACTGGTTCCCCCAAGATCGCAGCTCTTTGCTCTAGAAATAAGGGCTGGAAGGGCATGTGAGAGACCTGGTAAACTCTCTAATGGTTTTCAACCCTGACTCTAGGTGAGAAACACTTGGGGAATAAAAATCCGTGATATCTGGGCCCCACCAATTGAAGCAGAATTTCTGGAAGTTAGAGTCTAGGCATTAGTATTTGTAAAGGCTCCCTGGTGATGTTGACACAAAGGGAGGGCTTAAAACACCAAAGTATAGAAAGGACTGCTGTGGTGGCTGTTTTTCCCTAAATAAGAAACTTGGGAGATGCCCCAAACACTGAAAAGAGACCATTTTAGTACGAAATGAATAAGGTAGTATCCATACAGTGCCTACAAACTATGGGCCAGGCGGGGCCGCCAGCACTTCACTTGCATAAAACTCACTTCGTTGTGATGCCAGTCCCTATGAAGGACGCATTATTACCCCGTTTTATAGATAAGGGCACCAAGCCTTAGGGGAGGTGCACGGCCAACATATGGAGATCTCGTATGTAAAGGGCACATAGGCCGAGGTAGCATGGAAAATGCAGAGGTAAGAGAGACACAGCGCTGACCCTTAAGATCTTCAAGTAGAGGAGCAAAGACAGACACAAGTGCCTAAGGGTCCAAAGCAGAATGTGGCAACGTGTACAGCTACAAAGGCTGATAGAACCACCAGGGAGAGGACCAACGGAGGCTTCACAGAGGAGTTCACATGAGCTTTGCAGAAGGTGCCCTGCATGCTATCTATAGGCAGTGCAGGCCGGGGGATGGTGGCAGGAAGAGGCCATCTCAGGGAGACAGCACAGGGCACAGAAATCCAGGAACGCAGCTGAGAACTGGCTACTAGCCCAGTCCGATTACGGTTAGAGAGACAAGCAGTGTAAGTGGAGGAAAGTGAGTTGCCTTAAATTGTGGGATCTTCAGTGGGCTCTACAGAGTACCCCTGCAGGTATCTGAACAGGCTACATGAGGGCACAGTGTTTCAGGAGGAGCCAGGCCAGCCCGGTAGCCTCAGGGAGCCTTGGAGAGGGCTTTTGCAGGGAAGTGAAGCAGACCCAAGCCCCTGGGCTCTCAGAGATCCAAGAAGAAAGAAAGAATGGCAAAGACACCTGGGAAGGTGTGGAGCATGCAGGCCTGTTTGATCCTGCTGGCAGTGAGCTACTCTGTACTCTTCCGCAAAACCTATCTGATTGTCAGGAGGCACACCCTGGGCCGGTGAGACCACAGCAGGGTACTCCTGTGACATACTCTTTGTTAGCTGTGGTCGTTGTTTTAGGTGTTTAATGTGAAGGAGAGGGAGCACAGCTATCTCCTCTACACAGTTTGGATTCCTGTTGCTCATGTATTTATTTAGATATTGTATGTTTTCTCGATGTCTGTGATGACTCAAGATATTCAATTTTCCCTTCAAGGAAGAAAATGAGAACATGGGATGCTGGGCTGGTGTGAGTTCCTTATGTTTCCAGAAAACAGAGCTTTTCAAACGTTCTACTGGAGGGCTTCTATTGGCATTCTGGCAGCGTGGCCCATGGCGGCCAACTAAAAGTGTACGTTTCTTTGCAGTTTTGTGTTTTAGCTTAACATTTCATGCGAATTCTGCATTCCCGTAACATATCTATCTCTTCCTGTTAGGATGTGCGAGGTTTACCCAGCGGCTTCGTGGACTTAGGGCTCACCACCGTGGACCTCCCTTTACCAAGAGGCCATCACAATTGTTCTGTGGAGTATTGATTTGGACATGAGTCACTTGAAAGACAGCTTTAGGCTATCTATTTCACTAGGATCAAAGAAAACAGCTTGTACAGTGTCCTTGCCTTTTCACTGCATAGGTTAGCCATTGGAAAATGTTAACATATGTCACATTAACCACTTGAAGGGAGAATACTCCTCAATTAAGGATCCTTTTGTTTACAACAAGGTCCATAGAGATAGATTGATGTTAAAGTCTAATTGCCAACTTCTCCGTAGTGTGAAACCTTCCCTGGTGGCACACTGAGGAGGAAGGAGGAGTTTGGGAGAGGATACGGGGCTTTGGTGAGATGACAGTATCCTTGATTGATTGTGAAAAATGGCTACAGTCTTTGGAGCTACATCTTCACGCACAATAACACCTCTTGCTCCTAAGGCTTATGACTTTCCGGGTGTTCTCTAAGTTGCTTCTCTCCTTCCTAAGATCCTGGCTTCCTCTCAGATCTTCAGCTTCTGATCTCTACCACGGTCTTTTCAGCTCACCTTTTCTATTATTTTCCTCCTCGTGGGCCTTCTACAGCTCATTCACCATTATCCCACCTTGATGAAGAAGTTAAGAGATTCCATCTTCCCATCCTATCTGTCACTTCCTGGTTTTCTCCACAGATGTTGCCTCCTTCATGGAGTATAAATGTCAGGTTTTCCCCCAAGTCCTAACCCTTTTTGTTCACGTGGATTGAATAAGGGCCGTTCTCCTTACCAGTTCTTGGAAACTGGCTCGCCTGTCCGAGACAAGGTTGTGTGTGGCAGGGCTGGCCTCACCTGAGCCTGCTTCAGGCGCTTCCTGCCCCGGAACCTGCTCTGGGGCACCTGATGAGATTCCAATATGGCACTCCCAATGACCGAAGAGCATCGGGACCACAACGGTTGGTAATGGTTTAGGATTTAGAATGGCTTAGGTAATGGAAATGGAATGGTAATGATTCATTCTAAATACTCTTCTTCATGTCTCAGTTGCCAGCCCATCATCCATTTTCTTTCTTGGTCAAGCTAAGTTACAGCAGATAAAATACATTTGTCACTTGTTAAATATTTCTTGATTTTGATATGCCTCTATCGGAGAACTGTAGTCACAGAAACACTTAAACATGAGCCAAGGAGAAAACAATTGTATGGCAACTGTCCAACTTGAATATCCTACCATCCACTTCCTGTTTACTGCTTAAGACTTGATGAACCTGTCTGTGCTATTCATTGCCCAGAGCACATTAGAGTCACTAAAACCCCTGCTAGATGACTATTTTGATATGGAGGGGAAGGAATTGCTGCTCTCAGACCTAGGGGGCAAATTTAGGACCACTGCCTTCCAGGATTATGTCCTGTCCCAGGGAGTTGGGAAGTAGCTGGAAGGAAGGCAAAAGCGAAAGTGCACCTGAATTGCAAACAGAAGCACAGGCAGTCTCTTAACTCTAAAATTTACAGCAAAGAAAATGTCGCTGAAAACAGTTGTCATCTGCTGGAATTCCCTGAAAATAACAAAGTGTCCTGAAGGGGATTCTTTCAGGGGCACACTTTGGGGACAGTTGAAGCCAGAGTTGGATCCGTTAGCTGACGTCAGGGTTGAATATAAGAGAATGTTTGAGAGGGGCTAAAGCAGGAGGAAAAATGCTGGTCTCCAATCAGAGGGAGAAGGGATGAAGAAATGCGCTCTTCTACTCAAAGGCCAAAGTCTGGGTGGTTTGGTGTGCCTCAGTGCCCTCGCCGGAGGGCGGAAGGCTTTGCAGCGGCCGCAGCAGTGTCCACACTGGCACAAGTTGTGAGCTCAAAGGACAGACGGCAGGGGGTTTGCGGAGCATCCGTGATGGCCTCAGAGAGCAGCACCAGAGCAGATCCGGCCCAGTAGAGTTTTCTCCAGGCTCCATGCCCCACCGGCTCCAGGAGTTCTTGCTAGTGACACTTGAAAAGAACACCAAACTTACGATGGAAGGAGGCTGCCTTATTTATACTGTAACTACCCACCATCCACTTTTCTAGAAAATAACTTCAAAGCTTCCCACCCAACAATGAAAACTTGTGAATGGTCACATCTTTCCAAAAATAAACGCACTTTCATGAGGAGTGTATCCAAACTAACGAAGCTTTTATCTGAGGGCCATGCCTGTGCTGGATGGACCAGTTAAATGAATCCCAGAGGGAGAGCCATTTAGAGCGGGCCCCGTTGATAAACACTCTTCATGAAAAAGGGCCTGGAGTGACATTGTACCCAGATTGTCTTGGGAAGCCAGGCCTTCGCTGGCACTTGTCTGAATGACTCACCATTCTCTACATGTGAATGGAATTTCTTGTTGTCTTGGTTACAGTAACAGTAATTCATTTCAACATAATGCCATATATATACCTCAATGGTGACATCAGATTTGACCCTTTTATGTCTGAAAAGAAGCACTGATGCCTCTCTCCGGAGATCCCGTTAGGGTGTTATGAAGCCCTCGCTGCTCTGGGCTTTCGTACAATCACTTAATTCATACGTATTGAAATCAACGATGTGGCAGATACAATGCTGGCACTAGAGATACTAGAATGAATAACTCAGTCTGTCTCCTTAGGGAACTAAGATTGAGGTGGGAAAAAAATAAGACCAACTTGTGTACCATACAGGCGAGGGCATCGTGAACTGGGAGGCCCTTCAAAGGCCAACTCTGCAAGGATACACTATTCAAATAAACAGGTCTCACTTGAGTTGTAGCAGAGTGCATTGGTTTCCTATTGCTGCAATAATAAATGACCACAACATTAGTGGCTTAACACAACACAAATTTACCTTATAGTTCTAGAGGTTAGAATTTCAACATGGATCTTAATGGGCAACATTCAAGATGTTGGCAGGGTTGTGCTCCTTTTTCGGAGGCTCTAGGAAAAAATTCATCTTCTGGCCCTTTCCAGCTTTGAAAGACTGCCCACATTCCTTGGGTAGTGCCCCCCCCCATCAAAGCCAGCAACGTTGCATCTCTGACCATTCTTTCATAGTCACATCTCTCTCTGACCACGGCTGGGGAAGTTCTCCCTAAGAACCTCTGTGATTAGATTAAGCCCATCTGGATAAAGTAGGCTCTCATCATCTCAAGGCCATGATCTTAATCACATCTGCAATGTGAAGTAACATATTCACAGGGTCTAGGGGTTAGGACGTAGACCTCATTGGGGGGCCATTGTTCTGCCTCACATACCGACTTGGGACCATACGTAGCCTACATATTTACTTTGTTTTGGTTTGCTTTTTGATTTTGTGTTTCCAACCATTATCCACTGGAGATGCTGTTTGCTATCAAAAGACCATTTTCTGTGGCAGTGGACGCAGGGATGTGCTGAGTGGAACTCAGGAGAGGGTTGTTTCAAAATCTCCTAGTGGAATGTGGAGTTTGGAAAGGATAACTCAATTTTAGATTTATATTTGAAAGAATTTTTTTTTTTTTTAAACTCGTGTTCCCATAATGCAAACCACAGAAGGAAAAGCTCAACCACATTTTCTTGGCCGGTGGAACTAAGTAGAGAAAATGTGCAGCCTGTTTTCTATGACTGGGAGCAGGGCCAAGAGGGATGGGGTGAATACTTCCCTGGGGGGTTATATTAGGCAGGAGAAAAGCTTCTAACTCGTCGTCCCACCCCCACAGTCTCCCCAACCTAACCCATTTTCCCCACCCAGTTGTGTACTCCTATGGAGAGACCTCTGCTCGAGTGTCTTATTCATGGCTGCAGTGCCCAGGTTATGTTTGCCAATGCCTGGCCAGGGCAGATTCTCAGTAAATGTTTGCAGAATGAATCGAATCAGTTGATCAATGGCTGTTGATGTCAATCCTGCTCAGAAACCTGCCATGGCTCCCCATCATCCACTGAGTAAAATCTACTAGTTTCAGACGAGCCCTCTCTCCTTTATTCCTTTCCTTCAGTCCCTATCTCCCCAGGTCCAAGTCCTCTCTTTTCCAAGCAGGCATTAGTTTGCTCTGGCTGCCATCACAAAGTGCCACAGACTAGGGGGCTTAAACAACATACATTGATTTTCTCACAGTTCTGGAGGCTGGAGCTTGGATGTCAAGGTGTCAGCAAGTGTGGTTTCTTCTGAGGACTCTCCTTGGCTTCTAGATGGCCATTTTCTGTCTGTGTCCTCACACGGTCATGTCTCTGTGTCTTTCCGTGTCAAGATTCACTCTCCTAATAAGTTTACCGGTCAGATTGGATTAGGGCCCATCCTAGCAACCTCATTTTAATCACCTCTTTAAATCCCCAAATACAGCCACATCCCAAGGACTAGAAGTTAGGACTTCAACCCAAGAATTGAAAAAACACAATTCAGTCCACATCAAAGGCCCATCTCATTACTCCACAAATAATCTTCTCTGATTTCTCTCCTTTCTTCATCTTCCTCCCTCCATCTTCTCGCCACCAACTTTTTCCCACTTTGTGCGACAGATGTACACACAGACATCCTAGGAGCCGTCTCTGTCCTCTGAACAGCCATGGCAATAAACATTTTTCTTCTGGTATTTATCAATTTTACCCTGTATTATACTCCCTTGAGTTATATTTTAACCATATCTTAGCTCCTTTGCCTTCTTGTCTTATTATATGTGTTACTTCTTCACTTAAAATGTTAAGCTCCTCCTGGACAGACTCTGTTTTTAACTAATCTCCAGCTGTCTCACGTGGCCTCATACGGTGCCTTGAATATGACAGAGGCTCAGTAAATATCCGATGGATGAATGAAGATGGTGGAAAATAACTGTGAAGTAGTCCCTTGAGTATGAGACAAGTTAAATATATTATAGATTTATTACTTGCTTGAAACACAGTTCTTAGAGGTCAAGGAAGCAGAATCACGTGCAAGCTTGTGACTGATGAATGCTTTCTGACAAGACTAGTGATGCATTCCAGAAACGCTGACTGATCCCAGAGCAGCGTAACTCAGGATGGCTTAGAGACAAGACATGTGAGTGTCATTGTTGGGCATCAATCTGGAGACAGACGGCCTGGCTTTGATCTTGACCCTGTGACCCTGAACAATTTGCATAACCTCTCTGTGCCTCAGTTTCCTCATCTGTGAGGAATAGTTAAAAGAAATTTTAAACATTGTAAGTGTCACCTCCTAGGCTCTTGTGACACTTGACATAGCACCTGGCCCATAGTAAGCACTTGGTAAATGTTAGCTATTATTATCACCAGTAATTTCAGATGTTTTTACAGTGCCATGCCGTCTGCCACATCTGCCATTCACATCTACCCCTTATATGGAGATCATTATATTTCTGTGCATAAATATGAAAAGTTCTTCAAAGACATGACACTTCTACCCCAGGACCTGCAATTAGCACTGGGTATAATTCTCCTCTCTGCCTTTCTGGACATTATGTGGTGAAAGCAGGTAGAACTCGTTTGTGTCGTGGTTGGGTCTATGTGAAATGTGACAGCCAAGTCCTTAATTATTCGTAGAAATGTCAGAACTCACTGGAAATAGTTGGGCTTGACAGTTCAAGGGCTAATTAACTCCTAAACCCTGCTTCTTGGGTTGCCTCATTTGCAATTCTTGGTCACTTATTTTCCTAAGTCTTTTTTAAACTATCTTTCGCAGTTTTGTAGAAGGTGAGAATGCTGTGTGCAATCTGTGGGGTGGGGGTCTCCGACAGACCTGTGGAGATGCAGGTGAGTTGTAGGTGTGCAGGGGTGTCCCGTCTAGGGTCTGACCTCAAACTGGAAAAGAGAACTGAATTCTGTGCAGGACACCAGCAGAAAGTCATGCCAGCCCAGTGCTGAGTACTTCTGTTTCAGAGGATGTGTCCTTCTCCCCTCTCCCTTGACGGTCTCAAATGAGAGCATTTTCTCAGGCCCTACTTTTTAATCCAAAGGCCTCATTAAAAACAAAACAATAAAGTGCTAATTGAAATAAGCCAGACAAATATTATGTGATTCCACTTATATGAAATCTCTAGACTAGGCAAATTCAGAGAGACGGAAAGTGGATTAGAGGTTACCAGAGGCTGGGAGGAGGGGGGGCAGTGGGGCGTTGTTGCTTTGTGGGTACAGAGTTTCTGTTTGGGGTGCTATGATGAAAGGGTTTTGAAAATAGAAAGTGGTGATGATAGCACAACATTCTGAATGTAATTAATGCCAGTGGGTTGTATTCTTAGAAATGGTTAAAAGGCAAATTTTATGTTATATATATTTTAGCACACAAAAAAATGTAGAAAGGCAAAAATAAAAGTCGTTGTCCCCCTTCCTTAGCATCACATACAGGACTGTCCATGCTCAGACTCCTGCTGACGTGTCAGCAGCACCAAATGACAAGTAGCTCACACGGTACGAGGTGCTTGCTATCCAGCCTCTGGGCCTTTGCACATGCTGTTCCCTCTGCCTTTGCACATGTTGTTCCCTCTGCCTGAAAGGCCCTCTCTATCCTTTCTTTCTGGAAACTTGTGTCATGTTTATAATCCACAAGACAATTGCCGCCTCCTCTGCCCAGCTTCTCTGACCCCTTCCTTCCCCTTCTAGGAAGAGCTGGTTATTCCTCCTTTGTGCCTTTTGGGGCATTTACCACATTCTATTGTAATTTATCTTCTTTTTGAAAGTATTAAGTTACAACACATATGGTAAAATTAACCCTTTTTAGTGTGCATTTCTGCACGTTTTGATAAAGACAGTAGTCCTGTTACCAACACCAATATAGCTACATGCACCCCCCTGCCAAATTCCCCTCCACCCTTCCCCCAGCATCTGACAACCACTATTCTGTTTTGGGTCTCTCTAATTTGGCCTTTTCCAGAATGTCATATAAATGAAAATACACAGCATGTTTCACAGTCTTTTGTGACTTTCTAAATTTCTGTACATATCCCTTGTTCTAGACTTGTGCTCCTGAGATCCGGGAACTTGTTTTAGTCCTCTTTCCAGGAACGAAGCACAGTGTGTGGTCCTCGGTAGTGCCCTGGCCCCGTTGGTGAAATAAATGAGCGAAAGCATGATGTTAGACCCTGTTTCTCGTAGTAATGATCCAAGTGTGGTGTCCTAGGCTTGAGAATAATAGGAGGTCCCAGGCAGAGCAGAAGCAGCTGGTAGCAAGACAGTCATGACCAGAACCCAAGGAGGTAGGTGGAGTTGGCCCAGCCCTTCCTTCTGGTGACTGACAGGCAGCTGAATGTGGTAATGAAATCAGCACCTGGCTGCCTGGTCAGCACTTGTCACCCCTGAGCCAGCCCCAGGAGGCCACACCCGTCAGCAGTGGCTCGAGGCTGGGCAGTCTGGTCCAGACCCAGGACACTTCCTGTTGCAGGGCACCTGTGGGACTCCAGGTCAGCCAGCCTCAGAGCAGCCCTCCCGGAGGTTTCCAAACCACACTCATCCGGACAGTGAGGACCTTCAGCCTGGGAGGGAGCAGAGAGCAGCAGGGTTTGGGGACCACTAGTGGGGTGCTCAGAACCAGCGAATCGTTGCCCTCTCCTACACCCTCTCTGAGTCTCACTCCCTCACACACACACACACACACACACACACACACACACACATTCACAGGATCCTTTTCTTGCTCTAAGATTAGCCTGAATTCAAGGAAATAGGCATGAAAAGTATCCATTTGAGTTACCATTTTTCACTCGTTTTCTGTTTACCCTCCCTAGAACACGCTGGGGAAGTCCTCACCCCCACATTCTAATCTTGTTCGGGGCCTCAATCGGAACTAAAGTCTTGCATTCTTATTATTTTTCGTTCCTTCCATGTGTTAGTAAATCTTTTATTAGCCCCTCAATGGCAGCTCCTTGAAGGCGGGGGCATAACCAGGTCCTCGGGTCATTTTGCCAGCATATCCATTATTAAAGACAGATCGTAACAGAATAAGGGCCACGTGGTAGGGGCTAAATAAATATCTGTTAAATAAACCGGCTCAATAATTCATGATCAGAGAGTACAGATCATTGAAGGTACCTACATCTTTCTCAGCCTCAGTTTAGAAAGGTCTCTGCCTCACATTCTCTGGGGCAGAGACAGGAAGCAACAATTCACCTTAAGGTACTAGTCACTTTGCTTAAATAATTAATGGGCAAGGGGTCGAAACTTATGGTTTAAATGACATTTGGAGAATATGGTGGGGGGAAAAAATTTAATTCCTTTCATGGGCCAGAAGGCTGTTTTCCAGGCTTTTCACATCTGAGTGACATTTCTTTTAAAATTTGTAGCCCTTACAGCATCAACTTTATAGACGAGTTTTGCTTTCACTTTAAACTCTGATCATTGTTTAGCCTGCAGAAGTGAGCATATGAACTGCCCGAAAGCCGTGCTGGGGTCCTGCTCTGCTCTGCTGTCCCGAGCCGTCCCACTCACCCATGGGCTGGGGTGGTGGACAGGGACCCACTCTTCTTCCGGCCAGCAGGCCGCCAATCAGGTCCTCTTCTCAGAGCCGCCGCAGCAGTACATTATAGCCATTAGATTTCAGATATTGATCCCACAAGCAAGCATATAAACCTCACAGTCCCCATACTGAAAGACTCCCTGGGGGGAGAAGGCATCTCCCAGCAATATCTTGAACTGAAGGTGAAGACACGGGGAGTCCCGGGGGGGCTTTGCTGCCTCTCCAGAGGCTGTCACTCCCTGGAGGCAGGCACCCCATGGTGTGACAGGGGGCTGCGAAGAGCCCTGTAGGCCAGCCAGGACCCTGCTGGTGGCCTGGCGGCCTCAGGCTCTCCCCATCAGAGGCAGCCAGCATGAGGCTCAGAAAGAAAGAAGGTTGCACAGGTTTCTTCCAAACAAACAGAGCAGGAATTCTGGATCCACTCTGGACTGGCTGTGAGATTTTCAGCAACCTTCACCTCCCTGAGCTTTTCCCAGAATATGGGCTAATATCCCCTGCCTCCTGGGGTGCTCAAAGTACCCAGCAAAGTCTTATAGGTAAAGATCTCACAAAGCACATAGAAGGCACAATTCCTTTCCCTGCCCCTGCCCACCTCCATAGAACAAAGACGCCTGCCAAAGCTCGCCTATGTGACAGGATGGGGACAATGCAGAATGCCACTGTCAGACAGCAGAGGAAGCACATTTTAACAGGAACGGGAAGTCAGGAGAAGTCTGGAATGTGGCATACTGGGATCTATGCTGGAGTTTGGAGATAAGCAGGGAGTAGCCCAAGGGTGATGGTTGTACCTGCGTACCTCCCAGGTTCCCCAAGGCAGAAGAGGGGGCCAAAGAGAAAGAGGGCATTCAAACTCCCCTGGTCTCCCACCTTGGCCTCCAGCAGCCCCACCTGAAGATGAAACTAGGTAAGGCCCCTTGCTAGCTGGGCTCTTGTCTCCCTTATCAGTCTCACGCTGGCCGGATGCAGGGTATGACTTTCTTCCCTCGCTCCTCTTTGAGACTGTCAGCCCTAAAACATTCCCAGCCAGATATCCCACTGGCTCTCTGAGAGCAAACCTGGCAAATAGGAAGACTAGACCAATGGAAGTCTATAGGACTGGTCATTCATTGGGCCTCGGACTCTGATTTGGAAGTCATCTGCCCAGCCTTCCATCGGGACACTGTGTGGGGCAGAGTGGCCTCACGGGCACATCTCCACCCTGGATGAGAGGCCAGCAGGTGGTGACAAGGCAGGAGGTCCATGTTGGATGAGTGACACCGGCAAGGACCTGGCTTCGTGTCCTCATCACTACAGCTCCCGCACTCCTCAGGGCCTCGTTTCACAAGCTGGGCCAAGGGAGCATTTTCACTCTGCTCCCTCCTTGCCTTGTGCTTAACTTGAATGCCAGGCTGACCGTCGAAATGTCTGCGTGTTCCCAGCCAGGTTCTGTGGGGTCATTTGTTGCACTGAACAGACCGCTTCATGCCTGGACTAGAAAACCCCCAGGGAGTAGGGTGGCTCTGTCATCTCAATCACGGAACTCTGAGGGTCCTGATGTCACCTGGATTTACCCCACACTCAGACCTGCTCAGGGTAAGCCAATTAAATGTATGATTGATAATTTATCTACATCCTTCCGTCACACACATCCTGGTCGCAGGCAAGCACTTGTAAAGGTTGCCAGTTTCTGTGGGTTTTTTGCATTAACAATTCTGACTGGCTCAGAGGCAGTCCCAAGAAGATACTGATTTCCCTGGGGAAATTTCCTTCTGATGGCGTATATTGAGCTTGAAACCTTAAGGCATATGCAGATTCTGAGAATTTATTTTTTTCAACTGCAGCCATATTTTTTTGTTTATTTTATTCTGACAGTTTCCGAGTGTTTATTACATTAGCTGGAGGAAATTTATCCCCACTGTCTACACTTATGTCCTCAGTCAATCTGTCATAAGACGGAATGTGATACCCCCACGGCCTCTGACCACAGCTCTGGAAGCAAGAGATGGCAGCCCCAGGGCTCTGCCTGCCCACAGACCAGATGTACGAGTGGGAGGAGACACTTCTAGGGTTAGGATGAAAGGCAGGCAAGTCAGTCTCACCTGGCACAGCTCACAGAAAGGCTTCTCTTTTCAGGGGCTATTTTAAAGGCTAGCGACTAGTAGTCTCCAGATAAACTTCAGTGGGAAGCCAATGACTAAGCAGCCATTATCACCTCCCAGCCATCCTTATGTTAGATAACATGTCGCTAGAGAGATGAGAGGCCACAGAGATATGCTCTTCATTCTACATACCAAGAAGGAATCGGTAAAGTAATACGAAATATTCAAAACATTAAGAAATCCAGATCAAAGTAAATCCAGCCACTATGAACCTCTTGAGTCCTTTAGCTGTTGCTCTAGAGCACAGGTGTCCACACTGCGGCCCGCGGGCCAACTGCGGCCCATGATCCATTGTTAATTGGCCCGCAGCAAATTCCAAAAATATATTTAGTTTACTTAAATAAACCAGGTGAGGCAATACGTACTTCACCTCGAGTGAGTGGCCCCGCATGTGGCCCTTGGTGAAAAACGTTGAAAAAAGTTTGGACACCCCTGGTCTAGAGCGAAGTCAAACTGTAGGATTCACGTAAATCCGTTCCACGTGGGTAGCTTTGGGACCGTGGGGTGTGCCACTGCCCAGGGAAGCCAGGCAGTGTATGAAATGTGTATGGGAACAGTAGCCAGTCCAGTGGAGGACTGAGATCTGGGTTTGAGGAAGCAAACAGTTCTAGTTAAGGAAGAAAGGTGGGTGAGTCTGCTCAAATGCAGTTTGTGTATATTTTTTAATAGGTGTATGTTTGGTTTTCTTTTTCAGTCTCACAGTGTGAATAGCATTGTTTCAGTGTCAGCTTACAGACAGGGAAAGGCAGCAGGGCGTGGTGGGAAAGCTCTGGGTGAGAAGTGGGCAGTGTGATGCTTGTCCACGCCTGCCACACCCAGCGGGGCTGGCCCCTCTGCAAGGGTCTAATGAGCATCAGAGGTTTGAAGATGAGCTTTGCAGATGAGCTCTTTCCCACCCATTTGCTACACCTTTGTTGGCAGAGTTTAGTAAGCAGTCGTTTGGGGTTGACTTGTGTCTCCCAAAAAGATATATTCAAAGCTGTTATATATAATATTTTTAAATGAAAAAAAGTAGACTACAAAATCAGTGTATGATTCTAAGTAATCACATTTTAAATAAATTTGATTCAGGGACATTGAAGAACAGTGTGTTTCTCCAGGGCCCATCAGCTCCAAGTCATTGTCCTTCAATCCAGTTGTGCACAGCTCAGCTCTAAGTCCAGTCGCCGTTTTCAATCTTAGTTGCAGGGGCACAGCCCACCATCCCATGTGGGAATTGAACCTGTAACCTCATTGTTCAGAGCTCGCGCTCATTGTTCAGAGCTTCCGGTCTCCCCTCCGGAAGCTCAGCGGCAGCTCATTGCCTTCATTCTAGTTGTGGAGGGCGCAGCTCACTGGCCCATGTGGGAATCAAACTGACAACCCTGTGGTTCAGAGCTCACGCTCTAACCAACTGAGCCATACGGCCACCCAGTAATCACATTTTTTAAAATCAGCTTTTTTAAATGGAAAAATTTCAAATCTACTTTATATTCAAATCCTAAACCCGGGTACCTGTGAATGTGACCTCATCTGCAAGTAGGATCTTAGAAGGTGTCATGAAGTTAAGATGAGATCGTACTGGATTCAGGTGGGCCCTAATCCAATGACTGGTGTCTATTACAAAAGGGAAATGTGGCCACACACAGAGAAAGAAGGCCATGTGACAACAGAGGCAAAGGAGACAGAGAGATTGGAGCGATGTGGCTATAAGCCAGGAGATACCAAGTGTTGTCGGAAAGTGCCAGAAGCTAGGAGAAAGGCATGGAACGTGTTCTTCCTCAGAGCCTCCAAAAGGAACCAAACCTGCCGTCCTATAGAGTAGACCATGTTTCTTCCCAGAAGGAACAACTCCTTGGCCTTGGCCTTCCAGCCTCCAGAACTGTGAGAGAATAGATTTCTGTTGTTTGAGCAGCCTAGGCTGTGGTACCATGTCATGGCAGTGGTAGTCTCATACACAGGCCAACATAATGGGAACAAGCTTTATTAGATCCTGGACACGTCAAGGCAACAGTTTTTGGTCTCAGTGATGGCAACTTTTTTTCATAGAATTAGTGTCCTCGAAATTTTTACTGGGTGTTTTTGGGATGCTCTTAAAAATATTAAGCATGTATATCCATGCACATGTATATTCATCCAGAACATTGTATTTCATTTTTTAAATATATATCTGTGGGGGTTTTTGTATTAAGAAATGAATTAAATAATGTATATTTTTCCACAAAAAGGTGATCCATGTTCACATTTTTTAACATCATATTACTTAACAGAGATGGTGTGGTGTTACTGCGTCCTTTAAAAGTGCTACCAGCCCCCGGCCAGTGCGCTGTGCTATCAGAAATGTCTGCTTACCGGCTCTGGATGGAGGAGGGAAATTGCCCTCTGACAGTGTTGGGGAGGTACCATCCTTCTTAAATGCAATTTCACAAGCAGTGAACATCCCCTGTGTGGGAGAGTCAAGGCTTTGATTGAGAGCCGCTGGAAATTACACATCGATATGCAAACCAGAGTATACACCCACCCAACCTGGGTTATGCTTCCCAAAAAGAAGTAGATGGGCTGACAACTATTTGGTGATCTGTGTAAAGGAAGACTCCACAGGCTTGATAACTTACCTAAGCCTCAAAGTTGATTTTATTTTAGACTTATTATCAGGCTGAAGGATTAATTTTTAACCGAGTGGTCTGATTTTCTCAATCACAATGTCAATTTTTATTGGTTCACTGGAATGGCCTTGGAGTTATGCTGGAAGTGAATTCAATGCTGCTTTTCATACTTTCTGTCCTACCATTGTTTTGGTTTTGGTTTTCATTTTGTTTTTTCTGCCTATAACGGATCTAAAGAAGAATCTAAGGGAGATTTTTAAAAGTAATTCTACAAGAGTTTATTTTATCACTGGGAAATAT
Source organism: Rhinolophus hipposideros (assembly GCF_964194185.1). Classification (NCBI taxonomy): domain Eukaryota; kingdom Metazoa; phylum Chordata; class Mammalia; order Chiroptera; family Rhinolophidae; genus Rhinolophus; species Rhinolophus hipposideros. Next base: position 5,287,764 of record NC_138050.1, read on the forward strand.
GCATAACATTTTTAAATGAAAAAAATAGAATACAAAATCAACTTATGACTAAGATTTTTAAATGGGAAAATTTCAGATCTATTTTATCAAATCATTTTTTTAAACTAGAAAGAGAGAACTCTTGTCATCTTCATAGTTGAGTATTTTATGTGCCCTGGAATTCAGAAGAGAGACTAAACTACCCATTGCATGTCAGTTGGCTGGGCAGAATGAAAAGGATAGTCTTTAAAAACAAAATAGTCTCCCTTTTCCGTAGCAAGTGTGTTTTGCAGAAGATACAGATACATAGTCATCACATAAATATTAAACACAAATAATCCTGAGCATAGAAACTATATAGAAATATACAAAATGTCAATATCACTGGAGTTATTTTTAGGGTGGTAGGAATACAGTGATTTGTTCCTTTTTTCCACTCTTCTGTAGTGTCTACAGAAATATGTCGCTCTATTCCAATGCTAAGATAGAATATAATTAATTGTTAAAATGATCAAAGAGCAAAGCTGATGCTATGAAACATGTCCACAGACAGCTGGGAAATAACCATGGTTGATAGAACCTGCTGTTACATTGTTGTCAAGGATGAGGAGTGGCCCAATTTGGTTGAAAAATGCTCACACCAAGGCCAAAAGACAGGCCAGCAGCAGCAGGCACTCCAGGTGACATCCCAGCTGGCCAATGGCCCAAGACCAGCCTTCTCAAGGCTGAAGTGTCATGGCGTCCAAGCTGGCACCATTTCTGTAGTGTCAAGCTCGTTTTGTCTTTAATCCTGGCCTGCTTTGATGTGTTCAGATGAAATGCTGAGAATTTTTAGAGCAGAGAAAGCAATGAAGAGTCTGGCTCCCCAGTCTGTCCATCTGGATAGACACACTTTGAATCCGGGGAACTCCTGGCACCTTCACAGTTGAGAACTTCATGTGCCCTGGAATTAGCAAGAGAGACGAAAGTACTTATCATGGGATATTTAGCCTGGCAAGATGAAAAAGATTGTCTTCAAATAGGTAATAAAAAAAAAGCCTTCCTTTACTGTAGGAAGTGTGTTTTGCCGAGGATTTCTCTACAGGACAAAAACATCAGTCCTAACGATATCAAAGAGGCTGTATCAAAGAGAATTTCCATCCATTCATTCATTCATGCAACCAATCATTAATGCCAGCTGTGTGCAGGAATCCTTAAAGCAGTAGTTCTCAAAATACGGACCCAGGAACCAGCAGCATTGATATCAGCTGAGAACTTGTTAGAAATGCAAATTCTCACTCCACTAAGGCACTGGGCAGTCTGTGAGGGGCAGAGCCCAGAAATCTGTGTTGTGACAAACCCTGCATGATTCCCTGGGGCACTGGAGTTTGAGGACCACAGTTTCATGTGCGAATGTGGGGAGGAATTACTGCCAAGTATTTCAAGAAAAAGGGACAAGAATAAAGTGTGGAAGGAGCTCGTTCCAGGGAAGCACAGCTTTCCAGCATACTCTAACTCAGCGGACAGGGCTTTCCAGAAGTGATTTCTTTGCCCTGAGTGCCCAATCGTGTGTTTATTTGTGTGAGATTCAGTGATCTTACTCTCAGGATATTGGACAATATGCAGTCTTCTCAATCCAACATTGTATTGACTTGAAGTATTTGTTTTTCAACTGGCTTTTAGAATGAAGTCAAAGGACCAAACTTAAAAATATCTCTACTCTTTCTTGCTGATGGGCTCTGATCAGAATGTCTCTTGTGCTCTTATGAAATGGCTACACTCCAGTGCTCATGGCCCAGTGTAAGTTTGACCAAAGGTATTCTGGGAACCCTAAGTTGCTATCAAAATGTCATCCAATTGATAGCTAAAGTCACAGGACTCACTTAGAACAAACACTTCCTGCCTCCTTACAATGACATCCGCTAATTTTCTCTCTGTTCCCTTCTTTCTCCCTTCCTCACTGCACCATCCAGAGCCAAGAAAGTAGTCATTCTGCAAGCCAGCCCTGCCATCACATTGAGCAGGCCTGGACACAGCTGTGTGGGAAGCAAGGCTGCCCATGATGGGAGCCACCTTCAAGATCTCCCAGGTCAAAAGGACTTGTTCTGCTGTGTATTCAGTCGTGTCTCACATGTTCTCTGCTTCTCGGGACAGGGATGTCCAAAGGCACCTGGCTGAGAGGTTAGCACAGCTACGCAATGATAGCTGGCTGCGTACTTCATTGCTTCCTAAGGGCTTAATTTTGGATCCTGTCCAAAGAGCCATGTTTAGGATAGACAATGCAAAAACAGTTCAATTGAGGCTAGTATCGTTTGCGTTTCGGAAGACATCCTCCTTGTAGGTTTCAACTGCAGGACTGAGGTTCTCTTTCCACTTACTAATGTATGTCTTTATTTAGATTCCATCACAGGAGAACCTAACACCTACAACTAGTCACAGCAGTTGAAAGGAATGTAACTGCTACCATTTGTTGAGTGCTTGCAATGTGCTAGGCATTATGCTATTTCCTGATTTAACCTTGCAGCAACTGCTGAGATAGGGTTTATTATCCCGTTTTGCAGCTATGGAAACTGAAGCTCAGAGAGATTAATTTCTTCAGGGTTATACAGCAAGTGAGCTGTGAGCCTGAGATTTGAATTCAGGTCTGTCCCCCTCCTCATGCTATGGCATGCTATGGCATGATAGTAGGTCACTCTGATAGACCTACAGTGAAGGCTTGGAACTGTGACAGCCCATTCTAAACACAAGTTTCAGTCTTCTATAAATGTGTTTGGGCCAGGGCTCATGTGACAAAGCAGCCTAAACTAATGACTGCATTGCTGAGATTTCCAATCAGCCTAAGACTAATTGAAGGGGAATCCACCGGAGCTGATAGATTCCAGAGTGGGCAAATAAGTTTCATCTCACTAACTAATTCTGATTGTGATGGGTGCCTGGACAGCTGTGTTGCAAAAGAATCTGAGTCCCTATGTGACGCCAGGAGCCAGGAGGGCTCTCATCTGTGAGGAATATGGGGCCTGCCTCATGGGAGGCAACACCGGTGATGTACTTCCTGTCTCTGAGGTACCGTGGTGGGTGCCCGGAGCCAAAATGTAGGCTCAGACCTCCACTGTAGATCATAGGCTAGGTCGGTGATTACCACAGATTAGTATTATGAAGACGGGCTCAGTAAAATGCAGTGTTCACAGTTCTGTGTGACATGGGGACAATGGAACACCACAGTAGATCAGATTGTAATTAATTATACAGGCATGCTTCATTTTTAGGAAACCCAATTTTGGAGACCCGAACTCATAAAATTATAAGTGATAAGGTTCTCAATTTTACAAAAGGATGCTGGGATGTTTTTAAATAGTTGCGTCCTGCCACCCTTACACACGCAAGACTTGCCAGGGGTGATTTAGAATCTCCTCTGTGACAGAAGAGGGAGGCGGGCAAGAAGTTTCACTGTTGGGAGACATGCCTTATTGAAAAGCAGTCAGAAATGAACATTTATAAAACTGCTGCTGGAGGATTAGACAGGGGAACTATGATTCAATGTCTCAAAATTTAATGTACGTGACTCTTCAAGAACATATCTATCAAAGAAGTGCTTAGCTACCAACATTCTTGAAGAGAAGGAAAATGTCAGTGGATGAGGGAAGATCTTTCTACCGCAGCTACACAGTCTGTCCAGTTGGCCTGATCGTCACAGCACGTGCTCAGAGAGGATAATTCTGTATCCTCAGTGTGTCTGGCATCTCCAGGAAGCAGTGACATACGTGGAGTAAACCTGTTTCTGGAATCACATCAATGGCCAAGGGCCTGTGGGCCCAGAATGACCCAGAGTGGAAGGCTTTCTCAGGACCACTGGGACCTCCTTGGACCACATGGGGCCATTGCCTCTGACAGGCTCTCGGGGACCAGATTAGAATTTGATGCTATCTACACAAGCATGCTGGAATTAACACGTTTTGTATAACTTTGCTCAGGATACTGTGAAAAATGGCTCCATTTTCTGTTTCTGGCAATTGAATGCTTTCAACTCTTAAACTTATGCAAGAGTCACTGTTCACTGATTGAAGCCATAATTTCATAATGAGAACATCTTACACATTCAAAATAATTTGGAATACTGTTTATATTTAAAGGGCTTTCAACGTACATCTGCAATGTACTTAGTACCGAAAGAGGTGGCCAAATGGCACACAACCAGGGTTTGATGCATTGAAAGCTAATTTGACATTTGATGCTGACTTAATAGGGGTGGTTATCTTCTGAGTAACTGGTATTTCATAACATCCTGGATGTACCCAGTGGAGTCGTCCTTTGAGGTAGCCCCATGCAGGGACTTTTGCTATATCATCCTGGTTCTTATTTGCCAGGCACTAGAAAGCTCATGAGAGCCTGATGAAGAAAGGAGGACATGCATTTACTTCACTAAGAGTTCAAGCGTAAAGGTAGTTTATGATTGCCACCAAACTGTGATCAATATATTCCTTTCCTACACATGGCCCTCAGTACAAACAGTATATCTCTGATATAGTTCAGCTTCATGACAAGGGTGCTACTGGCCATAAACATAAGGTTCACTCCAGGTTACGCCTCAGTCTTCTGATACTTGGGATACTTCTGAGGTCAGCCGAACAGAATCCATAATATTAAAGTGTTATGCTTAGAATAACTTCATTACTGCCAATTGTCATAGGGCTTCAAGAGATGGCATCTTGAACAGTGGTCTACTCCCTTAAGTTGAAAGAAGTTTTATTTTAATATACTTTTGAATTGGGGGTCAGAAAAAAATTATATATATATAATTGTGGTTCAGAGTCAAGGTGAGTGATATGACCTCAGCCGGGTTGAACGCCATGGTCACAGGTGGCACTAGGCCATTTGAGCAGCCAATGAACAATGATGCCTTATCAAGTCTTCATGTAAACTGCATTAAGCAGAGGGCCCAGGATGGGTGTTGAACAATGGCTTCCACACTCACGGTGCTTAGCGAGGCCAGGGTCATCCGTTCTGATCCAAACGTCATTTTCTTCAACTCCTGATTTCCGACACTATTAAAGCAACATTGGGAAGAGGCTGATCAGCGATGAATATTGCATCCCTTTCTACGGGCATTTTCAAATGTTCGTTGAAGGGTGGAAAACAGCTTCTCAGAAATGTAAGATTTTAAAAAATTCATGTGAATGTGAAGGATGGACTGACACCAGAATGTACTTATCCCCTCGGTACGGGACACAGACTATGTCTATACAAGACCAACCACATGGTAGAAAAGAAGAAATGAAGTCTTCCAGATGTTTTATCTGCATAACTTGAAAACCGTCTTTGAATTTTTCACTTTCATTCATGTGTTTCATGTTGTATAGACAAAGTCACAGATAGGAGGATATGAGAAGAAAATGAAAGGTGTGCAGAAATACAGCATCAAAAATGCTTTTTGATGATAATAAAGTTCCCCTTTAATGTTTTAGAGTTCTTTCCAGCAAGATTTAATGGGTTTTATATAGGACATATTAGCATGTTTTTGGCCTTTAGGAGCTGTTGATCTCAATGCCTAAAAATCAAAGAGGAGAGAGCCACAGACTGAATTTTTAAATGTCCTCATCATAATAAAAAGTTTGTTCCTGGTGGCTATTTTAGAAAATAAGCTGATAAACCCAAGTAGAAGCTAATGCAGGAAAACCAAGATTAAGGGGGCGGGGGGAATCATGAAGTCAGAGGAAACGCATAGAGCAAAGCTAAGGGAAGCAGGAAAATAGACACACACAACTCTGATGGCCTCAAAAGATCTGTCGGTTTGAGATCTTATTGTAAAGAAATTTGGATGCCAGGCGGCTGGGCAGCTTGTATTTATTTTCCTAAGCATGGAGGAGTCATTCAATAGTTATATTTGAATTTTTTTTTTTGTTAGTTGCCAACAACAGAATCCAGTCTGCCTAGTCTAAGTTGAAGGAGAATGTATTAAACAATATTAGGTAGCTTACAGAACCTTCAGGTGAACCAAATAGCCAGGCTCTAAACCTAGATAAGAGAAAACAGATACCACCAACACTCCTAAGCCTCCATAAACCTCCCACACTGCATTTAACAGAAGAATGGATCCTCTAGGTAGCTACCTCCAAAGGTCACTCGCTTTTGGTTCCACTTCTCTTGCAGGAACCTGAGGTACCTGTGATTCATGGAAATGAAATCTTAAACTTAAGCTTTAGCTGCAAGGGAGTCTGAGAGAGGAGGGTTCTACTTTAGGAAGGCATTGACCCAAAATATGGACGTTGAAGGGTATTGGATGGTTACTAATGACAAATATCCACTACAGGAATGAGATGATGATAGCTTTGCTTCAGGAAAATTAAGTCAGCGTGATTTATGTAGAAATATTGGAGTGGGAAAAGGCCAGACATGAAAAAGACAAGTTAGGAGCCTGTTGCAATTGTCAAAGGAAGCCGTAATTAGATGTTTCACTACAGTGGTAGTAGTGGGAACACACACGAGGGGGAAGATTCTGGAATCACTAAAGAGATAGAATTGATTATATTTAGCATGGTAGTTGATGCCGTCAGTAGAAATTGGGAAGTCAGAGGAAGTGCCATTCTGAAGGGGTGGGTGGCTGGAGTCCAGTCTCAGACACATGCGGTTTGGGGGACAGCAAGATATATCCAGGTGCACAAATCTAGCAGGCCACTGGCAAGCTAAATCTGGAGCTCTAGAGAGTAGTATCTAGACACAGGTATTAGAGTCACCTACACAGAGATGATAGTTGAAAGAAGAAGACTGGGAGAGTATAGTTCAAAGTTAGTGTTTTCGTTCCTTGTGAAAATCGGTTTCTTTTTGTGTGCGTCAGTATTCCTGGTTGTCTGCTATAGTCATTTAAGGAGACCTTAACCCAGAGCCTTTTTGTTCCCCCAGCAAAAAAGAACCAGCTGAAGTTTGACTCCTGTCTAAATAATACCTTCTTTTCTATTTGCAAATGATTTTTCTATTCTTTATATAATTATGTCTTGGAGGTTTGAAGACTTACTTGTTTATGTCAGGGTGACAGGGTGTATCGTAAATAAGGGAAACCAGGCCTTGTTTTCACTGCTGTCATTTTTTTACCTGGTCTGAGAAAAAACTAATGACACAGTTGGTAGATCGAAAGAGTTGACATCACAAAAGGGAAAGTTTCGGAATCTCTAACCTGAGTGTGCTCTGTTTGCGAGGAGAGGGGGGCTTGTTTCCAAGAATTTAAGTGCCATAGGAGCTCACAGCATGGGGCCTCAGGGCCCCACATTTCCATTTCCCAGCCTCCCAACAATGGGGCCTTCTCTGGGGCCTAAGAGAAAGAGACCCTCTGCAGCGTGAATGGGAGGCTTGTTACCCACAAAGAGTAAAGGAAGAAGTTGGGACCAGCATTTTCTTTTAAATCAAGGGACACTTTTGTTTTGAAGGACAAAACTGTCTCAGAGCAGCCTGAGCTGCTCCATGGGGAAGGAGCCTCGGCCTCCAGCTTCACTCTGATCGGGACCACAGGGCCCCTGGCACTGGCCAAAGTCAGGGTCACTGACACCCCTCAAAGGATCCTGAAATGGGGGTCAATCAGCTGCTCTGGGTCATCAACTTGGGCACAAGGTCACAGGTACCCTCCTTCCTTCTGAGAACTCGCCTCGTGACACAGAATCCTCTGAGAAGATGCTGGAGAGAGACAGACCTTCACACACACGCACGGACGCCCTGCTACAGAACAACATTCCTATGTAACATTGCCATTTGTTTTATCAAGAGTAAGAGGATCTGCAGTGCCTGGCAGGGAGAAGACCACCGACACCCAGTCGCTGAGCCCAGCGGGTGCTGTTTTCCATCCATGGCAAGCCATCCAGTCCTCCCCACGCTGAGGAGTAAATAATTGAAGCAGTCCTCAGAACTTTGTCTTCCCGAGAACATCAGGAGAAGCAGGCATTATTATTTAATATCTTTGGGCACCACAAATATGCATTATTCTGAACAGTAACTGACAGTGTCCCTGAGAAAGAAAGAGTCCTTCACGGGAGAGCCGGGCAGGGCAAACGTGAGGGTTTCCTTCAGGAGATCAGAAGACTGAAGGGCATCAGGATGGCATCTCTGCTCTGGTTAAACTCCAGTGTCACCCTGTCTCTGGGAGGGGCATTCTGCTGTCAAAGTTTTATAGATGGTTCCAGACCAGGCAACAGATCATTAAATGGAAAATCAGACTTGCTTGCCTGCGCTTATGCTTCTCAAGTGTTGACCTGGGTTGTAGGTTTTGCAGCTGTGGCTTTAGGGGACATGAAATGCCTACCGAGGCTATCTTGAAGGAGCAGGAAGACCAAGGGAAAGATGTTACGGGCAGTCCTCAGCACAGAAGGACAGTGGAAACACGTGGGGCTGAGCACCGGCAATAAAGCCAGTAGCGGACTGTGAATCAGCATGGATTCTTTCCTTCCAAACGGGGGCATATTCTCCAGCCTCTCTGGAGGCTCTAGGGACCCCATTCATGACCACGACCTGTTAGCCCCGACAGCTTCCCAAGGCCCTGGGGGCTGAGACTCACAGTGCTTCTGTCTGTAGAGACCTAGTGGAGGAAAAAACGTGGGGTTGGTTGCAGAAAGTTTCATTCTCCCAGTGGGGCAGTAAGTCCAAGGTCAGCTTTTCAGCCCCTTGGGCACGAAGCTACAGGAAGTGAGTGTGAAACATTTTATTTGTCTCTTGGTCCTGCAAATAATGCAGTGTATCCCAAATATGCTTGGTTGCACCCTCAGAGGAAAGCCACAGTCACAAAAGGGACTGAAGGTGTCAGAAGAAGAGAGGAATGAGAAGTCTGAGTTGTCAGCTTGCTCAAGGATTGTCTCAGATAAAAAGCTAAAGGGAAGTTGGGGTGGGGGGCTCTAGAACAGAGCCCCAGGGTGGTTATCCCCACCTCGCTCCTTGCTTCATATCAGCCAGAATCAAACAAAGATGTCATTTACCCACCAGCTCTGAGCCAATGTCACTTCATGGGTGGTCTGACCCAGTAGAGGTAGAGGTGGAAAGCATAAGACAAAGGACAGGATGACATGAGTCCACTGACCTTTCACCTTACCACACATTTGAGGGTGGTCTGATTCTCACTGGGCTTCAGAAAAACCTTGGTGGTCCCCTGCCCCTTCTTTCCAGGCCTGGCTGGAAGCCTCCCTTTGTACCTGTCCTTCTTCCTCTGACAGGCCGTTGACAACAGCATCCTGACATCTGCAGAGGACAGCTGTTTACAGCCCAGTGACTTGTTATCATCATCCTCACACCTCAGTGTAGAACTGGAGGTCCAGAGTACTTAACAGACTTGTCAAACATCACACCATCTAAAGAAAAAGTTCCTAGGATCTAGCATTTATTGAGCACATCCTACCTTCCAGATCAGTGCTTTGCTTGGATTTGTGATTTCATCCTTTAATAGCCCAGTGATATTACTGCCCCAGTTCACAGACAGGAAGCTGGGGCACAGACAACACCCATGCATGTCAGTAGTTGTGGGACATCCGTGGGACATCAGTGTCTATCGTGTCACCAGGCAGTCTGGCCCCAGAGCCCTGGCTCTTCTCCCCAGGGTGGGCCTCTGCCACAACAGTGTCTGGTGAGAGCAGAATTTGGGTGCAGGTCCTAGACCACCTTTCCCTCTACACTGGGGATTTTGTCAAAATGCAGGTTCTGATCCCACAGATTCAGGATATGGCCCGAGGTTCTGCATTTTTGAAGAAGCTCTCAGATGATGTTGATGCTGATTGCCCACCAACTCTGCTGTACCCCACTGTACAAACTTCTGTACCACAGCTACTTTTTATTGTGTTCTGACTGCCAAAATCCTTTTATTTATGTCTGACTGCAGTGACCTGTGCCCCCGCCCACACAGCCCCTGGCCGTACCTACTCCTTGTTCTCAACTCTGACCTATTCAATGTCTGCATAGATTAGGACAATGGCCCTTTACCAAGCTCTGACAGACACTCCTGCCTCAATCCCAGACACTGATTAGTACATCAGGAAGGCTGGGGGTTAGCAAAGTGATGCTTAGCCCTTTCCAGTATCAACCAATCCATCCTCTCTCTTATCCTTTCAATTCATCCATTATCCATGTAATCTATAGAACAAGGCCCAGGAAAGCGCCCAGCAAATCAGAGATTTCCTGAAAGCTTGTTCTTCTCTACCACACCTGGATAGGTTGACTTCTCTGCCAATCACACTGTGTACATACACAGGATTGGCTCTCCTGCCTCCACCCCACCCACAGAGACACAACGTCCTAACCAAAGACTTCAGTCTTCTGCCACACGTTGCCTTGGCCAATAGGCACAAATCTGACCCTTTCTGGGAGGGATCAAAATCACCTCTGATCTAACAAGTGTAAGATTGAAGAAGGAGAGATGTTTTCTCTCTCCCATCAAGTCCTGAGCCCAGTTTTCTAGCTGTTCTGAGCCTTGGCTGAGAACTCAGAACTCTTCAAGTAGAGTCCTTTCACTATTAGGATTTTCGAAGACCATCTCCCTGTGTGATTAAGTTTCCCCTGACTTTTTTTTCTACAATTCGAAAAGAAAGCCTCACATTGAAGAAAACTAGAAACGCATGATTCAATGATGTCAAATGCTCTTGGGATTCCTCCTTCCAAGGTCTTTGTTAATTGTACCCAGTATCTATAGTGATAAATTTAAAGACACATGAGACAGCGGGATCCCCAAAACACTGGGCTATTGTACTGTCCCATTAAGTTGAAACAATGGGGGCAGAGTTTTGAGCCTGTCTCCAGGGCAACAGAAAATACCAGTCACAGTCAGGTGGATTTTCTGATGAATTTTTAAAAATAGAGTTTCACATACTTTGTTATTTTAAAGACAGGAACATTAATTGATAAGTACTTAGATGAAATGACAAACAAGTACTTTGAACCAAATATATATCTTTGATTTAATCCCAAGTTTTCTTTTTTGGTGTTTTGTTGATTGGAGGCAAAATAAAATTTCTCATGTCAGGGGAAAAAAGACACCATGGAAAACCCCAAAGAAACATATTAGCCAGAAATCTTATTTTTTTATTTAAAAAAAATCTATTTTAGTATTTAAATATCAGCAAAAAATCTCTATTGCCAAATGACTTCACTTTGCTCTGGACATCCGGCCTGGACCTCCTAAAAACCCCAAGGCAGTTAAATACAAGCTGGGAGCTCTTATAAATATAGCTGTAGGCGAAGGACTCCCAGCCTGTCTAGGAGAGACTGCAGTGTGTCCATCGGGGACTCTAGCATCAGTCTCTCCTTTGGCCTCATAGCTCCCTGGCCCCAGTTGGTTGTCTGCACTCAGCTTTGGTTTCTTGCGATCACCTCTGCGTGACACCCATTTTGGCATTTTCCCAGCTGATCTCAGGATCCTCCTTTGGATATGATTTTAAGTCCTTGTTCTCCAGACACACTGGTAATAACTAGGAATAAAAAATTCTGGAACTGTGGAATCCAATGTGACAGCCACTAGCCACGTGGGGCTATACGAAAGATTTAAAATTAAACAAATGTAAAAAGCCCGTTCCTCAGTCCCACTAGCCACATGTCAAGTGCTCAATAGCCACATTTCCTTCGTTGCAGGAAGTTCTACTGAACAGTGATTTAGAGACTCTCCTCCTCCCCTCCCAGCCCCAAGGGGCTGGCCAACTTGACTTTAATATCTTCCCCCAATTCCCCCAAATCAAGTAACAGGAGACTGAAATCACTGAAGTCCGAGACAATGGTGTTACCCTTCTCTTGAGTCCAGTAGTGGCTTCCTTCAGAGTTCCTTCAGGCAACTCCACAGTTCCATCAACTCGCCTTCCCATAGGGCACAGACACCAGATAGTGGGGTCATCAGTGAAGAAGGTTTAGGTTGAGGAACTCAGAGCAGCTGGGAAGTGCTGATGCTAGAAACAGTAGAATAATACCTTCATTCCAGCTTATTTGGGCACAGCCAGACTACATGAGTTTGCTGCCTGCTTATCTCTTTACTTGGCAAGGTGCCTGCCATTCCGCCATTAGGGATGTATTCCTTTGGATTTCACAAGTGTCTTCTTTACTCTCCATACTGGGACAGAGTACAGGGACTACATTTGTGAGCAGGAGAGAGAGAAAGACCTGTAGGGGAATACGGGCAATTGTCGATGATCTCGCTTGACAAGCTCCCAGCTCAAAACAACCCTATAGGTAAGAGAGAAAAAGAATGAGGAACAAGAGTTTCACGAGTGAGAAACCGTTTTTAAATATTACCCAGCATAGTGCTGGGCCCACCAAGTGTTCAGCACATAGATGAGTTAATTATGATATTCAATTTTAAGAATAGTTCAGCATTAGAATCACTCCAATGCATGTTCATCCATCATGAATTTAAAAAAAAAAAATTAAGCACCCAAAGCAAGTTTTCTCGTACAATTTTTGCTTAATGAGCAAAAATCATCCTTTCCACATCCTTACCCTGAAGAAAACTTCATTTTACTCACTCATTTGTTTATTTATTCATTACACAGCTATTTTTCTGTGCCTACGCAAGCATTGCTGCCCTTGCAGAGGACACAACGTTAAGTAATGGCTCTTGGTCTAGAAGCTGGAAATGTGACTATGGAATCCCAATTGGGATCCACAACATCTAGAACAGAAGATTTCTGGCCTTGCTACCTCTGATCTGTATTCTCCTCCCCAAGTTCCTGAATCCCAGTCTGTCAGATTTCATCTTGGGTGCCTAACTGAGGAAACTCTAAATCATAGTGGCTTACACAAGATGGAACTTAATTTCTCTTTCAGGTGAAAAATCAGAGTTGGCCTCCAGGACTAATATGGCTCTCCTCTGGAAGCCAGCCTCCACTCTTCCTCTGGTTTCACCAAGCTTACCGCATCGCTTCATGATCTCAGAGCTGCATTCTAGGTGGCAGAAAGAAGGGAAACAATGGGCGGCCAACGGTTCAGTTGGTTAGAGCGTGAGCTCTTAACAACAAGGTTGCTCAATTCCCACATGGCATGGTTGGCTGAAGACAACAAGCTGCTGCTGAGCTTCCGGAGGGGAGTTCGGATGGCTCAGTTGGTTAGAGCGCGAGCTCTGAACAACAAGGTTGCCGGTTCAATTCCCACACGGGATGGTGGGCTGCGCCCCCTACAACTAAGTTTGAAAACGGCAACTGGACTTGGAGCTGAGCTGCGCCCTACACAACTAGATTGAAGGACAACAACTTGGAGCTAATGGGCCCTGGAGAAACACACTGTTCCCCAATTAAAAAAAAAAAAGTTTAAAAAAAAAATTTAAAAAAAAAAAGGAGGGAAACAAAAGAAGGGCATCCCTTCACGCTTTTAGGAGGCTTCCTGTTAACCTCACTGGAAAGAATTTAGTCCCATGGCTGCACCTTTCCTATTTCTCCCATCAGGCTTCTGATCCAAAAGAGCAAGTCTGTCTTGGATGGTAGGGTGCTACTGACCATCTCTGTCACCTGCCACACACTGTGCCTTAGACACTGTCCTACTCTACAAACGCTGCCTACAGATGCCGAGGTCAGAATCCATGCCCTCTGGTGACGGAAACAAAAGCCATTAAGCTTTAATGATATTCACGTCACCAACGGTCTTTCAATTGTGTATATTACAAAGTGCTCATCGTTTGCATGCTTACTTGTTATTGTAATATAGAATTAAAATGGATATCAAGAGACACGACTATTAAAACGTGCCTTATACATTAAGACAAAACCCTTGCAGAGGCAATAACAACAAAACAATAACATAAAATTAGAATTAAACATCGACATTTTTATAAAGAACAAAACATTAAATTGGTCGTATTGACAATGGTATTTTAAATTTCCTATTACTGCTAATTGAAAACTCTTAGAATAAGACATGGAGAATGGGGAAATAATGTTACCATGAGAAGCCCAATTTTTTAGACCATAACTTTGAAGTAACTCTGTATCTTTACTTTTTATGCATATGAGGAAGGAATGGAGCAGAGCGGAACACACTGGCGTGTATAATACTCACTGGGACAAAGTACATGGCGGCTTTGATGTTAATATCTGACAGTTAGAAAAGGACCAGCTCAGCCTTCAGCTGCTGCTGACATTCGACTGGGATAATTAAACCACCAGGTTTCCCACGCAGAGAAGAGACCCATTTTCTCATTCATGTCAAGTGAAGTGCTCCTCTAAGTTCTGCCCAAATCACACCCTGAACGCAAAGAGAACTTCTCTTTAAATTGGGGATTTAGTGAAGGTTTTAACTGTTTGTAGCCAATGTTTCATTTGCTTTCGCCCTGATGGTTAACATTGGATCCCTGTCCAAAGCAAGTCCCCTTCCCTGTCCCCAAATGTTTCTCAGAGTTTCCATATACTCCCTGTGCTCGTGGAAAAGACTAATTGAATGTTCAGAGGCAGCTGTGGTGTTGTTTCTTTTTTTTCAGGCTCCCCGGTGACCGGGCCCTCTACTTCCCCACAGAGTGCCACATCGGCAGGCCACTGACTGACTGGTGACCATGTCCAACAGTGCTATGTCTCCCCTGCCAGCTCTGCTGGTCACTCACGGGCTCTCCAATCTCCCACCTCACTGACCCAAGTCATAGACTTCTGACCAGCACCACCTACAAAATCAGTAGAAATTCTGAGGCGTGACTGAACCCCAGCAGTGGGACCATCATTGATGGGAGCTGTAATCCAGTGGCAGAGACCCTTGTCTCCCAGTGTCCTTTGTCCCCTTTCCCGCATAGGAATAGAATCCATAATTTTCATAGTATATATAAAGACAACTTCTCTTGCAGTTAAATGTAATAGCACATGCCTAAGTTCTGGGCAAAGAGATGTCAGTGAAAATGGAAGAGAGGGGTCATGCCCTTCTTTTTTCCTTCCTTCTTTTTATTGGTGAAAATGTAGGTGCAATGGCTGGAGCTCCAGCAGCAATCTTGAGCCATGAGATAACCTGGAGAATGGAAAGTGTAGATGTAAAAACAACCAAACAAACAAATGAAAAAGGAGTTTGGATTCTTCTGACACTATCTAGGAAGATCTAGTTACGAAGTAACTGTCTCCGGACTTACAGAACATAAGAGAAAAATAATCTATCTTACTAAGTCACCGTTACATGTTACTCATAGCCAAATTTAATCTTAACTATATGCTATAAATATAGAGCTAGCCGTAGTCAAATGGCGAGAAGGTGAATTGGTTTTTCAACTTCTGGGCTCTCGTTTGTGTCCTCTGATACCCTCTGTCTGCGCTAATGCCCTCCACTAACGTACTCACGCTCTGCAATTTTTCTAATCACTCTTCTGTCCAGATTTACATCCCATCCCCTTGGGATCTGGTACATTGACTAGGTAATGCAATAGTGAAATGTATGTAACTTATTAATGGGATATAATGAGTGTTTTTATTCTGACAGGGACTTGGGTGACTAGACCCAAGGAATGACTAACATAGGTACTCTAGCAGGTAATGATGGCAGGTATTTTCAGGCAGGCAGGCAGGCTTTTTGACATTTGATATAGAAATATAGTTCTGCAAACTGTCAGGCAGCTCCAAGGTTATATCCATAGCATGTCAGATTCAATTAGGATTCCCTGATACTTATCTCAACTTTCTCCTTATATTGCTTACTTGTGTAAAACCCTATCAGTGGTGTTCAAAATAAGATACATGGAGCCCGGGTGAGAAAAAGTGTGGAAATTAACAGTTTAAAAATGTCAAGTCTTCAGAAATGATATTCTTTGGATTTTCCTATCATGGAAAACAATGTTTGAAAAAGACCCCTATGTCCAACAGAACAGTGTATTGAAAAGTCTTAGGCTCCCTTATAGTCTCCACCAGCTAGCCCTCAACCACGCAAGTAGGCACACGCTCTAAATTAAAACAGTGTGCGCCCTATGGAAACACCACTTCTGGACAAGTCTCCTGGCTCCAAGCCTTCGAACAAAATCACCACCCCAACACCCTTCCATTTGGAAATTACGGTGCTACCACCAACTGATACAGTATCATGCTTTTTGCTTCTTTAAATCATCAAAGCCAGATCTACAAATTATTTATGAAGCAGTAATGATTTGTTGTTACTTCAATAGCTTGTATCAATGGGCTTTTCTCTAACTTCTTATAACTCAGAGCTAGCTAACAGTCAGGGAAATACATAACAAGGAAATACAGGAGACCACCTGAGTCACTGAACACCCACTTTTTCTCAGCTTCCATTGGTGTCACTTCCAGTAAGAAATACAGTAATATGAGCCTGTGTCCTGGACCCTGAGGTAACAGCTTATGACCGAAGTGTAATTGTAAACCAACTTCCTTGGAGATAGCAGTGCCCTGAAATGCAAGGCTGGCCTTGGGAAGTAGGGAAGCAAGTAACCTCATGGTAGCCTCTTATCTTTCCTTTCAGTGCCTCTTATCTTACCATCCTCTTCCTCCTCCCCTTTTCTTTCATCCCACTACTATTCACAACAATGGAGACCTGGCAGGAAATGAGTTTAAAAAAAAAAAAACAATCAAAATATCCTGTTACCCATAATTTTAAAAAAATCTCCAGTTACTTCCCCACCCCCCACCCTTGCCTCCTTATTTTCTGTTATAATTGTTGCTATCTTTTCAGGCCCTTACCCAAGCTCACCAAGCTAGAGATCAAAGGCTCAGACAGAGTTTACAGGTGGAAGCACACTTCACAAGAGCCATGTGGGGGAGTGTAAGTTGTCTGGTGACATGCCTGCAGCAATTAACTGGTAGTCTTGTGGGAGGCAAGATGGAATGGATGAAACAATGAGAAAACAATGCCAATTGAGGATAACTAACAATGATGTCATGCTATAAGTCAGTCCTTGAAATAATAATGCACATGCCTAAAAATAGAGTTCAGGAGACTAAGGAACTAGGTGGGTGGAGAGGCTTAAGAACTGAAAAGGTCCAGTCAGGGCAAGGTGAGCCTCGCCAGCTCCAGGGAGAGTGTTCTCAGAACTGCTGAAGGCAGTTGTTTTGACCAGAACTTGATCCCATTAAGGTCTTTGTGAATTTTCAGTTTTGAGGCATTCAGCACTTGTTGAAAAGAAAAGGACGTTTATGTGGGCCCCTTCTTCTCTGCGAGTGGGAAAAGCTACTCTGGGAAAGGACCCTTTCTTCTGCACCCACCGGCAAGGGGTTGTGGGTTTTCTTCTTCAGTAAAACCCTTTGAGATGCAAGGAGAGGCAGGAACGAGAAACACTTCCACTAAAAAGCTGTTAGAAATCAGTGAAATTGAAATGAGGTTTTAATCTTACTACTAAACCATATTATGCATATATAATGTCTAGTCTTTTTGTAAAATGAGCAATAATTTAGATACACTAGAGTCAATATTTAATTACCCATGACTTCAACATAATTTGTCCCTTTGCCAATGTAAAGTTCTTGCTATTAGGAAGACAAATCCAATCTAAAGTCAGATTTTGTTTCTAATTCTAGATTTAAATAAAGGTCCCCTTTGAACATGGTTTAAATTGTTGAGTTCGTCGATTTATGACTTTGTGTTAAATGAGATAGAGAAAAAACATCCAGCACACTGACTGAACATGGTGTTCGGTGCTCAATAAATGTTAATTTATTATTTTTAACAAAACTGTATAATTAAGCTATAATCTGCAGTAATACAGATTTATTGAGCATTCCAAATTTTTCATTAACTGAGTCCATGTTTTTCCACCTAGATGAGCTTAACATGCACAATGGGAACATGTTCAGTTTTAATTATACTGGGCCCTCCCTAAAACTCTTATCTCAAGGTTCTGTATTAGAACTAATTCTCCTTTGTGTACTGTAATAACCACATTATCTCAATCAAGATCTCAGGTTTGCAATTTGTAATTATCTCACCACGTCAAACAGGTCTTCCTTGACTGACAACACCTATTCTGCTTCTCCAAAGTGGGCATGTTTTAGTGAATGTGTAGTGAATGTCTGTGTGTCATTCATTTCGGGGAGACTGCTGCGGAGTCTGCTGATTTCTGCAATAGTTTTAACAGGTGTTATCTTTCAGACTTCCTTTAGTGAGTGATTAACATCTTTGGCCATATACAGGAAATCACTGGCTCTTGGAATAAGTTAAATACTATAAGTGAACCAAATTATTTTAAATGCAATAGAGCTTTCAAACAAATCCTCTAGTTGCTCCTTTGCAAAGTGAAGGATTCTTTCACAAAGCCAATAATCACTTCCTAATGCATGGGTTTTGCAAATCTGGAATTTAATCCCTCACATTTGCTTAGAACAGGTAACCTTTCTTTATTTGCTACTCTGAGGGTCCGTCTTTTGGTTTACTTTTAATTGAAAGAATAAAAGAATCAAGACCAGATTGTTCCATCACGTTTTGGTTTGGGCAGGGTTGACAACTAATGTATAATGAGTAATTTGGTGCAAATGGAATGGAATGGAAGGTGTGGGGGTGGGCTGGGGAGAGGGCTGGGCTGAAGGGACTGGGCCCCAGAACAGTAAGTTCAAGATCCTAGCTCTGCTGAAGTTTGAATACCTTTGGTTTTCTTTTTAAATTTACCAGGCTCTTTGCAAGATTACATCCTACAAAAACAAATGAACTAAAACCCGATATTCCACAGCTGATTTTGTTCACAGAGTGGTAGACTCCAGCACAAAGAGATATGTATGCAGAGTGAGGAAATATCTAAGCCGATGTTTAAAACACATTCAGGAGATGGGAAAGGACAAAATGAGTTGGAGAAGTATGTTTTTCTAACCTGGAGAATAGAAAACTAAAAATAAGACCTCCTTCCTATTAGAAAGGCTGACCCATGTCCTTTGCATTTCTCCTTGGTGCCCCTCACTCACATGCTTCCGTCTGGTGTGGCTGCCATCCAATCCTCCAGGGAGAAAAAGAATCTTGCTTTGTCCCTGCCAGACTTTCCAAGCAAACGTAGTCCTTTGTTTCAGAGCTCTTTCACCTTCACAAAATGCTGATACAGTTTCTACAAATCAGAGGAAATCTGATGGTGGGAGTGGGGCAGGTTTGCAGAAAAAGAATTCTATTTCCTGCAACCAAGAGTGGATACATTTAAAGTCACCTCCCCCCCCCCCCCCCCCCCCCCCCCCCCCCCCCCGAGATGAAGACTGATGTGTTAGTGGCCTACACCCTGCATGCTTTAAGGGTTCCTTTCTGGGACTGTGCCAAGCAGTGTAGGAATTGGGGGTGGGGGGGATTGATCCCACCGAAACGCTCTGCCCAAATTTTTCTTGAGATTTGTAGCTGAATGTTCTTCGAGGTAATGGCTTTTCAAGAGAAAACTTCTTTTTTTTTGTTTGTTTGTTTTTGTTTTTGTTTTTGTTTTTGTTTTCATTTTGTCTTTAAGGCACATTTCCCCAAAAGATAAGCCCTTCAAAAATAAGAGAAAACTTCTAATTGTGACCGCTCAACTCAGTCAGCCTCTTTGAACTTCCCTTTGGGGTTCTCTAAATCCTAAGTGTGCTTTACTTAAAATTGAGCACAAGGGCGTTTCAGCGGATCAGTCAAAGATAATAGAAGGGTTCCGAGCTTTTCTAGTTTAAAAGAAAGCTGTTTTCAGAAACTGTGAACAAGAGCGCTATTATCAGCATTTAATTATTTCTATGAATACATTACAAACTCCTCCATCACTAGAATGTAATAACTAAAAACGGCCTTATAATGAAATTTAAATGAATTCCATTCCATGAAAACGAGACTTTAAAATCAGCCAGGCAAACAATGACATTTTTTTTTTCCCTGTTGGCCCCTCAAAACTGTTGCCCATCAAAACACAAGAGAAATGTTGTTCTCTTCACATACGATGCGTGATATTAACGTAACTTTCATCATAGTTCCAAGCCCCTAGTTATGCAATATGCCAGGGCAAATCCAACTTCTTCAAGGGTATTGGGAAATGTCCCCACCCAGTAAAAAAACCTAATTAAAGTTTAATATACTTCAATTGAAAAGATTGACAGGTGGCATGAAGGAATTTTGGAAGTGGGTGCTTTAGTCACCACTTATATGTTTGTTCTTTGCCAGCTGTCAACAGCACAAAGGCCTGGGGTGTAAAGCACGCTAGGTTGAGCTTTAAAGGTCGAAATGTAAAAAAGTAAATAAACATTTAAAATATATTCACTTTTATCTAAGAGTTAATTGTGCAATTTATGGACCTGTTATTTTTCTTCCTGATGGACCCTGGGCAACTGTCCTTTAGAATCTTCTCAAGATACTGAGTTTGGCAAGAGAGAGGATATGAAAGTCATATTCAGTAACTGTTCTGGCTCAGGTAGAAATGTTCAACGGATATACATATATATCCAATGGCATGGCCTTATGATGGAAAAATATGCAGCCATTCACTATGATATTTACAAAGAGTTATGATGTTAGCAAAGTGTTTATGATCATAAAAATCAAAGGCAAGATTCCAAATTTTATATATAGTATGAGTCCACATATTTAAGATGAATGAAGAAAACAAGACTAATGGAGAGCAGGTAGGGGTAGGGATTAGGGTTATGGGTGGAATTTGTTTTTGTGACTTTATATCTCTTCACATTTTTCTAATGAGTATGTATTACTTTTATATTTGTGATTTTAAATGAAGTTTTAAAAGTCAGATTCATTTCTATGCCTTTTCTGGACTCAGTCATTTTTAATTAATCCTCTTGTTATTTTTGCAAGGTTAACCTTAAAGCCTCTTGAGTATTGGTATAAATAGATAGTCCAGAAGACCATGGAGTCCCAGCCCGGTTTCACAGAGAATGTGGACAGAAGACTAACTTAGGCAGGGTCTGTCAAGACGCACGCAGCACGTGATACCGTGTATACTTGTATATCTCTTAAATGGCTCTCGTGATTATTAAGGGTTACCTTTGAAGGGTAAATAAAAGATACTCCTTTTATTCCTCCAGGAAAAACTAGATGGCTTGGAGTCGAGTGAACAAGAGCTTCAAAAGGAAATAGGCAGAAAACAGAGGACAGTTCCCGAGGAGAGACTTGGTGTTCATTTTGGTAGCAACTGAACAGTAGAGACCTCTTTTTGGGTCGCAGAGCTCAGCCAAAACTGGGACCAAGATGCAGAGCCCTGCAGAAGCATTGCTCTGCATTCAGGATGAACAACTCGGCCTCGTGCAGGAGCGGACATAGAAGAATGGGATTTGCTGGAGTAGGGCAGAAATCAGGATGAAAGCAGAGAAAAACAGACCTGACTTGTGAGGCTGGACAGAGCTGTCCATGTCATGGGAGGTGAGGTGCGTGAACCAAACCAGACTCTGTTTTATTACCTCTAGCCACCTGCCCATGGACAAATTGCACCCTTGTCAATTATCATCTGGAGCAAAATTGTTTCCATCCCCACACTCGCAAAGACTGGCCTGTGTGTGTGTTGCCGGCAGGATAAGGATGACCTCCCAGGGAGAAAAAAACAGGGAGGATGGTGGATTTTGGGGGCAGAAAGAAGGATTTCAGGTCCTTCGGGAGATCAAAGCAAGGACGCAGAGGTCTGTGCTGTTGCAGCACGCTTCTGGACATACCTGCCACCAGCAGCCACGCTAATTGGCATTCCTTTTCGCCACGGCCATAGTTCCTTTGAACATTTCGACATTTAAGCTTGTCCCTGTAATAGTAGCACTGTATTTTCGGTAATTCTTTCCCTTATGTGAATATCTGTCATGGACACTGTAGGGGGCAATTGGGCTGCCTTAAAACATGTCCAGAATCCAACCACAGGTCCACCTCCGCTTCCTGCCACCCAGGCGGTCCAAGTCATCGTCTCCTCTTACCTGGGGGACTGTAAAATTCTCCAGATGGACCTCCCTGCTCTCCTCAGGCCCCTGAGGCCCCGTTGTCCATGTAGAAGCCAGAGACATTTATATCAAACCCAAGCCAGTCTGCTTAATCCCCATGTTCTCCTGCATGAACATCAAGTCACACCTTTGCTGGGCCACCAGAAACCCTCACGAACACTGCCATCTGACCTCTCCGATTTCATGTGCTGCCACCTCTTCCACATGAACCAAGCTCCAGTACCTCCACTCTTCTCCTTGCCTCTTGAACTCACCAAGCCTGAGCCTGTCTCAGGGTCTTGGCACTTGTTTGTCCCTCTGCTTGGAAAACTCTTACCCCCTACTCTTTATTTTAATTTGATTGCATCACAGAGATTTTTCAAAACAACAAATTTTGGAATACAATTAACATTCGTAAATACTACATAAAATTACCATATTTTGCGAGACAAAGTGACCACTTGACAACCATGTCAAGTCTGCTGTAGTGCACGGTGAGGTTGGGCCTGGGGAAATATAGCAGACTGCCCTTCACCCCCGTCCCAGAGGCCTCTCTGGTGACATCTCCTTGGTAACTTTCCCAAAGTCCAGATTCTGGACTTCACTTTTTCCTCTGCTCTTTATGCGGCTTTTCTTCCTGCCATCAGGACTCAGCACAAATGTCCCTTCCCAGAGAAGCCTTCTCAACCGAGTTAACCCTCTTCCCATCACTTTGTCCCATCACCTTGTGGCATTTTATTCACAGCACTTAACACATTGTGAAGTAGCTGTACTTAGTTTTAGTTTTTGTATTAGTTTTGATGGGTTGCCATAGTAAAGTACCATAGACTGGGTAGCTTAAACAACAGAAAATATTTTTTTAAGTTTTGTTGAGATCTAATGGGCACATAGCATTGAATAAGTTGAAGGTGTACTGCATAATGACTAGACATACGCATAGCCTTGACAGAAATGATTTTTTTCACAGTTCTGGAAGCTGGAAGTCCAAGATGGAGGGTGGGCAGGTTCGGCGCCTTCTGAGGCCTGTCTCTTTGGCTTGCAGACGGCTGCATCTTGCTGCCTCCTGCCGCACACATCTTGGTCGCCCCGCTCTGCATGCGTCCCTGCTGTTCTCTGTGTAGCCTCATTTCTCTTCTCAGAAGGTCACCACTCAGATGGCAATGGGTCCCACTCTAACGGCTTCGTTTTTAATGTAATTACCTCTGTCAAGGTCCTATCTCCAAATACAGTCACATTCTGAGGTAATAGAGGTTAGAACTTCGACATACAAATTTTGAAAGGAACACAATTCAACCCTTAACAATTATTTATTTGCTTTTTTTGCTCGCCTGTTTATTCTTTGTCTCCCCATACTAGAATTTCGTTATCACAAGAGCAGGAATTTGTCCTTTGTTCACAGCTAGCACCATGTCATTTCATGGGAAGTGCTAAGGGTTTGTACTAAAGCAATGAACAGTCAGTGGTTTTGCATAATTTTTATTACCTTTTCCCAATGTAGTCCATTTTTCTAAAAGATTTGTATCTCCTCAACTGCATTTATTAAGTTTTTATTAATAGATTCTCCCATGAGATAATCAATGCCTTCAAATCCAAATCCACAAACTCTGACATTTGAGTCCTCTGAGCAGCTTATCAGTCATAAATATCCAATTTCTATTAAACTTTTTAAAGTGTTGAAAGTATCTCGAGGATTTCTGTTTCCTCTGCCCCATCACCATCTTTTCAGATCCCTGGCAGGAAGAAACCCAAGCTGGAAACCTACCAGATGAACGCTATGGGTTTTGCCACTCCAAGTTTCTCTGAGTCTATGGGGCTCTGAAATACGTCGGCTGATAAAAATCTCAAAATGTCACCCTCCACCCAGGCCCACATTTCCCTTTACTTGACTGTGTAGGTCAAGTGAATTCCAGACCACTGCCACTCAGGTTAGCTGAGCTGAAAGCAAAGGCAGAAAGGAGACCGCTTGCTTTAGCTAAAGCATCCATGCTGTAAAAAATGATCTGTGCCAAAAGTGGTAGGTCCCAACCCTTGATATGAAAGCCTTGTCATATCTTGCAATCAGCAAAAAGTTTTTACAAGAATGAAAATAGACTCGCCCATGGCATTATAACTAAAGGATGAATAGGAAGCTAGGTCAAAGACACACCAACCCACTAAAGCATGGGGGTGGGGGGGGGCACCAGACAGCTGTTTTGAGAACCACCGCACAACTCTGACAATGGAGGAACCGATGGTTGATAATTAAGGATTTAAATTTCACACTTAGCTTCATAAAAATCATTGCTCGTCTAATTTCCTTGTAATCTTGAGACTTCACACATTTGATTTACCACAGGGACTAGGACAAAATAGCAATGTGAAAACACCCATGTGAAAAGAGCATACATAATTGCAAATATAATTGGAGTTTAAATACAGTATTGGCAGAAAAAAAACAACAACACTTCAACGACGACAAAACCTCCCCAAAGTAGTTTTATAACTGTTATTTGGTATGTTCTAAAGGAATCATCTTACAGTAAACTGGTCTGTTAATTTAATGACCATACAGTACAAGCCCCAAAGAACCACTAGATTGTGTGTGTGTGTGTGTGGGGGGGTGGTCAGTAAAGTATGTTGAAGCTTCCAACAGCATCACCATTCAATTTGCTCAGGTTCCGCCTGGAAGAAAACTTGAATTTGAAATTTGACAAGCATATCTTTAGGGCCCTTTAGAACAATGAGTATTGGGCAACTTTCTTATGTCTTTACCCGATGGATGGAGGTTGCAAGAAAAAGAAGGGTGAAATGTCATGAGATCTACTGTGGCCCCCAAGCACTTTATAGCATCAGGAGGTATGTTGAAGCTTGCCATCGTTTTGTGCTGATAAATGTTAGTGGTGTGATTCGCTTTTAAATAAATGGTAAGGTTTGATTTTCATTTCTTTTACTATTTCATGATGCAGAGTTACCTGTAATCATATTTACACAGAAAATAGGAACATCCTGCCAGGAATAAGACAAACCCAAGAGTGGATTTGATGGATAACTTATATCTTTAAAAGAAAGTAAACTCAAAGTCAGCATTTTTATTAAGCCACTAACTTACTTCTGGGTCACTAAAGCTACTTGTGTGTTTTTGCTGTTTGTGGAGGAATGGGTATATGCGTGAGCAAAGGAGAATAAAGCTGCTGTTCTTCTAAGGCCTTAAGTCTGCATTAGTGAGCTGGTGCAAACTGTCACCTGGTACCTTGTCTAATGGTTCCCTGCCCTTCTCGTAATCCTTCTCAGAATTCAACAGACCTGCGTAGGAACTGCAGTGACCTTGAGGACGTTATCTCACTTCTGAGCTCTATTCTTCATCTACAAAAATGGGTACAGCGATGTGACCTCCTAGGGTTGTCGGACAGATGGCAGAAAGTATTTGAAGTCCCATAGGACGCCTGACTTCTGGAGGTCACCTGGGGAGGGCAATGCCATCCAGCTGCCCTTTTGCCACCCCTCCTTTTGCTTTCTATTCTCTTCTTGTCACGTCCTTCTCTTGTCCTCGCTTTCTGTGTCTTTAAAACAAGCAGATATGTGGTGGAGTCCAGAAATGTGTTTTTATTTTATTATATTTTTGGGGGGGATATTCATGGGTTTTCTTTGCCCTCTTTGCTACCTAATTAAAGCCCACACAATCTGAAAACTTGCAAGTAAAACAGCCTCACAAATTCATTCATGACCATGACTTTGTAATTGCTGTAATTCCCCTGGGGCAGGAATAATTTACCAATGGTTGAATTGAGAGCTATGATGGAGAGGGTCAAGGACACTTGCCCTGAGCTCCTGGGCAGAGAAGCATAGCTTCCCAAGGGGTCACCACCATCCTCGGCCTCTTGCCCAGGGCATCTATGTCCGTGGCCCTGTTTCTCTGCTCACTTCGCCTTTGGCCGACTCTGTGTGCTGCTTCGTCCCTCACTCCTCTTCTTTTTGGGTTCGACTTTATTCCATGCAGCACATCAAAGTTATTTGGGATGAAGTGTGCTCCAAGCTCCCTATGTTTAGGGAAAAGAAGATTTGCTAAAAGGGTCATGAATAATGGGGATTCTCAATGATAATAGAAAATCCTGGGGTTCACTGTTCAAACCTTCAGACTACCAGCGTGTACATTAAGGCCATCTTTGTTCAGGTTGCTGCCATGTTGTAAAGGACTTAAAAAAATAAAGTATTTTTGGGGGGCGATGGACGGCTCAGTTGGTTAGAGAGCAAGGTTTCCGGTTCAACTCCCGCATTGGGTGGTGGGCTGCGCCCCCTGCAACTAAATATTGAAAACGGTGATTGGACTTGGAGCTGAGCTGGGCTCTCCACAAATGGATTGAAGGATAACTGCCTGGAGAAACACACTGTCTCCCAATATCCCCAACAAAATTTATTAAAAAGAAATAAAATAAAGTATTTTAGGGAAATCCCTCATGTTTGATTTTCTATGAGTAGGAAAGAATCGTTTTTTTGTTTTTTAACTTTGAAGCTGGTTTAGAACCCATGTGTGTTTTAATTTTCCTGTTCAGTCTGAGTGTTTGTGATTTCAGTTCTGTTTAAAGATGGACGGCAAGACACAAATTCCACTAAGTAGGATTGTGAAATATGCTCCCGGGGCTTTAACAGATGTAACATATTACTGTGTTACTGTGTTACTTTCTCTTCCATGGGGTCTTGCTCTCACTGCAGCACTTATGTTCCTGCACTAATGTCACTTGGGCATAAGATGAGGGATGGAAAAGTGACAAAGGAGAAAAGAACAGTAGGAAGCGTACAGAGGAACGTTTCATAAAAACCCAGACACAAAGACAAAATAGAAAATTCCTGCCCATATCCCCATAGAACTTGGAAACTGTCAGAACTGGCTGTACCCTGGAGCCAGAGGCAGTTTTGTTTACAAGTCAGAAACACAGGAACTCCCTACTGACTATTTTCCTGGCTTACCCTAGACAATTTGAGGAATCTTGTAATCTTTTCCCAACACAGGGATACTAGGAGAATCCTAAAAGATGCAGAGCCCAGCTATTGAGCCTTCCTAGTTTCTTCAACTTATCAATCCAACTCACAGCATTTATTGAGCACCTACTATGTGCTGGACTCTGATGGCATATCAGGTAAGATTAGGATTTTAGATGTTTTTCCATGACACTTCCTTTTAGTGAGAAGTACCTAAGAACCTTCACTTGGCTGGCTCCCTCTTCATTCAGGTATCAGCTCAAATGCCACCTTTTCCAAGACTTTCTCTGACCACTCCCCCTGTCCAGCACCTACCCCTGTCACTTTTTGTTTCATTGCCCCCTTTTTATTTTTTTCTTTAAAAATGTATGACTATGTAAAATGATCTTGTACATTCATTTATTTATTTGCCGAGTTTATTAGCTGTGTCCCCAACTAAATTACAAGCTGCATGAGACCTGGGTCTTTCCTGCTTTATCTGTGCACTCACCAGGTGCCTGCCACACTTGTGCAAATAAAAGCCAAAGCAGCATACATACCTACCCAGGCATATCATTAAAGAGATGCCACATGGCCACGGCTGTCCCCAGTATCTTCCCCTGGTCCGTCTGAGGCTGAGACTCTGATGGAAGTTTGGGCAGGGTTGTGGACTTCTCCCAGGAGGGCACTGACTTTCCAAGGATGGGAGCACTTAGCCAGCCAGGTGATAACGCAGGAACAAGGTACAGCAGGCAGAAGAAACAGCGCGTGCAAAGGCACGGAGGCCAGAAAGAACTTAACCACATTCTCAGCTTTGCAAGTTTTTTGGTGTAACTTAAAAGCAGGCATTTAAGGGTGAAAACAGGTTAAAAAAAATTAAATGTGAGGAAGAGAAAGCACTGGCCAAAGGGAGACAAACTAAAGTATTTGAGATGTGACTGAGAGATTTTTAAGCAAAGAGCCCAAAAATATAATGGTAAAGACCAGTCAGTGGCTTCCGAGTGAGTCAGACCTGGGTCCAAGTCCCAGTTCCACTACTTACAAGCTATGTGACCCACTGCCTGTGCCATCTCTGAAATAAGCATGATAATAGAACCCACCTCACACATTTGTGGTGAGGCAAAGTTGTCGTGCCCTGTGCTACGCAGATAAAAGTGTGCAATTGCTTTTAGCTTTGATGATGATTATTGGGGATGACATGCTTAATTTACACATTTTTTTATTTTTTTATTTTTTTTTAAATTTACACATTTTAGAAAGAGCTTTCTAGAATCAGTGCAGAACAGATGTGACAAGCTTTCAGATTCCATGACCTGAAAAACATGTTTTAAAATTTATTGAATTATCGTTAACGCATAATAAACTGCACATTTTAAAGTATACAGTTTGATAAAAAACATTTATAAGAATATTTGGAGACCAACGTAGGAATGCTAATTTGTAAAAAATAATGTAAAAAAATTTGTAAAAAAATAATGATGATGACGATGATGATGACCTACTATGAACAATTTCAAAAGAAATGATTTTAACGCCACAAAAGTAGGAAGAAAATTTTCTCCAAACAATGCGAGAATGTTTAAGTCGGGGGGATAAATCACTTTATGAAAAACTCAACACATTATTTTCAACATCTTTTCACAAATGAACTCCATGCATTGGTGTGTTGGAACCTCTGCTAGTCAGACTTTATTAGAGGGTATGAGCCAGGGTGGCTGGAGGCTACCCGGGTGGCAGTTGGTTCCAGGAAGAACTTGTCATGAGACGAACTAAAGTTGTAGGAATGGGGACAAAAATGTGGGTGATGGACTTAAGAAACCCTATGAGGGTAGAATCTGTAGGACTTAGACACTGGGGGTGAGGGCTGGGAAAAAGTCAAGGACGGACCATGGGAACAAAAAAATACAACGCGGGAGCGGGGGAGGTTTGCTCAAGAAGCAGGTGATGCTTAGTTTGTAACGTGTTAACTTTGGAGTCAGTATGTAGAGAAGTCTGATGGGTCAGTTGGGATGTAGAGATCTGAGGCCCGGAAGAGCAGTCAATACTTGAGATACAGAAATTGGACATCATCAGGTCAGTGAGGTGTTTGAAGGCACTGGAGTAGAGGGTGTGCCAAGTGGAGGGGGGAGAGGTCGCGGGGGAAGAAGAGCCACTGGTGTTTTCTAAGGCCCCCCAGGGAATTTCGACGAGGGTCTAGGACAGAGGAGCACTGTAGGAGGGAGCAGAGAAGAGACTAGGCTTTGATAGGAATGCCTCCCGTTTGTAGAGGGTGTTAGAGATTATAAAGTTCTTCTGCACATATTTTCTGATTGAATGTTTGCAATCAGCCTCTGAGGTAAGAAGTAGACCCAGGTAAGGAAACAGGCCTACATCAACGTTTAAGGATCAGGTACAGTATAGAAATTAGTGAAGAAGGTGGAAAGGGAGCAAAGAGGTAGTTAGAAAATCTGGAGAAAGTGGCATTGTGGAAAATCATCATTTTAAAATTTCTAGAGTGCCTTATATCTATCAGGCTTTGTGCTGAGAGCTTTACAAACTAGATTTCATTTGGCCCTGATGACAACCCTATGAAGAAGATACTATTATTACCCATATTTTATGGTTGAGAGGCTCCCAATTTACAGATTAAGTAAACTTGCTCACAACGCTCTGAGTGGTACAGTTGGAATCCAATCCCACGAGGTCTGACTCCAGACCCATCCAAGAGCAGAGGAGTGGCCAGCAGAGCCAAGGACTCACAGAGCTGATCGTTCAAGGATGACCAGGCCTGAAATGTGTTTATGGAATTTGGAATTTGGCAGTGAAAAATCCTAGCTTGAGAATCTGGGTCAAGTGTGAGGGACAGCAAGAAGGATGAAGGCCCCAGTAAAGTGGGCAGGGCTGCCATGTGTGGTCTGGCTAGGCGTGTGGGGCACAACTCCGGGAGGCACCTTCTCCTCGATTATGGCAGGAGTCACTCCTTCTGGAGCTGTGACGTGTACCTGCACAGCCCCTGACAGAGGCGTGCATGGAGTATATGGAACACGCTCCCACACACGTTAGAGACGCTGCTGTTAAGGGAGGAACAAGATTGGGTAGAGTTAGAGAAAAGCATTGAGAAATGAGAGAACCTGCTTTTGTTTTGTTTTGTTTTGCTGTGCTTTGTTTTGGTTTTCAGCACGGGAGAGAGTTG
Organism: Rhinolophus hipposideros; assembly: GCF_964194185.1. Lineage (NCBI taxonomy): Eukaryota > Metazoa > Chordata > Mammalia > Chiroptera > Rhinolophidae > Rhinolophus > Rhinolophus hipposideros. Next base: position 5,317,572 of record NC_138050.1, read on the forward strand.
AACATATTTCCATGGTGAGGAGAAGTTTGCCTGGTGTAGTCCCCACTTCCCTGCAGAATATTTATAGTGCCCCTTTTCCTTTAACTTTTCCTGGCTGGGATAGTATATTATAGGGTCACCTTAAGTAGAAGAACTTTGGGACAGGGAGAGGCAGACGATGGAAGAGAGAGAAGGAGGGTTGGAACCTTGTTGGAACAAGGTTCTGGAAACAGGAGTGGCTCCTGGGCAGACAGAGAGCTGAGTCTTGGAAGGAGGGGTGTAGGGCTTCCACTGAAGTAGGAGGGTGAAGAGGTACCTGTGGGTGCTGACTAGCTAGGGGCTGGATATAAATTTGTGAGATTTCTTCCTTGATTCCTTTTCTCTGTGAAGTAAGAGGCCACGAGGTCACAATTTAAGGTTCAAATTCCACGGTCAATTTGCTTTACTCTGTGAGTCACAAGGCTAACAACCTTTCCATAAATTCAACAACCCTTTCATAAATGTGGTTCCATTGGTCTCTGTAACTAAAGGCAGACAGTGTGGACAGATCTGAGCTGAGCATGAACAAATAGTTGAGAACACATGGCTGAGAAAAGTTGGTTGCTATTTTACTACCACATATGAAAATGTTAGCGTGGCAGGAAAATAGAGTGACACAAATCTATATAACTAACACTAGAAGTGTCCATCGCTGTACCACATCTCATTATGGTAATTATAATAGGAGCTTATTATTGACAGCTTATTATGGACTAGAAAGAGTTGTTTTAAATTTATATATTTTAATGTAATATTCCTAGAGTATACACTTTTCTTCTTTTAGTATATGTGCTGCCGAAACGAACACATCACTTTTCTTCTTTTATGATGAGAAAAAAAAGTAGTAATTCTCCTTTTTTTGTAGATGAGAAAATTGAATAATTCACCCAACTTGACACATCTAGTAAATGTCAGAGCCAGGATTTAAATCCAGAGCCCACACTTATAACCAATATGCTATATTTTCTCTCTCTCTCTCTCACTATAATCTGTTGATTTAAGTTCATTTCAGGACCTGTCTTTTATCTGTGGCATTAAGTCAAAAACTGTCATTGCGATAAATTAATCACGTCCGAATCCCCCCAAAATCTGATAGGAAGCCTCCTGGCACGGTGGACTAGACGCCCAGGGCAGTCTGTTCTCTTCCTGATGCTACCCCTGAGTCATTAGGCGGGCTCCCTTCTGAAGTATCTAACGGGCGTGCTGCAGAACTCATGTGCTAACTGGATTGCTCAGTTTAGGAAACACAGCATGAAATTCAGCCATATGGGCAATTGCCGAGTAAGGCCTAAATCAAGAATGGAATCAGCAGTGACAGAGGTCATTTTCCAGCTGTGGCAACCTCCTGTCCATGGGAGGCATTGGTAGCCTTCAAGAGCAAATACAAGCCTTTGAACAAATCTCTCCTTGATTCTTTATTCTGCTGTTTTAAATGTTAATGTAATGTGCAACATGTTTATCGATAGACAGTGCCACTCTCTGCCTTGGTGAACAGAAAAACACAATTTGAACAGTGTGCAAGAATTACGGATCATTCCATCAATCATTCAATCAAAACAGAAGTGTCAAAAATGACTATGGTGGGGTTATTAGGGTAAAAGAAAGAATTTAAAGCTCATGCCACAAGATTAGTGTTAAGGAGAGTTCTCTTGCCTCCACTGATGGGAAGATAGTGCTTACACAGGATTTTTTAATTTAATTGGATTGAATTTTATTACTTTTGACATTCAAAAAATTTTTTTCCATTGAACAACCCTATGATGGCAGGCTGATTTCCATGACAGTGAAAACCAAGAATACCGATGGTGTTTTAGGATACCAGTAGTATATTTTATACTACTTTGGGATATTTGTCATGACTTAACACAAAATTGTATAATAATTCAACAATTACAGATTGCCACTAGGAACCAGTCTGTCTCTTTGTTTCTTGGAACATCTTAGAGGAAACTCATTCTCATGTACATTTGAAAATTACGGAGAAAATGTGACTGTTTCTCAAGAAGTTTCTATTTCCTCATTTGTTCAAAAAGATGGACATGATATCATCCCTAAGTTTCCTTCCAGCTTGAGCATTGGCTGACCCAATAGTGTGGACAAAAGTGGGATTAGGTCAGGGAGAAAGGCTTTGTGGGACTTCAGCAGGAGACAAACATGAGTATTACTTTTCTGGTGGCCTATGAATTTAGACAGTGCAACTCACATGGTTGAATGTTTACAAAACTTTGCTGAAATCATGTTACCATTAAAAAATATAATTCCCGTTTTTTTCAAAAGAGAACTCTAGCTTTGACACATAAATTGTCTTCCTTCCTGTTGGCATATTTTCTTAGTCATGGGAGAGCCCCTGAGCCTCGAACATCATTTCTGTGTTAATAAGACACACCTCTAGGTCTAAAGATAACATTCAAAGGTAATCCCTGACTTTACAGAATTACAGACCTGCGAAGAGAATGTAAAAGGCTCATCTCTTCAATGCACTTTTGACAAGGTTTTTTTAGGTGTTATTCATTCACCATGTTAAGTTCTGGGGATACAAAGCCCCTTAAAACTCCAGGGTCATGACAGTGAGTGTAGTGTCCAAGAACAAACTCCCAAAGGAGTGGTCTTCAGGCCCATGCCCCAGGGGAGCGAGGGTGCACCTACCCCACCTGGGGGCACCTGATGCCAGCAGGGTGCCAGGCAGACCCCCGGGGCTTAGTCCCATACTGACCCTGACCTTGTTGTGCTTGCTGCCTCCTTCCTGTTCACTCATGCTCAGCCCCTCAACACTCTATGCTCAGAAAAAGACTCAAATCAAAGTGCAAAATGAACAACCACAAAATACAGTCGTTGTTTTTTTCTAACCTAAAAAATGAGTACACACAGGCAGGGACAGCTCCAAGATTTCTAACCATGAGGGGTTTCCTATCAGGTTGGAGCGAGTGTGTGTGCGCACACGTGTGCATGTGTGTGTTTGATGTGGGTGTGTCTCTGAAGCTGTGCTTGTATAGCAAGCACTTGTTTTCACTGGGATGGTATCTTTACTTGGAGGAGAGAAGAGTTGAGGAGATTGTGGATGTGCACTGCTACTGTATCAAGAGTGCATGTATGTGTTATAAAAATGTGGCTACAGCTACTGGATTTCCCCCAAAATAAGACCTAACTGGAAAATAAGCCCTAGCGTGATTTTTCAGGATGTTCATAATATAAGTCCTATGCCAAAAATAAGGCCCAGTTAGGATCGCCAGCCAGACGGACGCATTTAGTATGTCTGTTACAACACACAACAGACGTATTGAATTATAAAATAATATTAACATATAATTAAATATAAATAAATAATACTATTGACATTAATACTTAAAATAAATGATAATTAAGTATTTGTAAATATCCAAGTGGGCGCCTTCGGACAAGAGGTAAACGCTTATGTAAACAGATGAACCCGAGACTTATTGTGGAATGACCAATCGGAGTACAGACACAATGCACGAATAATGTGCGCACTTGGTAACAAATGGATGTGGTGTGTCTAATGTGAATCTTCGTAATTCAATACATCGCATGTTGTAACGGACGTACTTAATGCACTCATGTGAAAGAAAGAAACGTTTTCTGAGTTTTGGTGCCTGCAATTTTTTGTCGCTTTTGGGTGGACCATCATTCTTAACTGTCATCATTTTTGTTGCCATTCCTGTCTCGTAAGTCTTCAGTTAACACTGGATTTAATGGTAGATTTAAAGGGAATAATATTTTGACCCCCAGACAAGATGAGTGCAAAAGAAAGAGCTATTCTGTCGAGTGCAAGAAAAGAATCGTGGAGGACTCCCAAGGCAAGAATCTTACGGCTTTCTGCAAAGAGAAGCTGGATCTCTGAATGGTCTGGAAATGGTGAGCAGAGTACGATAACCTCAGTCAACAGGCGGACGAGGGAAATGCTAAGAAGGGCAAGTGTGGATCAGATCGGCAACCATTATTTCCTGTGATGGAAGACATCATCTGGGAATGGATTGCTGACAGGAGAGCAAAGGCTTTGGTTGTGCGCAGGGCTGATATTCAAGCATTTGTCCTCTCAATGGTACCACAGTTAGAAATATCCCCAGAAGAATTCAAAGCATCACCACACTGGATGGATGGCTTCCTTCAGCGATATGAACTGTCTCTAAGATTGACAACACTGTTCAAGCTGGAAGATACTGAAGTTATTAAACGTGCACTTGCATTCAAGTCCTTTGTTGATGGCATCAACTTCTCTAAATACCAACTCTCCAACATGACTGCTATGGATGAAGCTGCAGTGTTTGTGGGCCAAGGATCTCAAACGACAATTGATCAGAGGGGTGCCTCGTCAATCTACATTCCCTCTACTGGTTACGAAAGTGCACGTGTTACCTGTATTTTGGCAATTTGTCTGGATGGAAAGAAAGCCCCACCTCTAATCATCACTAAGGGCAAGAAAGATAAGGTTGAACGTGTTTCAGGCATTTATGTTCTTGAAACTGAAAAAGCCTGGTGCGCACAAGCAGTTATGAGGAAGTGGGTCGATTTAATGCTGCCACTTGTTTTGTGAGGTGGACAAAGAGGTCTGCTGGTCTGGGATTCAGCCAGCACTCACCACGCTAAAGACATGAAGAACTTCCTTGCAGAGAGGAGAATAGATCAAATAATGATTCCCGCAGGAATGACTGCCTATCTCCAGACTCTTGATATTGCAATAAACAAGCCATTCAAGGACCATTCACTCATGGAAATCAATGGCTACATTGTAAATAGAATGGAGAGAAATCAGTGTGGAAACTTTGTGAAGCCTAGCCTACAAGAGGTCATGACTTGGTGAAGAATTCCTGGGATAAAATCACTGACAGCTGTGTTGCCAATGCACTAGGAGCTACATGGACAAGACGTGCTCGTTTAAGGAGAGCTCTATTGCTGGACATGAGAGATGGGGGCCAGTGGTTCTACAGGAAATGGAGTCGCAAGAAATTCAAGCCGGAATTCGGGGTTTGGAGAGTTATGACGATGTTCCAGAAGATGGCATGACTGTGTTTGAATAAATGTAGATTTTTGTACATGAATAAATGAATAAATGTAGATTGTTGTACATGTAAAAAGTAAGACATCTCCTGAAAATAAGCCCCAATGCGTCTTTTGGAGCAAAAATTAATATAAGACCTGGTCTTATTTTCAGAGAAATATAGTATAGATACATATGAGGGCTGGGGTGTGGTGTTCAAGTTGGTATTCTCATTCATAGACTGCATTATAAACAGCAAAACACGTTTGGAAAAGAACTTCCTGTGCCGTTCAAGAGCCACAGAAACTTTCACAGACTTTGACTCAGTGACGACAGTTTCTGGACTTTGGCCCAAACAAGTAATTCAAATTGCAGAAAGATTTATATGCACAAGATTCAAACAATCTTTATGTCCTCCCAGTGGAAAATGATTGCATGAACTGTAGGACCCTGATGCAGTGGGATAGTACGCAGCCTTTAACAAGGGGGAGGAGAAGATTATTTAGCCATTTGTAAACGTGCACATTTTTAATGTTTCAAAAATGAATTTTGATTTAATATTTAAAACAAAAATGTATGTATACCATACATATGTTAAATCATGTACACAGAAAACCTGGAAGAATATATGCAAAAAACAAATAGGGGGCAGCCGGATGGCTCAGTTGGTTAGAGCACGAGCTCTGAACAACAGGGTTGCCGGTTCGATTCCCACATGGGCCAGTGAGCTGCACCTTCCACAACTAGATTGAAGACAATGAGCTGCCGCTGAGCTTCCGGAAGGGCGGCTGGTTAGCTCAGTTGGTTAGAGCGCGAGCTCTCAACAAGGTTGCCAGTTCGATTCCCACATGGGATGGTGGGCTGTGCCCCCTGCAACTAAGATTGAAAATGGTGACTGGGCTTGGAGCTGAGCTGTGCCCTCCACAGCTAGATTAAAGGACAATGACTTGGAGCTGAGGGGCCCTGGAGAAACACACTGTTCCCCAAAATTCCCCAATTAAAAAATAGCTTTTCTAGTTTCCAGAATTTCTATACTCTTGATTTTACTCTTTACTTTAAAAATAAAAAATACATACTAGGTTGAATATATATAATGCAGTAAAAGTCCTCCTCATGTTTTTGTAGAACTTTGTTGGAAGGAGAGGGAGTAGTGGAACAAGCCTGTATTATGAGCCAGCCTGGTCTCCCATTAAACTGGTGGCTTCCTGATCTGTAAAATGAAGAGCTGGGGTTTGATCATCTCCAAGACCCCTAAAGAATGAGAGTCCAGGATGGGAATCCTCAAAACACAAGGTACTATTGGAGTTCACAGAACTTTTCCCATCGTTCTATAAAAACAAATCTTAACACAACACCCCCCAGTTTAAAACCTTTCAGTGGCTCCCACTTGCTGTCAGAGTAAATAAAAACAGCTTAGCCTACATGGCAGAGCCCTTGGTGATTGGCCTCTAGTTTTTCTCTCCTGCCCTTTGCTTATCCCACCCCTGCCCCACTCCCATGCAGCACTCTGGGCTTCTGCTACCTCCCCTCCCTGAATGCCTTGGCCTCTAGTCTAGGTCTTGGCCCATGTGTTCTCTTCCTAACCATGCCATTGAATTGTGCATGTAAAAAAGTTTAAGATAGTACATTTCATATTACGTGTATTTTACTGTAATTTAAAAAATAACAAATAAATTCCCCCATTTAAAGTATATAATTCAGTGGTTTTTATTACACTTACACAGTTGTGCAACCATGGCCTTCACCTAATTTTAGGACATTTTCATCACCTCTCCCTTTCAAAAACCCCTCATACCCATGAGCAGTCGCTTGGGGGGAGATATTTTTAACAGGCCACGGGTGTCATGTGCCAGACTTCTGGGACTTGACACTCATAGACCTTAGAGATTTAGTTCAACCTCTTCAGATAAAGGAATGGAAGCTCAGGGAGGCAGTGATCACACAGCTTGGCAAAGATCACACAGCTGATTCGTGACAGAACCATATCTTTTGATTTCCCGTGAAGTTATTTTTCCTAATACAAAAATGTTGCATCACTTGCTTCCTTCAAATGGATGCTGACAATAGATTATTGGGATCAAGAAGATGCTACTCTTCTCCGCTGTGGACAACTGGGCTCTTTCTCCCGCCTCCCATCTCACCTGCCATCTCACCTGAGTCTGGAAGCAGAGAGGAAAGAGAGGAGAGAGGCATATCTGTGACTGTGCACTGCTCTCTGTGATGCCCTAACTTTGTGAGGGAAGAGTTACGAGGAGTTTTATTGACAGTAATGTCTCAGCCTGTCTTAGGAGAGTGACTGGAAACACAGCTAGGTGCCGTGACTTTACTTTTCCAACATGTGGTCTTTTGAAGTGGGACAGGGGTAACAGGCAGCAAACAGCAATGTCATGTGTCAGAAATGCCAACGCCATGGTGGTTGTTATCCCCTTGCCCTGTGGCTGTTGGAAAACAGAAGAGGTGTGAGTTGATACTTTCATGAGTCCTGCCATTTTATGTTTCTTGTCTTGCTACTTAGAGTAGCATATGGACCCTGCACAATCTTGGCCAGGGCAGGTGTTAGATGAAAGTTGGGGTGAGGGACTAACTTTGTGACTGAGAGCCTTCAAAATATGTTTCAATATTCTTTTGGAACTCATTGTTCAGTTAAAGCATTTTCAACTGCTCTTGTCTCCTGGAGGACTGGGGAGGGGGCTGTGTGGGAGCTAACCATGGAGAATGACAAACCAGGTAACAGGGCCATGGAAAATCCTGTAGCTATAGACGCGGAAGTGTCTAGACAAAGTCCTGAGGCCTATTCCTGGTGAGATTTGGGCCTTTTTTCGTCTGTCCTTTGGTTTCTCTGGGAATCTGACCTATCTTGCTTCTCCCTAGTTACCACTCTAATTCACCACTGGATGATGTAGCCCCCAGCACTGTTTGGAACTAGCCAGGCTACTGAGGAGGCAGGCACTCTATCCATTCTGTGAGTTTCCATCCTGATGAGACAAACCTGAGTGGAGAGATTGCTGTGGGGAGTGAACGGGTCCCAGACAGCAGGTTCCCTGTGGACAGTGTCCAGATTACTCATTTTGAAACTCCTGGTGCCTAGCAGTGCCTGGCAGTTGTTTGCTGAATGAATGAGTCGTAATGGATTATTATTTACAAAGCAATCTACGAATATTTCCCATGCATGAACTCAGAATCTAGGGGCTGGCCCAGTAAACTGGCGATTCTCCACATAGTTTTTAGTGGCTACTTCCTGATGTAGATTTGGCATGCTTGACTATTGTATCTCATGCAGTTTTTGGTCATTTCAATTAATTAGAATGTAGCTTTATGGGCTGCGTCTTCCGGAAACGCATGTTCGAACATTCTTCCTGCTAAATAAGATCCGTGTTCCTCTTGAACTTGTATGATCTTATTGGAAATCAATGATTGCTTCTGGTCATCCAACTGTAATGTAGAGGAGACCTAGATGAAATCACTATCGAAAATGCTTTGAGATTGCAGGATGTGGAGAGCGTGCTGTCTGTCATTAAAACGAATGGTTCTGCTTGGGAGTAAAGCACATTTTAATCTGTGCGTATATTGTGCATGAGGAAATTTCTCTGTACATAATTATTTCCCCCAAATAATTCGCCTGATCCCACCTAACTCCTGGGCTGCAGCTGGGAGAAAGCGACCTTTCCTTCCCTAGCAACTGTTGCTACGAGGGGCGTGGCTTCGGAGTCCGGGGAGCGCTTGTAGACTACATTTCCCGTGATGCTGCAGGGTGGTCTCCGTAGTGACGACGCACTTGGTGTCCGCGAGGGGGAGGGGGAGGACGGGGGCGGGGGCTGCGAAGGTGGGGGCGAGCTCTCCGAGGCCCCGACTCGCTCCGGCAGCTGCCGCCGCCGCCATGTTGGCTTGAGGGGGATGACAGGAGGCGGCTGCGGCGTTTGGGGCTGAAAAGTGAAGGCGGAGGCGGAGGCGGCGGAGGCGGAGGAGGCGGAGGCGGAGGAGGAGGAGGAGGCGGAGAGCCAGAGCGCTGAGAGGAAGCCGTTCCCGGGCCGGGGAGCGGGAGGACCAGCCTCTTCCGGGGACCGGCCGGCGTTGGCGTCGCGGGGAGCTCGCGCGGCCGGGGAGCGGAGGGGAAGGCGGAGGCGGGAGAGGATCGCCGACGAGCTGAGACGATGCGCCCCGAGCGTCGCTGCGGCCCGGAGGCGCCCGCGGCCTGAGCCCGGGGGCGGCGGGGTCCCCGTCCGGCCGGAGCCGCGCGCCGCCCGCGCGCCCCAGGGGCGGCCTCGGCCCCCAGCGAGTTCAATGCCCTTGAGCGCGGCTCGGGGCGGCCCGGCTCCCGGCCCCGGCCGCGCGCGCTGAGCCGTTGCCCCGCGCCCGCCGCCCGGCGCCCCGCGCCCATGTGCGGCCCCGCCGCCGCGTGTGCACGTCCGGGCCGGCGCTGCCGCCTGCCGCCGCGGGCGGGCCTGACGCGGGAGCAGGTGTGAATCACGCCGGCCGGCGGCGGGGGAGGGCACTTAACCCCCTCCCTCCGCTCGGGCCCGGGTGTCACTCGGCTCGGTCCACCTGGCGCGGCCGCTCCTGGCGCTGCTGCTGCCGCTGCTGCCGCCGCTGACGACGCCGGCCTCGGGCCGCTGCCCGCCCCCCGCCCGGGAGCACTGCGCTCGGCCTCGGCGACGTGGATCCCGGCGGCCGGAGGACTTGTGCTCCTTTTTGTTGGGTTTCCTTTTCCTTTTTTTTTTTTTTTTTTGAGCGAACATCTGGTGTGTCCCCGCCGGCAAGATGTCCAGTCATGTCCCGGCGGATATGGTGAGTGAAGGGTACGTGATTTAGTGCTGGGCTCCAGTCCCGGCTGGTCGGGGAGGGCGCGGGCGCGGGCGGCGGGTTGCAGACGTTGGCGGGGCCGGCCTCGCCCGTGGGAAGCGCTCCTTCCAGTGCGGGGTCGTGTTCGCTCGCGCGTCTCCCGCCCGAGAGCCACCGAGAAGTCGGGCGCCTCTGCCGGAAGCCCCGGCACCGCCGTCTCACCGCGGCGGGAGCGTCGCCACGCGGGCGGGAGCCGGGCTCCGGACACCGGCGCGGTCCTGCGTGCGCGGCGCGCCGGCGGCTCGGGCTTTGCGGGAGCGGGCACGGCTGTCTCTCCAGGAAGGAGCCCACGAGGGTTGGCCGCGAGCTTTGGGGAATGTCTGCGTGAACCCCTGTGGCCGCAGAAGTACTAAGAGGTCTGGGAATTGTCACAAATCTGGCTGACCGTGTATATTGGTCCTTTTTATGTATATTCCAGGACTTTTAGTACCCAGGGTTGCTGGTACGTGTTACATCATTGCACTTTTTAAAGCTAATAACATTATTAGGCCTTGAGCCTTGAAGGTTGAGAACTTGAAACAAAAACGACTCTTCCTTATGGACGCTTTTCTTTTTGTTTCTAAAGGGGGAGGTTGTGCCGTGAGTTGCTGGCTAACCGCGGAAGCCGCGCAGGCTCGCAGTGCTGGGAGGCGGGTGGGAAATTCCACTTTGCAGGCCTGGGGACAGCAGTGCAATCAACGAGCACATGAAGAACCTTGTTGGTGGAAGAATCGATGTGAAAACAGTTATGCTCACTTACATCGAGTTAACATTTCAGCTTCCTGTGCTCCGGGGAAGAAACAAAATTGAACTTTGCTGATTATATTTTAAAATGTCAGATGTTTCTGGAGGAGCTAATCTTATTTGCAGACTTTAAAATAATTTAAAAAATTAAATGACTCCAAGTGGAGGATTTTGACCTTGGTTTCAAGGAATTTTGCTTCTGTTGGGTTTCCCATTTAATGCGCTATTTAAATGCAAAGGAACCACGACGTTCTATCTCCTGGGTGGCCACACAGCAACCTTACACTTTCCTTCCCGAGTCTTGAAACTCACGCATTGTCTTTTTAGTTTTCCCTTCCCTCCTGGTGTGCACACTGGACAATAGTCCCCTGCCCACTTAAGGATAGCTGGCCTTGGCTTCCTCTACCCCTCTCGGGAAGTTGTCTGGGGAGGTCGCAGGACTGAGCTGGAAAATGCTGTATCCCATTTGATAAGTGCTTGGGCTCATCACCTCCAGAAAGCCTCCATTTTATATCCTCCTGCACACTGCAAGATATGTTCACTGCTTATTCTGACACATAGTCAGAATGAAATAGATTTGTGTCATTAAAACAGTGCCACCACTTTCTCGAGGCCCAGCGATGAAGAAAAGCTGGAATGTGGGTAGCATCAATCACAAATTAAACTGCTTTGGGGAATACTGTTTCCGAGTCAGAGAAGGTTTGGAAGCTAATGTTCAGATCAGGGGACCGGGAAGTAGTGGCCAGGTTTTATTAATAGCTGCGAATATAAAATATTACCATTTCTGTTTTAGACCGTATTTTAAGGCCTTAATGATTCTGCGGTGCTTTGAGATCTCTTTATTAAAGGTGATATGCAAGGGCAAAGCAGTATTATGTAATAAACGTATAATGCCCTGATGATGCTATTTCAGAGTGTCTAAGGTACAGCTCAGATGAGATTGTTCTCAGTATTTTTTATGTCTCGTTTTCTAGCTGTTCAACTTGTTGGAGGTCTTGAGATCTCCTCCCCACCCCATGTTGAAGCCTTTTAAACCTTCCTTTGCTGTTGCTTCCATCACATTTTTGCTTAAGAAGTGCCTTCATTTATTATGCTCCTCGAAGTCTCACTTTTTGCAATATAACATGATGAATATTGGTTACAAGTTGTCCAGTAAGTGCTTCATATTGTTAAACTCTTCATATCTTTAATGACAATCAATTTGCATTTACATTCATGACTTAAAGTGAGAACAGTTTCACCACCCTTAATCTTGAAAAGCCTCAGCCTCCGCGCCCCCACCTCTTTCTACAATCTGGCATTTTTCCCTTGCAGCGAAACTCTAAATTATGAGGATAGTGCTCTTGCAAGTATGAATACATACATTTTTGCTAAGTGCAGTAAAATTTTCAGGTTTCTAAGTGATGACAGCTAGGATGTGCTGTTTAGAAACAAATGTTGCGCTGTTTTCATGTTAATGGTGCTTGTCAGTTGCCTAGGAAAATCCTATTTGGGAAATGAGGTGGGGCAATGAAGTTCTAACCCCTGTCATGTTTTTATTAGAGATAATTTATTCTTGAGCTACAATAATGACTAAATCCATGTTTTTGGTAGTCTTCTTATGGTGATGGTTGTGACTCACTTTGAAGTCGATTTTTTAACATCTTTTTGTTTTGTAAATATAACACATTTAAAATTTATTTTAAACATTCAATTTTTGTGTTTACCATAGTCTATTTTTTTAACCCAAATTTAGCAAATTGATCTTTTTAGAGGGGGAGTGGCACCCCTGGTGAATGGATTTACTATACTCATTAAAAAAAAAATACTTTGCAGTTGGTATTTTTCCAATTAACATTCTGTAAATATGTCATATGAATAATATAAATGTATTTACATAAAATATTCACTTTTCTTTTGCTAAAACTGATTGAGTTTAACTAGGAGATTTACTATTATTCCAGTGTAATAACTTACTTGTGATAAAAATCTGAATATCTGAGCAGAATATGATTATAATGCATTGTATTTAAATGATTCATTTCCTTTATTTTTTTCTCAGCCGGTGTCATAGGTCATGATGGGGCAATGTTCACTGTTTATAATTGTAGTGTGAATTTTTTTTTTTTTTTTTTTTTTTTTTTAACGACTGTGGGTTTTCTGAAAGATAATGGTTAGTCTTTCTGTTAATAAAAAGGCCAAAGCCTGGCTAGATAAGGTGTTAATTTTATTTTCTGGATTGAGAAAGTTATCAAGAAATCAGTTGTATTTATAAAAGTATTATCTAAAACATTTGAGTTGCTATTTAGAGTTTTGGACTAAAATTGTACTTCATAATATCTATAAAATTGAAAACCATACCTAAAAGAGAAACTGACAATTAGTGTGAGAATAATGGCAAAGCAATTTTGTTATTTGAAGCATTTTAGACAATTAAACAGTTTAAAAGCCCTGTATCTTTTAAAACTAATATAAAAATTGTAGCAGATGTAACAATTTTTAGTCTGATGTTAAACAAGATAATTTGAGTTTTTTCAGTGTTTGATGTATGTTTTTATCATGTTATATCTCTTTGAGATATTGGAGCCCTCTGGTGGACAGGAAATTACTAAAATGAATTTCCTTTCAAAGTGAACTTTTACCATTTTTCCAAGTTAGAATAAAATGACAGGTGTAGAGTATACAAGGTGAAAATATCACGCTAGAGAAAGGTCTAGAGTATACAAAATTGTTAACTTTGAAAAAATAATATATTAAGATCCAGTGCCCCCAATTTTCTCTTTATTTACAGCTCATTTTAATTTTTCTTTCTCTTGCTAGAGCACTTATTTCAAGTACAAGTTGGGAGGTTTTATGAAACGAAAGGATAGATAAGTACCACTTCATTATATAAGTGTGTGACTTGAACAGCTTAATAAATTATATATCTCTAATGGAAAGTTTCTCTAAACTGTTTTACTTGAATGTGTCTTACATGTGGTGTTCTGAATTAGACATTTTTATTATTTTTCTCAGTTTTGAATGCCTTTTCCTTTCTGGTCTGAATCCGCCTGCAGCTCCTGTCTCTCTCCTGGGAAAACAGTTTTTAGTTCATGCTAGCTCACATGACCTTTCCTTCTGTGCATCGTTTTCTGTCATCATATTTGAGATTCTTCTTATGCAATGTCCAAGTTGTAAGGATATGTATGTGTCTTGTATTTATTGTGTCTCTTGTACTTTCTAGAACAGATGTTTAAAAACTGTTGAGTGATTTTCTTGACTCTTGAAGCATTACTCTCTTTGTTACTTATGGAAAAAGTAAATATTGTTCCACACACTACTACTACTTATGGTGTTAAATATGAAGTCTGTGATGTCGGCTTCTAGTACTACTTTGAATATAAAAATGTTTTTAATATTAAGACTTGAAGTTATTCAAATTAGTGGATAAAGTACTGATGGCTCTACTAGTTTTCATAATGTGGAACAATAAATGTATTTTAGGAGACTGAAGTATACGTTTCTTAAATATGCTCTTTAAGAATTCCCTCATTCTGGGGAAAAAATGAAAGGGACTGTAGAATTCACGGCACTGGAATCTCTGGGTAATGAGTCATTCTGAATCTGTAAATTTTCTGCATAAATGAAAGTTGTTTTTGGAAACATCCCAATGTAACAATTTTGAATTAGTGTCTTATCAATCATAACATGCTATGCTTATTTAACTTACTTTTGGTGACCTGGAGTCATCATTTGGATATCATTATTTCAGTTCAGTGAGCATTCATTGACTACTTCTCTATGTAAGGAAGTGTTACTCTATTAGCTACAGCAGTCATCCCCCAGCACCTCGTAATATTAGACACCCCCTTCACTAGATCAGTCATTTACTAAGTACCATGAGGAACATCAACTGAGATGTGAGAATAAAAATATTAGAACGTCTGCCTGTTTCATTTGTGCTCCAAAAAAGAGTAAGAATTGAGCTTTTGTATTAAGACATGGGTTGGCTCTGAGGCTTTTCTAGGTCAGTATCCAGGTAGTTACGTGTGTGGTTTGCTGAGGGAAGATGTGGGAATTCTGTAACGTAGAGGCCAGCAGCAGCACTACGAGTTTCTCCAAATTTTTGCAGTTTTTCTGTTCTAGTAGATTATATAGTGACTTTTTAAAAATGCTTTTTCAAAGAATTTATGGTACTTTGTATTGAAATGGGGAGAAGAGGTTCACTGTCAAGGTATTTAAAAGCTATAGAACTCCAAGCTGAATTACACATTTTTATTTTACAAAAGATGAATGAATGTTCCAGATGCTGATTTTTCTCACAGTGACAAGAATGTATCAGGTATTTTTGAGAAAACAAATACTAAGTTGTCTCTTTTAGGCAAAATTGACATTTTAACCAGTAAATGAGAAAGTACCTGCTTTGCAGAAGGAACTAGCATTATGGAGAGAATATTTTGAAAGCATGCTTAGATATTCCCAGTCTGTTGAAAAATCTTCCTTACAGAGAATTTCAGTGGACTTCTGACCCATTTTTTTGAAACATAAAAAAACAACACATTTTACTTAGTTTGCAAAAATGTGTATCTGACTGAGGTCAGGACAAATAACATTTTAATAGCATGGACGTCAGGTAACTAACTGGCTTTTACCAAAAACTTGTGCACATTAGTAAACCAGTGGGTGACATGTTCTCCTGTATGGATCGACATGCATCTTGGTGAGCTAGGTTTGTCTATTATGACTTATGATAGCTCTGAAGTCCAAGGGCCAAAATACAGCCAACTTCGCAAATGGGGAAACCGTGATTTTAAAAAAGAAAGAGGCATATTCAATAACTACTTGCTTAACTGTGTTAATATTAGGTTGGTGCAAAAGTAATTGTGGTTTTTGCTATTGTTTTTAACCTTTTAAACTGCAGTTACTTTTGCACCAACCTACTAGTAATAGTATTTTTAGCAATTGCAAGATTAAAACAAATTAATGTTTTAACAGTTAATCATTAAAATAATAATTAAAATTAGAACGATATTTTAATATTTTAATTTCTGTTTTAGTATGTTTTATAATAATACATCAAATATATGATTTCTAAATATATAAATATACATAAAAATACATATATTGGAGGTATATGCTCAAGTATTTTATAGTTGGCATGGTCAGTCAAAAAAATTTAGAAGCCATTGCACAAGATAAGGTAAGATTTCTGAGCATTTTATGTTCTTGTGTTTGATAATTACACCTTTTTTGTCTCCTGCCATGTTGAGCAATTATATTTTTCTGTGGTCAGTATGCCTACCTATCCACCTGTAACTATTTACAGTTGCTTATTCTAATTTGCTCTGAGTGTGGAAACCAGATTTTCAAAGTTTATTAGAATAAAAATGAGCAAATGGTGTCTGAGTAGGATTTTCAGGAGTCGCTCTATGCTAAATAAAGCGCATGATTTTTTTTTTTTTAATTGGGGAATATTGGGGAACAGTGTATTTCTCCAGGGCCCATCAGCTCCAAGTCCAGTTGCCGTTTTCAAGCTTAGTTGCAGGGGGCACAGCCCACCATCCCATGTGGGAATTGAACCGGCAACTTGTTGTTGAGAGCTCGCGCTCTAACCAACTGAGCCATCCAGCTGCCCCTCCGAAAGCTCAGCGGCAGCTCGTTGTCTTCAGTCTAGTTGTGGAGGGTGCAGCTCACAGGCCCACATAGGAATCGAACCAGCAACCCTGTTGTTCAGAGCTCACACTCTAACCAACTGAGCCATCCGGTTGCCCCCTAAAGTACATGATGTTGTTTCACAAATTGATCATACCTGTTTTGGTTGCTTAGGGTTCTGTGTACTTGAGGGGCTTATTTTCTGGCTCTTAGCCATGTTCTGTCTGCAAGAGGTAGATTCTTGATAGTGAGGAACTAGGTAGATTGATTAAACAAATAAAATTACATGTGCAACTTTATTTTGAGCTCACAGGAAAGACAAGCTAATATTTGTTGTGTACTTGTACTTACCAGGCAAATGCTTGGCATTTTACCTGGTAACATTTCATCTCATCCTCATGGTGACCCTGGATAAATGTAGTTAGTATGTAGAGAAAGCAGGTGCTAATGCCCGCCAGGTGAAAACCACCAGAAACACACCTGTAGTAAACAAGTTAGTTTAGATTTAGTTTAGATTTGCAGCACGGAAGCCTGCGAGTCTCGGGAAGCAGGATGGAGAAGTGTTCGTAGGCTTTGGACTGTGTGGAATGATTCTACCGAGAGACGAGGGGAAGTGGGTGCCAGCTGTGGATGGAATGCTGTCACACATGAAGTGGAGGAGTAAGAATTGGATGTCTCAGCAGTCTTTGTTTAGGAGGCAGGAGAAATGGAGGGGTTGGAGGGGGGTCCTTGGTCATGTGGGAGCTGTATCCTGGCCATTGGAGAAATTTTGTTACTACCTGTTGGTCTGTCTTTGTCTTTTAGAGATACCACATGTGATTATTAGCAGAGCTGATTTTTACTTTCTTGCAGCCTAGGTTCAGAGATGGTAAGGAGCTTGTGTGAGGTCCTGTAGCTAGTAAAAAGTAGTGCTAAGAGAGGGATGGGACCTGATGGTGATCCTGATACACACACTAACCCCCCCGCCCCCCATACCTGAGCAAACCTGCCAAATCCCTGAGGCACACTTTCCTCCCTCCCAAGACCTTGCTCCACGCAATCACTACTGTGGGTCTGAACTAGTGCGGTGGAGAGAACAACACTTAAATGTCTGCAAAATACTATGTAACCTCTGAGTTAGAATGCTTTTAATGAAGGAGGCCTGTCTTATTCATTGCTGAAGTTAAAGGGAGTTTTCCGTGAGGTCCTTAGAACTGAGTCCTCTTGTATAGATCTTAGATTTACAAAGAACTTTTTCCTATAAACTTAACCATTTTGAATGCAGAAACTATTATTGCTGTATATATGGAACAAAGATTGATTTGTAGCAGAGTTAGTGCTTTCAGGGTATTGTTTTTGTCCTTGTGCTGTAACTGCTTATGCCTGAATCAGATTCTTTATTGATTGACTTAAATGTAGTAGCATTGTTTATGGTCTAAATAAAATACGTACTGAGCGGTTTTCTATGACTAGATTTTGAGAAGAAAATGTTCTTTCTGCTAAAGAAAATTGTCTAAGCTAGGCATTCTGTTTTCTGTTTGTGAAATTAAATTCAGAGGGCAACTCATTGTGTCTTAACAAAATGTTCTCTCATGATATATGTTTAATTTTCTTTACTTTCATATAAAATTAGTGGTTTTGCCTTAGAAATATGCCTGCTTTTTTCATTTAGTCATATATCATGAGCAGCTACTCATACAAATAAATATAGAACCATATTATGACTTTTAACTGATTCTGATAGATGTACATCAATTGTTTAGCTGATCCCATGTTCGTGGACATTTAAAAGCTATTATAAACAATGAGATAATGCATATTTAAAAGCATATCTCTGTGCCTTGTGTGATTATTTTCTTAGGGTAAAATTCTTAGGAATATATAGTTGCTGTGTTGGGGGGTGGAGGAGATACATATTTACTAATTTTAAAGTATCGTTGAATTTGTGGGTAAACCTTTTCATTATGTATTTTCCTCTTAATTGCTGGATTATATTTCATTTACAATATTTGCACTTTTGTTCATGAATGAGATTTACTAGTAAATTTGATTTCTTGTGAAGTCTGACAGATTTAGGGATCAAAGTTATGCTGACTTCATAAAATAAGCTGGGAAATGCTTTTTGTTCCCTGGAAGAGTTTATGAAGATCAATTTCTATTTCATCCGTAAGTGTTTTTGGAAGAATTCACTGGTGAAGCCGTCTGGGGTTTTCTTGTCAGGAGTATTGATTCTATTTCTTCAATACATACAGGACTATTCACATTTTCTATTACTTATTTGTCAGTTTTGACTTCGAGGGATTTGTCCATTTTATGTAAATTTTCCAGTTTCACTTAGTTTTTCACAAAATCCTTTTATTATCTTTTTGATGTTATAGTATCTGTAACAATATCTGCTTTTAAAAATCTGATTGTTGGTTATTTGTGCTTCCTCTTTATCTCAGTCAGTTTTCAAAGAGCCAACTTTCAGATTTAAATTTTCAAAACAATTTCTGTCAGGTTCTGCTTTTACTTTTAATTCTTTCCTTCTATTTTTAAAGTTTGCTGTTCTTTTCAATTTTCTTGAGATGGATACTCAAATCATTAATGGTCAGTCCTCTTTTTTTAGTGTATGCATTTAAGTCTGAAATTTCCCCATTAATGCAACTTCAGCTAGATCTCACAAGTCTGGTAGATCATAGTTTTATTTATCACTCAGTGCAAAATATTTTTAAAATTCCATTGTAGTTTCTTTGATCCCTGGGTTATTTGGAAACGTATTGTATAATACCTAAGCATTTGTGGATTTGCTAGCTGTATTTTTGTTGTTGATATCCAGTTTAATACTGTGGTCTAGAATCAATCTTTCCGTGAGTTCAATTATGGATAATTTGTTGACACTTACTTTATAGTCAGCTTTAGAAAATTGAGTATGGTGTGTTTAATACCATTTAAGCCAAGTTTAGTAATCATGTTCAAAGCCACTGTCTTACTACTGACTTGTTTATCTTTTCTAATCACTCAGCTGAGAGACGTGTGCTAAAATCTCCAAATGCGTGAGGATTTGTCTACATGTTCTTCTAGTTCTCTCAAATTTTGCCTTCTATATTTTGAGGCTGAGTTAGTGGCTGCAGATAAATTTGTAGTTGTTGTACAGTGTGTCTTGATTGTACCATTTTCTCTTGTGCTTGATTTAATCTAGTGTGAATTTTGTCCAGGCATGTGCTGTACAGACTTGTGGCCCTAGAGCAATGGGATACACCACACAGCCGAGCTGTGCAGTAGGCTGTTCCATCCAGGTCGGTGTGAGTGCCTCCGTGACGGTCACACAACCATGACGGCAACAGCGACATGTGTCTCAGAACCTGTCCTGCGGTTAAGCAGAGCACGACTGCCTTGTGTGCTTACGTGTGGCTTCTATTGTCATTCTTCATGGAGTTTGTAGAGTGTCTTGAGTGTGTGGTTTGCTATCTTTTGTCACTTTGGGCATTTTCTTAGCTGGTATTCTTTAAATATTGTTTCTATCCAAGTCTCTACTTCTGGGATGACTACAGTTAGGTGTACGAGGTGTGATCAAACAATACGGTGAATGTTTAAATAAAAAAAATCATTACAGTAAAAGACACATGGCCATTAATCCTCCTCAAAATACCCCCCCTCACTTCGAACACACTTATCCCATCGTTCTTTCCACTTTCGGAAGCAGTTCTGGAAGTCCTCTGTCCTGAGTGTCTTTGGTTGTGCTGTTGTGGCTGCCTCGATGTCCTGAATCAGTGCAAAATGTTGTTTACCTTTCGTGGTCACTTTGACTTTGGGAAGAGCCAGTAGTCACACGGTGCCAGATCTGGTGAATAAGGTGGAGGAGGACACACCATAACGTTTTTACTTGACAAAAATCGCTGTACCAGAAGCGATGTGTGACGCGGAGCGTTGTCATGATGGAGGATGATTTACAGCACACTTTAAAACTTCTCAACCGTAGCTCACACCCGACTGACTGCACCGAACCAGGTGAAACTTGTCACACACTGTTCCTAAGGTTCTGTGTGTCATTTCCCGTACTGACGACCCCTGCCTTTCCGTTGGATGGCACTCGGCAGCAGCATTCACTGTAATTTTTGATCACAATGGAGAAGCTCTTTGTCACAAAAGAGGGAGTATTTTGAGGGGTATTAATGGCAACATGTCTTTTACTGTAAAATTTTGTTTTTTAATTGAAACGTTCACAGTAGTTTTCGAGCACATCTTGTATGTGAAGTCATTTCCCAGTTTCTAGTTTCCTCCCCTCTGTGTATGCGTCTGGGTTTTTTTAACTGATCTGTCTTCATCTTCACTTATCATGTCTTCTCTGTTCAATATCCAGTTATTTCAGTTCTTAATTTTGTTTTTTGTATTTTCAGTCCTAAACTTGACACAGATTCAAGTTCTCACAATGTTTTCATCTATTTGCTTGATTATGTTAATCATTGTTGTAATGTTCCTGGCTGATGACTTCATTACCCAGATCACCCGGGAGCCTATTTCTGTTGTCTGGGTTTTAATCATTTGATCCTTTTCTTCCTAGAACACCTGGTAATGTTTTATTAACATAGTGATGAAAAATGATAGCGGATCAGAGTGATGTTATCTTTCTCCAAGTAGGATTCTTTGGCAAGCAGGTAGAAAAACATTGATCACTGATTCATCAGTGATTGATTTAACAGGACGCTGAATTCAGGGCGCTCAAGAAATTCAAACAGCCTCACTTCTAGTACACAGCTGCTAAAGTTTCACTTGAAAGCTTGTTGGAGTATTTACCAAGGTGTGTATTCCTTGGCAAGCCCTGAACTCCAAGTATTGTGAAACTGGTGAGAGCTCTGCTTAGCTTTTTAGCCTCTTTGCAACAGCTTCTTACTGGGGTTTCCTGCATTTCCGTCCCTGTTGTTTATGATTCAGCACATTCTGGGAGGGCACACATTGAGCAGAACTTTGGGCTCGTTCTTTGAGGTTCCTTTTTATCTGGGAGCTTCCATTCCTGGCTACCTTGATAGTACAGAATTCCAGTTTTTGTCTTCCCAGCCCAGTGAGACTGGGAACAAGGGCCAGTGCTGCCCTCCACTTGCCCTGCGCCTGTGCTGGTAACTGGCGGACACCTCAAGGGAAAAGTGAGGTTCTTCTCTGTGGGCTCTTGGTCTCTGTGCCTTCAAATAGCTGGGGTTGTTGTTTTTTTTTCTCTGTTTTCCTTTAATAGTTTGTTTTGTATTTTATCTCACTTTTATAGTTGATTTCAATGGGAATTTGGTCTGATATTGCTATTCCCTCATAGCTTGACCTAATTGCCCTTTCTTTTTGCCTAGCCAAAATTAATTAAATACTTAACTGTTTTACTTACCCTGGCACCATCAGCCAAGTAGTTGCTTAAGTAGGACATCTAGGAGTCATGTCAAAATATATCTGGAATCCATCAAGTTCTCTTCATTTCCATACTGACACCCTATTGCAAGCACCATCTCTCTCTCTCCTGGACTACTGCGTCAGTTTTGGAACTAATTCTTCCACTTCCATTCAAATTCCCCTGTAATACATTTTCTAAAAATAGCTTGAGTGATCTTGATGAGCCATAAATTGGGTTATCTTTCCCTCTGAGACACAGGAAGCTCAGCAGTGTTCCACTGAGTGCACCTGTGGAATAAGGTCACAGGTCCTTGCAGGGGGCCGGCAGGGCCCTGCGCCGTCTGCCGTCTGCCTGTTTCCGGGTCTCCTCTCACGGGCTTGCCTGCTGCCGTTACCGGGTTCCTCTCAGTGCCTCACAGCAGCCGCAGGCTCTTCACACAGCTGGGCTGAGCCTTTGCAGCGTGTCAGTCCTTTGGCCTAAAACGTTTATCAGGATACTTCTGTCCCTTCTCCGTGGGAATGCTTCCTGAGCTGCGCACCCTCAGAAACACTGTTCCTGGCCACGTCTGTCTCATACCACATTCCCTCCCTCCATGCTTTCTGCCTCAGGACCCTACGGGCTCCCTCCAGAGCACTTGCCACACTTGTACTTCCTTTGTGTGTCTTTCCCAGGGAGCTGTGGATTTGGGGCGCAGGTGTGTGTCTTTCTTCCACACTGGAGCCCCTGCCGAGTGCGGGCCTTTTGTATAGAAAGTTCTTCATAAATAGTTGTGGATTAAAGGAGTGGATGCCTGTGATCGGCTCTGTGCCAAGCTTACTACTTGCAACACATTTAGGTTTCCAGAAAAACTCAGAACAAGACACTCAGGTAGGTAGGAGCTAGTGCCAGCTGCATTGGACTAATGAGGAAAGTGAGGCTTCATCATCTTGGTAATTTTCCTGAAGCCAGCTTTCTTGTGTTGTGTTCTTGGATTTGTTGACGTTTCTAACTTTTGGCCATTCCTTCCTTTCCCTATGTCATAACCTTTTCACTATAGCTTAAAGCTCATGGCTGTGATGAGACTAATATTCTGGTATTTTAACTTCAGCTTCTTGCCATTGGTTATTGACATTTAATAATAACCAACATGTCAGAAGAGAAATTAGAACTTTGTGATGGATGTTGAGATGGTATTAGTGCTTGAATTGGATTTGTGGTGTGGCTACCACGTATAGTGAATGGTTTTTCAAGCTATAAAATTATCTCATTACTTCGTGTCTATAAATAGACTATTATAATTAATTACATGTATTTGAATATATTGTATATATAAAGTAATATTTGGAGAAAACTTTTTGAGCCTCTTATACTTAAAGGACTGTTTAGTTATACAGATTTTTAAATTTAGCACTCAAAATAATCAGTAGTATTTCCATGTTAGATATCATTTTATATCCATATTTATTCGTCTTCATGTAATAATCCTGCTCTTTTCATTTCTTTGCATTATTCAGTCAGATCGACAGGTATTTGTTGAACACATGCTGTATGCCAGGCACATTTTTATGTTTGGGGTACAGTGGTCAATGAAACAGAGAAAAACTCCTCCCCTAATGGAGCTGAACAAAATCCATAAGTGATATGCACAGCATGTCAGATGTTGTTACGTTCTACAGAGGAAAGTGAAGCAGGGAAGGAAGGTTTGGAGCGTGCTGAGGGGGAGCACACCTGCGTTGGTCACGTGTAAGGGGTGTGATCAGGGAGGAGCTCACTAAGTGCTGACAGGTGTGCAAAGGGGGTGTGGGGGTGCGGCAAGCCACCCAGATAGTTTGGGGAACTCCATTCCAGGCAAAGGGAAGATTGCCTTGTTTAGTTTCTTGGTTCCTTTTCAGTTCCTTTCACTGTTTCTTCTGCCAGTCCTTCCATAAATTTTTGTTACTCATCGTTTTTGTTTTCTGCCCTTCTCTGTGCCCTAAGTGATCATTTTCTTTCTCAGTAATTGTGCAACAAACATTTATTGGATTCCAGTGTGCCAGATAGATTCTGTCAACGCTTAGAGCCAATCGGTTTTCTCTGATGCCTCTCAATTCAGTTTCCTCTCCTTTATCTCCACTGCCTTTAACCAGGTCTTCATCCAGCTGTCGTTCCCCTTTCTTTATTCTCCACTGTCTGCCTTTCATCCTTTCCCTGTTTGTCTTTTGAAAACACAGACCTCATCATTTGAGTATTTTACTAAGGAAAGGCTGGCTTTCACTCACAGGCCAGTCTGGGCCACGTGGTTTAAGGCTCAGCAATTGGGCTGCGATCCAGCCTCATCTTCCGCTGTTGCCCCCTTGTAAGTCCCCCCTTGTGTTTGAGTTATGATGAACCCTCTGCTTGCAATAACTTGTACGCTTCTCTCTTTCGTCCTGCTCAGCCTCCTCTCTCTGCTAAGCACGACATTTTCCTCTCCCTCCTTGCTCCAGTGGCACCTGAGACTTGTTTCAATTGTACCGTTAGTGCCTTGTAACTTTGTGGGGCTTTTAGTCACCTTAAGTATAGCACATGCTGGGAGCTCCAGATCAAACTGACAGTTGAGGCAACACTGTCTCCTAGGAGGGACCAAGGGAAAATAGCCAGAGTGGCAAGACAGCTTTTCCTTCAACGGTTGCTGGCCGCGTAACGCAAGAGGCACGGAACTCCCTAAATCCTGTCCTGGTCTGTGCACCTCTGCTTCTGACAGCCCAGAGAGGCCTAGGTAGGGGGAGGCTCTGCATTACCTTCTGTAGCATCGTAGCGCCAGGGGAGCGCGGCCAGGTGCACAGAAACGCTGGGGGAAAGAATGGAATCTGTTATCACTGGCCTGGAATTCAGAGCTGGCTCCGCTAAACATTTCTTCTGTCATACACGCATACGTGTCATTGCCTGTACTCTAGCGCTGGACAGTGTGTTTCTCTGTCTCGTCCACTAGCCGGCTGTGTGCTCTCAGGTCAGAGGGAGGGAGGCCTTACCTCCTCACCTTCCTCTGCCCGGTGCCCAGCCGCCCACATGGAGAGCCTGCTCCGAGAAGGCAGGGCCGCCCTGCCGCTTCCTTCCTGCAGGCCCTGTGTGCAGTGACCAGCCGTCCTCTGCCTGTGCTATCCAGTACGGCACTTACCAGGAGCTGGTGTGGCTGAGGAGCTGGCTTTTACATTTCACTTCCATGAATTTAAATGTAAATAGCTCCATGCGGCTAATGGCTACCGTATTGCAAGTGCAGTTCCAAATGGCCCCCAGTGCTAAGCGTTTGGTCTCACTTTGTAGTTTTTTCCTCTCAATCTCAGCGCCCATTGTTTGCTACTGTACTTGTATCTCTTGTCATCAGCCTGAACTTTTTGGATCTTAGTCTGCATGACGTTCAAAGACATAATCAAGTTTATGGAATTCTCTTCTACAAAAGCGAGTAGTCTAAGAACCTGGGACTTCTCTTTGACCTCTCTTTAACCTCCGCGAGAAGGTGAAATTAGCCCTCAGGAAAGAAGAGAGGGCGAACAATATAAATTACTTGTGGGCATTCAGTTGAAGAACAAATAACACCAATTTGAGATTACATGAATTCACTGGGACAGGGAGCACATCCTAAAAATACAATGCCTTTATTTAGAGATTAGAGAATTAAAAAAGTAAGAAAGGGAACAGAGTTATAGGCAAATTTAAAAGGAAAGACGATTATCTTGAAAGCCATTCAAGGAGAGACCCAACGAGGATAGAGGTGGGCACAGCACATATCGCAGGAGGAGAGGACTAAGGTGATGAAAGTCCATCTCGTAATTTGGTGAAGGCTGGACGGATCTTAACTGAGGGATCTTAACTTGGCAAATGTGGTCAAAATGGTGTTTGTGTTATAATTCGCGGTTTTCTTCCATATGGAAGCGCTAAGCATAGAAGGATTAAATACGTCCACTTTTTTGAAGTCATTACTGTTTTTCAGTTTTTGTGTACATATGTAATTTTTCTCAACCCTTTCTATTTGTCAAAATATTTTGCTTTGCTACTGTATGTAACCTGGACAAGCATTGATATAATACTTGGTGTTTGCTCTGAAATAGAGCTTTTTAAAATCCTGCGCAGGTGAATTTCTCTGTTACCTAATAGTAGGGTTGTTGGTTCAGTAGCAAACGTTCAGTTCAGTGCTTTGATGATGGGTTTACTTAGAGATGTTGTGTCTTGCTAAATTCTCCATGCCCCGAGGAAGACAGTTTTACCAAAAAATTGGGACATCTTGCCTCTCAGGAGATGTTGTCAGACTCCCCGCTGGCACCGGAAGCAGCAAGCAGCTCTTTCATTTCCCAGCGTACTCTCTGCCGTAGTCCTTTGGGACTGAGGACAGGCAGCCAAGAAAAATAAAAAAACTGGGAGAGCTGTTCCCCTAAGTATCTTTATTCTGAAGTAGAGATGGGTTCACTCTTAGGTTGTGTATAGTGCAGATGAAAGCTCATTATTATATTTTTTATTTTCAGATTGTGCCAACACATGAGTCATTTCTGAAATCTCATTTCTTAATTAGAGCCATTAGATAGAGCTGAAGTCTTCCTGGGTGTGTTCCAGTGGCCATCCCGGTTTAACAAAAGGGCGAGCAGGCTACCCTGAAGCTGTCAAACCTTTTTTGTTTTGTTTCCCAGGTGACTTGGGTAACTAACTATGTAAGTTATAGTTACCTGAGGACTCTGCTAAAGATACTCTCAAGGGCAGAAAGGAGATGTCCCACACTTGGGACGTCAGGTAGCACACGGGCAAGAACAGAAGGACCCACTTCCGCTCTGTTTGAAAACATAGTCACATATGTGGTCATACAAGTTTTCGCTAAAAAGTTACTTTCCTAATTGACACCTTGGTTTTGTTCATCGTAGCATCTGATATTTTAAAGAGTAAACTAGGAAAGGTAATCATAATTATGCATTATCATGTACGTTAATGTGATTGCCACTCAGCAATAAATGAAATGTAACTTACCTTCCGCAGTAAAATGAGTGACACTTACCCTTTCTGTGCTGTGCTCTCTCAGTGTACTTGACCAGCGCTTTCTACAGGCTTGTCTTACTTTGCCCTTTCTTGGCCATGGTCTATTTATTTTTTGTATTTGTATTTAAAAATCTAAACTTTATTGGTTTTTGGCTGTTGTTCTGATTGTGTAACTGAAGGGCGGCCACTTAGCCCAGTTGGTTACAGCGTGGTGCTAATAACACCAGGGTTGCTGGTCAGTCCCCACATGGGCCAGTGTGATTGTGTAACTGATTAGAAAAGCAATAGGATTATTGTAAAACTTGTAAAATAGAAAATATTTTAAAACAAATAACACCATTTATAAAATTCTGTTACTTAGTGTAAATGCTATTAATGTTTTGCTCTCTTACCCTCTAAATTTTATCTGTGGGGTGTGTGTGTGTGTGTGTCTGTGTCTGCTGTTGATGGTTCATTTTGAAATGTTCTTATTTGAGGAGGTCTTAAAGATCAAATTTAACTATGTTTACATGGACTTACAAGAAACTTATAACTCTTCGAGTTTTCCCAAATAATAAAATAGTCTTCTTTTTAACGCATCCTACCTGTACCATTTTTCCTTTTTTAAAATGCCATCTTTTTTCTGGGGAATTCTGTAGAGTGTAATATGGATGGGCCAGTGACTCGACACATTTTTCTAACCTTAAACCAGAGTACTTTATTTCAGTAGAATCAAAAGGAGGAGGAATTAGAGTCTATGTATACTTGATATTTGCAGGAATGATTATTTGAAAGTCTTTGTGATCTAATAAAACGACTTTACTTTTTTTTTTTTTGATTTCCCCCCTCCAATTAGTACATTGCCTTATTCTATTTATAGGTTTGGAAATATATAGTATATAGAGAATAGTATTTATATACATTTGTATATTACACAAGATTTTTAAAAAGAATCTTATACTTTAAATTTGATTTATAGTTTATTCTCTGTCTACCTGTCAAAAGTAAATAAAGTAAAAGCAAATCTCTAAATATATGATTTACAATACTTTTCATAAATCACCTTTGTGGTGTCTGCCAATTAAGCTGTTTTGCTTACTAGATATATTCAAACAAGGCAGCATATTCCAGTGATGGTATTGTTAATTTTATCAAAATTAAAAACATCAGACACTATTTCTCAACAGTCCTGAATGAAAGCAGACTTCTTCATCTGGCAATTTAATTTAACAAAGGGCTTTAAAAGACCCGTTGCAGTGACCTGCCAACTACTAATAACACACTTCTTAATTTCATATAAATTCCTTGAGACCCACTGTTTGTATTTTGGGAATTTATGTGCAATTAGATAACTCAGATTATGTATTTCTTTACGAAGTCAGTACAATATCATAAACCCGAAAGTAAGTTTGAAGAAAGGTATTCAAAGTTTTTATGTGGCCTTGCAATAGAGAAATATAAAGCAAGTAGGAGGTTTTTATTGGCATACCAAACCTTGCTATCTGTGGGGTACATATTTCGTGAATAAAGGAAATGCAGTCGAAAATGGTAGAAAATTCAACCAAAACAGTTAGTTTGTTAACATGTTCTTTCGGAATGGTCTTCAAGTTCCAGGTGAAATTTACTCTCTGCAAAGCAACAGTAGCACAATCTCTTACTTTGTTTTCAAGGTTTTAAATAGGATTCAAAACCAGGTATTCTATTTCCAAAGCCTATTATGTGACAAAGTAACATCTCTGGAATTTGGGGAAGGTGTACTGTATATTAAATACTACATGTTAGAAATGAGGCTGTTCATTTTGTATGCACACGTGATTAAAATTGTAGAGCAAAAAGGCAGCGTTCATTTAACAAATACTAGCAAATAAGCTAAAGGGTTGACTTTAATGTCTTTAGTATGTAGTTTATATCAGTGGCTGCAACCTTACATATTGATTTGAGCAATGTCCATACCGTGTTTCCCCAAATAAGACCTAGCCGGACCATCAGCTCTAATGTGTCTTTCGGAGCAATAGTTAATATAAGACCCAGTCTTATTTTACTATAAGACCGTGTAATATATATATATATATAACGTATATAACATATGTTATATATAATTATATATATAACATAACATAATGTAAAATAAAATACCGGGTCTTATATTTTTTTTTTGCTCCAAAAGACGCATTAGAGCTGATTGTCTGGCTAAGTCTTATTTTTTAGAGAAACAGCTTAATTGATTCTTTAGATTGAAAGAACAAGAAAATCAGAGTGGAAGATAACTCAAGAAAAAGAAAGCTGAATGTAATGTTTTTAAATGCCTAATACCATTTCAAATACAGGAACCATGAATGAAAAACAGAATGCAGGACCACAAAGAATCTGGAGTAGTCTAAGTCTAGAATTCATTCTCTTTCTATGGAAAATCTAAGGACCTCAGTGAATTCTGCTGATGTCCGGTGCTTCTTTACTGCAGGGTCACTAACACACCACTATCGCTAGGATCTTCCGGAGAAAAGCTTTCCAGAAAAGAAACAAAATATCATGTGTTGGAAGTACTTGTAAGAGACATTGTTAAGCTTATGCAAACACCATAAATCATTCCATTAAGCTTATTTGTAGAATCTGTTACATTTTGGAAGTGGCTGATATTTTATCCTTAGAAAAATTGGGGGGTTAAAGGGTGGGGAAAGGGGATTATTATCCTTGAGTGTCTCTGCGAGGGAGGTCTCTCAGGTCTTTTAATCAGCTTTTGACAATAACGAATATTGCTCGTTAATTCTTTGCGGGGAGGGGGGGTGTTCTTGTACTCTTACAAAATTGTCTGTCTCCAAATTGTTAATATGACTCCCATCTACCTTGATGTTGTTGTTGTTAAATGGTGCCCTTTTTAGTGGAAAGAAAAGCACATTTTATTTTAGAAAACTATTCATAAAAAAAGAAATTACATAATTTACAGTGCCCTAGTATTTTAATTCATGGTTATAAGCAAATAGTAATTATCCAGGGTTGGTTACAGAAAATGTAACTGCTTTATTATATCAAATCTTCTAATTTCATGAATAGGTAGGTTAATTTTTTCGAGATTTGTGGTAGTATCATTATATTAACCGTAGTTTATGGACTTGGCTGACTCTTGTATTCACAGGCAGCTGTATTTCTCATGAACTTTGTAACATGTTTCTTTATTCCCAGGCTTCTGCTGTGGGTGCATACTGCAACAAAACCACCTTACTTGGCCTTTCTCTTCTGTCTTACACTGACTGTATTTCTCACTTTCTGTCCCAAAGCTAAATGACCAGCGTTACAGTTGGACTCAACTCTTTTTTAAAATAATTATTTTTTTTATTAGTTTCATGTGCACAAAGCAATGTAATAGTTAGACATTTACACCCCTCACAAAGTGATAACCCCCCTTCTCTGGCGTCTTATATATCTGATACAATACCATTGCCTATCTTCCTTCTGCTATACTCTACCTCCCGTGACTATATATATAATAATTATCATACAATAGTATTCTACTTCAGCTTCAGTTGAAGAGTGCATTGGTCCTGAAGTGATCCCCCTGATAAGTCCTGGGTATCTATCCAGAGAAATCCAAAACACTAATTTGAAAAACTATATGCACCCCTATGTTTACTGCAGCACTATTCACAATAGCCATGACATGGAAACAACTGGAATGTCCATTGATAGATGATTGGATAAAGAAACTGTGGAACATGTATGCAATGGACTCAACTCTTTCAGATTATAACATTGAGAGCCACTTGAGTGGGATTTTGTGAGCACTTACTTTTAAGTTTTATGAAAAATTGCAGACACAAAAGTGGAGAGAGCAGTATAAACAAACCCCATGTCTCCACGTCCCAGCTTCAACCTTTATCAACTCATGCTGATCATATCAACTCATATCAACTCATGTATCTGTAACCGGCTGTACTCGCTCCTTCTGGATTATTTGGAATCAAATCCCAAGTGTCGTATTATGTATGATATTTGATGTATATGTATGAGGTATATGACTCTTTAACAACTACAATACTCATCCCAGTTTCAAAATTAATAAGTACCTAATATTATCAAACATACAGATATAAAGCATATAAAGACAAATTTTAAAAATACGTTTTAGCAATAGGAACTGAAGGCACTGAAAAATTAGTATTTCAAACTGTTTAGCATCAAAGTGGTTTTGTCTTAATGAACATTGGGAAGTGGAGAAGGGTTAGGGAAGTTTTTTTTAAATCCTACTTTAGAAATTCTTAGAGTTCTAAGTTTTTCTGTCTTACCTCTAAAAGAAGTGAAAAAAAAATATTCTGACTTAGCTGTCAGAATTTACAAACTATTATACATTGGCCCTTAATGTTGAGTACAAGCATACTTCTGACATACATATTATATGAAATAAGGACTTTTAAAATAAGCAACAAACTATTTTTGAAAGGCTGAAAAAAAATTGCCTCAGATTTAGAAATAGTTCTTGAACAGAGAGACATATCCTACAGGTGATTGATTGGCTTTAATTTGGGAAATCACTAGGTTGCTGCCTGCCTTTTTTATTAAAAGGAAAAGGAAGAAAATAAATAGTGTTTGTACCTCTGGTCAAGTGACCTAGATTATTCTTTTTCCATTGCTCTGTAATAGATTAGTAATTCTTTAAATAATTGATGTTAAGTGTCTCTGAATTCCTGTGGTTTGAAAGCTTTATAGATACTATTAACTTTCTCTTCCTGACTGAGGAGGATGTGTGATGGTATCTTTGTTTCTTTAGTCTAAATTTAGACTTCTTCATGAATTAGAAAGCTGTGAGTGTGTGTGAATTAGAGTAAAATATGGCTGTTTTCGTAGTTTTTAGCCTTTTTTTTTCTTCTTAATTTCCTTTTTCACTCCATGCAGTTAAGGGTGAATAGAGAGCTAAAAATAAATACTTGCAAACAGTTCAAGCTTGAAGTTATTTTTCTATTGCTCTTGAACTGAATAAAAGCAATAGTTAAAAAAATTCTCTGAATCAAATTTCATTTGGAATCTTGGCTTACAGAGAAAACATTTCTTTATTTCGGGTTGACATTTCCGCAGCTGCCTGCTCTCCCATCTCTCAGAACCCTGGTCCAGTTCTGGATTGGAATAGGGATTGGCCGCGTGCGTTTATACATGTACATATGAATTTGCGCTTGAGTATTTCTTTTAGCAATCCTGATCTTCTGTGGAGTGGAGTTTGGGGTCTGTTTTATTAATCTGTAATTTCTGCGTTTAGAATTGGATCACACATCAGCATTTAAAAAATCAAAAACCTCTAGAAAACTGTCCCTCCTAATACATTTAAGCTATTTTGTTTATGACCCTTTTTCTGTTCCTTCTAAACTCATTCTTTTATTCCTACCACTGCAACTAGCCTTATCATCCCCCTCCAATCCGCGAGAGTGGAGAGGGTCTAAAGCAGTGATTAAAACACAAGTGCAACAAGCCTGGATGGCTTAAATCATATTTTTAAAAATTCAACATTTCTGCTGTCTCTTGAGGCAAAGTAAACAGAGAAACTAAAATTTAGTTATTACAATTTATATTTTATATTTTGAACACTATAGCATACTGAGCTATTTTAACTAGTAGCCTTTCTCCATGCTGACATTCAATATTTAACTTGAAAATGCTTTTGTTTATTTAAGAATGAGTAAAATGTAGCAGACGAGAAATTGAATTCATGGTGTTAAAGATGGAAGTGGTTTAGCATTTGGCGCTGGCCTTGGGATTGAATAGTCCTGGGCACAGAATGTGGGGACCAAGAGGACACAGCACAGCGGCGTGGCCAGTTTTGCTCTTCATCTGGAGGGTGGTCGCATGCAGCCCAGATAACGTGCGGTCCGTATCTTGACTCTAGATGGGATACAATTTAGGGTAGAGAACCCCTAATTTACCTAGTGGTTATCTGTACAGCGTTGTCTGCTCCCCAGCACTTAGCCAGGACCGAGAAAACAGCAAGGGCTCCAAACAGCAAATCTAACTCCCCAATTCTTGGAACCAAACTGATAAACGCTATTCCTAGAAGATTTCCAGAATTCAGCATGGACAGCGTAGTTGCTACTAGTTTAGACACAGTTTGAAACTGATTATCTCAGCCCATGGCAGGAGACATGCTTTCTGAGTAGTCAAACAGGCAGCTTCTGTGATAAAAACTCAGCCTTACCATTAGTCGGCTCCGAGAGTAAGTGCCCTCAATCCTATGGTTATATTCCATAATCTCAAGAAATTGAAGTTAATTTGTTCAATACCACCTTGCTTTAACTGAGGGGAAGAAGAGACTCTATACAAAGTAACATAATAACAACATTAAGATTATTAAATAATACCTATAAAATTGCTGTGTAGTTACAGAGTGCTTCACAGTTAACAGGATGCTTTCATTCATGTTTAAAAATAGATGATTCCTTCTAAGCCAGAGTTCGCTAACTGAAAAAAAGAAATCCTAAAAAGTGGCAGAATTCCTAGCAGAGCTTCCTGAAAGTTTAAGGAAAATATCCTTGAGCTCCCACCTCATAATAGGTCCCGAAGGCGTCACTGTGTGCCAAGCGATACTTGGGATGGCTCCATGCAGACTGGTTAACTGGTAAATATCCAGGGCTGCTCGGCTCATCTCCATTAGGCCTGTGTAGATGACGCACCTGTTTCCAGGTGGCGTTGGCCTCTGTAAGGGCCGTGTGTCCTACCTTAGCTTTGCCTTCCTTGCATTAAGGGGGTTCTCCAGACGTCGTCCACCGAGTGCTTTATGGGATTGATGCAGCCAGTTGTTTGCCCAGGTGTGTGGCGCTCACCTGGTAACTGAGCGAGATGTCTGCGCAGGTCGGGAAGCACGACGGAGAACTGCCGCGAAGTACCAGTAACACCTCCTGTTACCCGGGTTTTGTTTTGCGGTTCTGGGCTGAGAAGATAGTACATATTTGGGGAGTAAATGACATTCAGAAGACTGAGAATAAAAGGAGGATGTTTTTAGTTTTGCTGTAGGATATACATATTCTTTGGCTTCTGGTCCTCCCACATGTTTTTGTTTAGGAAATTTCTAACTTGGTAGTTTTAATGTTAATATTTATAATTTTATAGCATCCAGACGAGAGGATCTGAGAAGTTTGGAGCAGATTTAAGAGACATTTCCCCCCATCCTCTTCCCTCTTGACTAACTTCTATTTGAGATCGCAGGTTAGGAGTCCCTTTCTCTGCGATGCTGTTGGAAACCCTTGTAGGTCTGTGTTGGCACTTGCTCTGTGTGCCGGTGACACCCGAGTTCTGTTGTCGTGTTGCGTCACACTGCTTTGACATACTTGTTTTGCCCACGGTTAGATCAGTTCATGTGGGCTGGGAACTAATAGTATTCTTTAAATACTTCCTCAAACATGTATTTCATGGAAGGAAGATAAACTATTTTTCTCTTTATAATATTTCCCTGTGAAATAAATACCTTACTAATTCCTTCCTACAGGGCAAATTAGGGTCAGTTTCCTAAGAATAATTAGACAAAATATTTCCCAAGTTTTGGTAGTTTTAATTGATGATTTTTCTGAACCAGACAGCTTCCTAAAGGGCATTTAAAATTTAGGTAATAAGATTTATTAATGAAAATTTATTAATCCTGGTAAAAATCTCTATACGCTGTAGTTTTTAAAACGTGAGCTGACTGCAGTCATACATGGCCAGTGTATTCCCATGGTGCCTCAGTGTCCCTTGTAGATGGACTTCCTAGAGGACAGCCCACCAGTACCACGCTGTAATCAGCCTGGTCTCCAGGGAGGGCCTGGGACGTGTGCGTGCTATTCATCTTTGTATCTTGGGCCTGTTACAGTGCTTGAAAAAGAGTGGGTCTTCAGTGTTCGATTTGATGAATTGTTGAAAGAGTACTAGTTTTTCTCCCTTTTACCCGTGTGCAAAATTTGGTTTGGAATCTCAGAAATAAAATTCTTACTCATTGTTTCTCATTACATGGTTGGTGTGTATCTGCATATTAAGTGATCTATCCATGTGCAGAATAGAATCTTTAGGAGACTTTCACATTGTTCCCAGGAGTTTCTTTTCTAGGTTAAGTTTTCTGCCTAGTAGAATACATATTTCTTTTGCTTGATAACATCTGTAAGTAGCAGGTAGGCTGAGGTTTAGTTAAGGACTGATGTGTAAAATATGTGACTGCTGAAGGATTTTACTGCTGCTTGTGATATTTGAAGTAATTAAAGCAATCTATGTTTATTCGTGTGGGCTGTACAATAAATGAGAGAAATTCATAAAATCTGTAGCCAAATCATATTACATACTATTTTGTTTAAAAAAAAAAAAAGGCTTGTAAGTTAAACCTGAAACTGCTGTTTCCTCTTAGGTTAGACCTAATCACTCAGACCAGGAATGAATGCCCAGAGTAAAGTCAGCAAGCCTGACTTGGGCTCCTTCGTTTGTGACTCCAAACGTTATTTCATTAGATAAGCAGACCAGTATCACTAATAGTCACTAATGACACCTCGTTCCTCTAAGGCCTTTTCTCTTCCAATGTAACTCTGGCTCTCCTTCTCCAAAGTGTATGAGAGGATTATGATGTGTTTCGTTTGTTTTCATTGAAAAGAATGAATTATGCAGAATGAATTAGAAAATGAGAAATAGTATTTGAGGAACTGGATACAACTTTTATATTTGTTAAACTTAACTAAGTTTACCTTTGCCTTAGGTTGTTTTTAGTGTTTATCTGCTTTGATTCTTATTGAAGATGATCTACATCGTTGTAAAAAAGATTTGTGACTTAGAAAAATAATAAAGAGAAAGTAAGGCAAAGTACTAAGTAGGGCTAGGTAGAGAAGTGTTGAAGATTCCTGTACAATTACTAAAGTTTGGCTACTATTTGGCTCTGAGCTTCCTGGGCAAAGCAAATAGAAATGTCTCATTTACAATAAGATGAGCATTGTTTGTAAAATAAAACTATATCAGTTGCTTAAGAAAAGGAAATGTTTTTTCCTGTTGCTGAAGTCTGAGAGAAATTTCTTACACAGGCCTCTGGCAAGGAGACATCAAGTAATAATATAGTAAATAGCTCCTTCCAAGTAAATATAGGGAGTTTTGAATGGTATAACTCCTAGTCAGAACTGTGTAAAACATGATTCTTCCAAGAACAACACTGTCCAATAGAAACAAAATACCGGGGATGCCAAAAAAATGTATACACATGACGTGTATTCATCTTTTGTTATCGGTATATATTGAGTGTTAACAATTTTAATACATTTTTCCTTTCTTACAATGTGTATACATTTGTTTGGCACCTTCTGTATGTATGATTTTAAATTTTCTGTTAGCCACATTAAAAAGTAAAAGAAATAGATAAAAATAATTTTAATAATATATTTTAGCCCCAAACTTCAAAAATATTATCATCTCAACATGTAATTAATATAAAATGAATTTCAAGTGCTCAGTGACCACGTGTGGCCGGTAGCTGCCGTACCGAGCATTGCAGCTATTGCATTCTTAGAGTAGAAAAACCGTCCTCAGGGAGACATCAGAGCTTCCTGGGACCTTCGACATACGTGTCCTTGGAAACGATTCATTTGGTGGGGGGCTCGGAGGGGGTGTTCCTCGGTATATGTATTTTGGAAAAGTTTCCCAGTTACATTTTGACTTATACTTTTGGCTGAGAGTCACTGATCCCGAAGAGAGAATGACTTGCATACACTTAATGTAAAGATGAGGCTTGCAGCGAGGCCTGGGGTAGGGGTTCAGCAGCAAGAGGCTGAAGCCAGGTATTCTGCCTGCACAGCCCGAAAACTCCTAGGGTTGAATTTTGAATTGGTTAATAAATACTACGTCAATTTGGAGGGGAGGCTTTCCTCGGGGAATACAATACAGGAGGTGGAGACTGGTGAGTGAGTGTCGGTACATGAGTAGAGAGAATTGTGGGCTTCAGGACAGAATCCCTGTGGCTCCTTAGGACAGGTCCTTGAGAGACACAGGAGTTAAGGTGGCCCTGTAAGAGGCTAGTAAGAGTTAGAAGGGAGACATCCAAGGGTGGGGACATTAGTACAAGTTCAACCGATACTGGAGAGGACATTTTGAAATGAGATGCAAATCAGAGTAAGGCAGAAAGTTTTGTTTATTCAGAGGGTGGCATGAAGACATTTGAATATTTGAGAGAAGGTAGGAATGCTTTTTTAGCTGACAAAAAAAAGAAAACTCCTTTAAAAACATAATAGTGACTATCAATAAAGACATTATTTCATGAAAAGAAATCTGGAGAAAGACACTCGGGGTCTGCTGTAGCAGCTTCATGACATCATCCGGCAGCCAGGGTTTTTTTGCGTTATTGGAGGTGGGCTTTTCATCTTTGTGCTGTTGCCCTACGTGTGGCTCTGGATAGTAATTCAAAGGTGTGGAGTGGAGGGCATGGCAGGGCAGCCCAACTGCCATTGTCCTTCAGCTCTCGCTAACAAAGGACAGAATTTCCTTGAGGCCCCTATCGGTCTTTCTTGTACCTCACTGTTCAGAACTAGGTCACGTGTCCACTCCTCATTGCAGCAGAATTTGCTGTAGTTCTGACAGCCTCTTGTGTTAAACATTGCTTCATTTAAAAATACTCTTCCTTAGGAATCAGTGAAATGAACTGACATGGCACGTATCTGTTAGTATCCTTCCCCACAGGTTGTCTGTTTGATACCCAGTGTGTCCATAGTAGGTGCTAAATTTTATTGGTTGATTGGTTGCTGAGTGCATGATTAGTACAATGGAGAGATTCTTATATTATGAGAAGAAAGAAAGGCAATTTATATACTATTGAGCATGATCACACTGTTAAAAATGTTAATAGTCTTTAGATAGTGGGAATCTATTTTTTCATTAACTTTTCTAATAGCAAAGTAAACTTAACTGAAGTTTCTAGGCAGAACTTTAGAGATCATCGAATACAATGACTACCTCCCTAATAAGGGAACATGGGTAATAATATGCTACTTTACATTTTTACAAATAGTTTTAGCATTTACAAAATACATTCACATGCATGTGGTCTCATTTTAACTGCAAAACGCTTCTGAGTAGGTAGATCTGAAGGTAAGCCTGGGTCTTGCCACCAGGCCTGTGACTTTGGGTAAGTCATTTGCAAAATGAAAAAATGAAGGTGGTCTGAGTATCCAGTGGGTTACAATATATGAAAACATTTTGCAAACTCAACAGTATGAAACAGATGTTGGTAGTAGTGGTGTTACAACTAAGAAACTTAGTTCCCAGAACAGTCAGAACAGACAGAGCTATTGAGTGGTAGCCAAACCCAGGCTGCAGAGTAGACTGGAAAACACGAGGGCTTTGAGTAGTGACGCAGGAGAATGTCCTCGTGAACTTCATGCTCACACATGAGCGCACGCCTTTTTGGATAGGCATTCCCTTTCTTACCAGGTACTTTTCTAGAAACCATGCAATAAAATTGGAAGCTATTTTCCTGTGATAATGATGTCATATTTGTAGTTGTATCTCCAATTAAGAACTCAGCATCAAAAAAATATGGCCAGCTATATGTCATAAAGGCAAATGTACAGCAATCGAAATTCTATGTAATTGTTCTAAATAATAATATGTTTTAAGTTTATTAAATGGGCATATATGCACTGTATGCATTGAGTATACATAGAGAAATAAGCATAGTGTGGCACCTTTTAATAAGTTGGATAAAAAGTTAATTTGCTAGCTGTACATTAAATATTTAATATTAAAAGTTGTAAGGGCTTTGGAAGATTTTAAGGGTTTAGAATACATCGTTAATGAAAGCTGCCTACATAATGACTTCTTTTCCCTCAGTTTTTCCTTTAGCAAACAGAGGCTTTCTGAATTTCATCATATACGCCTCCTAAAAGTACTGTGAAAGCTGTTTAATGCACATTTGTTAATGATAAATGTGGTTTTTGCTCACTGCAAAGAATTCATACAGTAGATTATTAATTGTGTAATAATGCATTTATCCATTAAAAAGCAAGAGACAATCCTTTTAAAATTTTGGAAAATACAGAAAATACATATTTTTTTAATAACTTTAATTTTTTTAAATTTTTATTGAGGAATATTGGGGATCATTGTGCTTCTCCAGGGCCCATCAGCTCCAAATTGTTGTCCTTCAATCTAGTGGAGGGCGCAGCTCAGCTCCAAGTCCAGTTGCCGTTTTCAGTATAGTTGCGGGGACACAGCCCACCCTCCCATGCGGGGAATTGAACCGGCAACCTTGTTGTTAAGAGCTCGTGCTCTAACCACTAAGCCCTTCGGCCGCCCCCAGAAAACATTTTTAAAGTGGCAGAAAGCTCACCGAGTTTCCACCCAAAAATGACCAATGTAAATGTTTTCATTTATTTGTTGCTAGTCTTGCAAGTAATAATTGTTAAAATGAAGTCTTGAATCAACTTTGCCATTTCTTCTTCAGAATTCCTCAGTTTTTCCTATAAGCAAAGCCGATTATGGTTTGATCAAATACAGCCCTCAAGGAA